>NC_137982.1:16778015-17315298 GCF_963924665.1 Micromys minutus | reverse complement strand
ACAACATAAACAACAACAGGCCTTTTTATATGTCCCATATTTATGTATGCATTGTTATAATAGCAATAGAATTTCAAGTCACAAGATGATCCAACCATTATGTTTCTGTGAAAACTATTAAAGGAAGATATAATGGTGCAGCCCACAATCGAAAATACTTGGGAGTATGAGCCAAAAACTCCACTTGAGTGTCAGAGTTAAGATGAGCATGGACAACATGACCAGAGACAGCAACAGGGTATTTGATGGAGTAGGGTAATAGGGAAAGCAGAGGGAGGAAAGAAGGGAGGGAGGGAGAGAAAGATAGAGAAAGAGAGAGACTGAGAGAGAGAGAGAGAGAGAGAGAGAGAGAGAGAGAGAGAGAGAGAGAGACAGACAGAGAGAGAGAGAGACAGAGAGAGAGAGAGAGAGAGAGAGAGAGAGAGAGAGAGAGAGAGAGAGAGAGAGAGAGATGAGAATCAGAGTTCTACAAGTATGGGTACATATAAACAAGAAGTATTGAAAGAGTGATTAACTCAAGAGATGCCATCGAAGGGATGTAATGAAACATTGACATTGCTCAAAGCAACAGGACAGTGAAAATAAAATTAACTTTTGCTTGATAAGTTTCATATTGTTTTAACAATTATAGACAATGGAAAAATAACTAATAAAGTAATATAGTGACACAAAAATTAATCAGCTTAGCAAAAATTAGTTGTTCTCTGTGGAGTAAATTAAGACACCAAAGGAATCTGATTTTATTTTCTCATTATAGACTTAAGAAAATATTCAAGAAAATCATAATATTTTAGTTTGTAAATGCAAAATAGAACAAACATGGCAAAATCAAGAACAAAGACAGGAGTTGCTTGTATCTTGTCTTTCCTCAGACACCTTAGGATTTTTAAAGTATAAAAATAATGGAGAAATGAACATAGACAAGTATGTCCAAATATACACTTGCACACACATACACAAATGAACAGAGATGTATACATGCAGGACACACAGTCACCCACACACATAAATACACGTGGCCATACACGCACATGTGGAACACATCGAACCACATACAAACACTTGGGTAATCTTAGAAGAGTGACATTTTAATAAGTATTTTATATTTTAATATTTATGCATAAAATATCTAAAATTTTATGAAGTTCTAACCTTAAATTTATTCATATCTTAAATTACATGTGTTAATATGTATTAAGCACAAGACTTTAAAAAGTAGTTAACCATCAATAAGAGAATGCATCATACTGAGAGGAGTTTAGAAAATCTAATATCTTAAGAGGTTGACTGATTTGGTCTTGTTTCAGGAACATTTCGCAATCTTCCGGACAGTAGAGAAGACAAACATCACAAGCACAGCCATGGAAGCAATTAACAACCGCCTATTCAGAGTCAGGAATACTCAACTTCTTATTTTAGAAGAAAATAAGAAAACAGAACAACAGTTAATAATTATTTGGCATGCTTAAAAGGATTTAATAAATTCCCAACATAAGCCTAAGTAAAGTGACTTTCCTTTTATAAATAAAGCAATAAAACATAGAAACAGAAGCAAAGGATGCTTTTCATGGTAGCTCATTCACAGCCAGTTTCAGCATCCACTTTGCTTATGAATGTCAAGAAATTAAGATTTCTGGGTGCTACTGAATGCCATGTATATGGTGGAATACATTTTTAATTTCTCAAAAGGTTACATGAGCTAACATGAGCTAGTGGGAAATAATGGAGTAATGGTATATATATATATATATATGTATGTTTGCAAACAATAAAAATTACTGTACTTTAGTACTGTGCCTAAACCTTAAAATGAAAGATACAGCCTCACGTTTACCGTAAATTGGTAGCAAGTTTGAGCTCATTGATCACCAAAGTTTGTTTCTATTACTTATGACTAAGACGATTTATATGTACCTCTCTTTCTCTGTGTACTTGTGTACATGCAAGTTTTAGGTTGGTCATAAACATGATACCAATATAAATGATTATAAGGGTGCTCATATGTAAACACAGTTCTTGCAGAGAGTAGGCTCCAAAAATGGAAGCAACCTACACTCTGGTGTGGGAAAACAGCCAATGGTGGTTTTTAAAAATATCCCTTTCATTCATTTTTCTCTTACATATGACATCTCAACTGCAGTTTCCCTTCATTCCCTCCCCCAATTTCTAACCCTCCACTTCTACCTTCCTCCAAATGGATACCGACTTTCCCACCCCTTAGAAAAGAACAGACTCTGCTGAGGTGTCAACCAAATACGGAAGAACAAACTACAATAACAGGCACATATTGTCACATCAAGGCTGGATGAGGCAAGCAAGTAAGAGGAAAACATCCCAAAGGCAGGGAAAGAGTCAGAGAGACCACCCTGTTCCCATTATTAGGAATCCCACCAAAACACCAAGATACACAACCCTAGCAAATATGCATAGGTCTTAGGTCAGACCAATACATTGGTGAGATCACTAGAGTCTCAGACAGGTGATTCTGTAAACTATGTGGGGCTCTTGATTCCTCTGGCTCCTCAGATCATTCTATCTTCTCCATAGGACTCCCGCAGCTCTGTCTAATATTTATCTGTGGGATTTGGCATCTGCTCCTTTCAGTTACTGGATGAAGTCTCTCTGGTCATCCTCAGGAGAATTATGCTATGCTCCAGTCTCCAGCTCATTCTGTAGGCATGGCAAACTGGAAGCCAAAGGTTTTGTGGCTGATTTGCTATCCCTCCACTGAAGGCACTGTCTGCTTATAGAGGATGGCTGGCTCAGTCTCCCTATGATCATTACTAGGAGTCTTCACTACTGCCATGCTCATAGATTCACTAGAGTTTCCATTGCACTAGGTTTCTACCATGTTCCCCAAATGCCCTTTCTCATTACTATCTCTTTTTATATTTTCCCCACACCTAACCCCTCCTGTTATTTCCCTTTCCAAGGAGGAACCTTTTATTCCCCATTTAAGTCCTCCTCATAGCATCGCCTGTCTGTATCTGAGGATTATAGCATGATTGTTTTTTCCTTTACAGCTAACATCCATGTATAAATGAGTACATACCATGCATGTCCTTTTGCATCTGTGTTACCTCACAGAGAGTGATTTTTTTACTAGTTCCAGTCACTTACCAGCAAATTTCATGATGTATTTTTTTAACAGCCAAGTAATTCTTCATTGTGCAAACATACCACATTTTAAAAAAATTATTATTTGGTTATGATGAGGGACATCAAATGTATTTCTATTTTCAGGCTATTGTGAATAAATCTGCTAGAAACACAGTTGAGAAAGTGTTTGTGGGTATATATGCCTTGGAGTGCTATAGCTTTGTCTTGAGGTAGATTGATTCCCAATTTTGTGAGAAACTGTCATATTGATTTTCCAAGTGGCTGTACAAGGTTGCACTCTCACCAGCATGACCTGTCACTTGTGATTTTGATCTTAGCCATTCTGACAGGTGAAACATGGACTCTCAAACATTGTTTTGATTGACATTACCCAGAAGGCTAAAGATGTTGAACATTTCTTTAAGTGTTTTTCAGCCATTTGAGCTTCCTCCATTGAGAATTCTGTTTAGATCTGTATCCTGATTTTTAATGCCATTATTTAGTTTATTGGTGTCTAGTTTCTTGAGCTTTTTATGTATTTTGCATATTAACCCCGTGTCAGATGTGGCATTAGTAAAAATGTTTTCCCATTCTGTAGGCTGTCATTTTGTCCAATGAATGGTGTCCTTTCCTTTAAAAAAACTCTTCAGTTTTATGCAGTCCTATTTATTAATCGTTGATTTAATGCCCACACTCTTGATATTCTGACCTGGAAGTTGTTTCCTCTGCCTTATATTCAAGACTATTTTCCCCATATTTCTTTTATCAGTTTGATCAGTTCTGGTTTTATGGTGGGGTCTTAGATCTCCCTGCTCTTGAGTTTTGTGCCGGATAATAGATGTGGATCTATGTGCATTCTCTACACCAGCACCTTTTGTTGGATAGCTTTCTGCATTCCAGTGAATATTTATGGTTTCTTTATCAAAAATCGGGTGTCGTAAGCATGTTGATTGTCTAGGTCTTTGATTACATTCCATTGATCACCTGTCTGCTTTTATGTCAATGCCATACATACATCTACTATTACTAATCTGTAGAAGAGCTTGAAATCAGGAATGGTGGTATCTCCAGATGTTCTTTTATTGTATAAAATTATTTTAGCTATCCTGGGTTTTTGTTTTTTTTTTCCATATGAACTTAAGTATTTTTCCTTCACAGTAAGTAAGCTAAAGTGTTGTGATCAAATTTTGTTGGGGATTTCATTGAATCTGTAGATTGCTTTTGGTAAGGTGTCCATTTTCACTATGTTGCTCCTACTGACTCATGTGCATAAAATGTCTTTCTATTTTCTAATATCTTCTTCAATCTCCTTCTTCCAAGATTTTAAAGTTTTAATACATAGTTTTTACATTTTCTGGGTTAGAGTTAACCAAGATAGTTTATATCTGTGACTATTATAGAAGATATTCTTTCTATGATTTCTTTGCTCCTGCCCCACCTCAGCAGACAGCAAGAGACTTTGTTGTACATGAGTTACACTTGGCCAAAAGTGAGAACAGAACTAGTCCAGAATGTCAAAGGTCCAGGATAGAGAGGCAGCAGGAGTATTTTACTTGTAAAGAAGGCAGTCATTTTCCCTGGTGATCTCAGTGACATGACATTTCAGGTCCACTAAGACTTATTATCACCAACAGCAGAATACAGCCCAACAACTTGTTCTTATGTCCCAGACTGCAGCATCCCTTATTTCTGCTCCTGCGGGTTTCATGGGTACATAGCTTGTTTTTTTAGATGTAGACTTCATCTTTCTTCTCTTGCTCTTCAGCCTGCACATTTACTTCTGCCACCACTTAGCTCCCCTGGTGCAGGAGTTACAAAGAAATGGTGCAAGGGCTGAGGGCGATTTCTTTCTTGACCCATCTGTCATTTGTATATAAGAGTGCTACTATTTTTCTTATTATTTCAGTGAATTTTTTGTAGAGGTAATATTTTAATCTGCTCCAAATTCCCCAGTGTCTGTGTGTGTGCTTCTTGCCACCAGCCAGATGTTTTGGATTTATGAATAAAACACACACACACACACACACACACACATGCAGCCCTATGTTTTTAAAATGCCTTAAACAGCACAATGACTGGGAAATTTCAAACCTAGTCATGGCCAGCACACTCTCCTCTACAGTATTTCTGTATTATTACTTTGTAAAATCCATATTCCATCTCTGCTATCTCAGAACCAATCTGAGGAGTGCCCTCTGGAGGTTTCTTGTCCAGGAATCCTAAAAGTCCCGCCTCTGTCTCCCTGTCCAGCCATTGGCTACTACTGACATTATTTTCCACTCTGAGCCAGAAGGGGCAGGGACCCTGTCTCAAACATCTGGGTTCCTGTGTGATTTCAGGAACAGGATTAACACAAATAGTGCTAGAACCAATCTACAACAATTTTTTATCCAGCCACTTTGCTGAAGGATTTCATCAGTTGTAGGAGTTTCCTGGTAGAAATTTTGAAGTGACTCTTACCATCTTATCATCTACAAAAAGCCATACTTTGACTTCTTCCTTTTCAATTTGAATCTCATTGATCTCCTTTTGCTGTCCTCTTGCTCTATCTAGAACTTCAAGAACTATGTGGAATTTACATATGGAGTGAATGCACAGCCTTCTCTTGTTTCTGATTGCTAGTGGGATTGTTCTGAGTTCCTCTCCATTTAATGTAATGCAAGCTATTCATTTTGTAAGTCACGTGGAAGTAGCTCTCCACATACAGGTTGAAGCAGTGGCAATGTGAAACAACGTTCTTTTATGAAGCATACCTGGGAAAGTGCAAACTACAGTGGATCTAAGAATCATTGTGTCTAAAACTCATTTTGACTGCTTCCTCCATAAGATTCTACTGGTATTTTGTCTATTCCTTTGTTTTTGCTTGATGTGTTTTTGAGACAGGGTTAAAATAGTGAGCTATACAGTCATAGACTCAAATTCACTGCCATCTTTCCACCTTGACATCACAGATGGATGAGAAAATGTTCCTTAAAATGTAGAAAAATAAGCAGCTCTAATATTATTACTCCACATATTTTCCTCTAATATACTATGTTTCTCTAAGGACACTCCACAAGAAGTTTTTAAAGGTACCTTGTTGACACCTGTATCTATTCATTTATGTGAAGCAATGTTGCAGAAAAATAAAGAATACATATAAATTGAAGTTAATAATCATTGATTTTTTTGTAATAGTTCTCTTTAGTCTTGCACACATTTTAAAATTCACCTACTCAGCATTGATAGTGTGTACTTCTTTTGTATACAATCAATGTAAAACATGATATATATAGATATGTACAAAACATGATATATATATATACGAACTCATACATAAGCATAAGTATATATGTATATATTTAAATACTATAAATATATTGAGTGTACATGTACATATATACTCATGTTTTACATTGATTCTATACAAAGTAATTATACAAACTCATGTATCAGAATGCTTCTATACAGAATAAATATATATATATAATATATATATATATATAATCTTATATATATATGACATTTAAGATGGGCAAAATGTAAACTTTGTATGAAGAACTCAAGAGTACTGATTAGATTGAGTCATTTTTCTGTGTTTCTAAGGCATCTTTGGTTCTCTTATATCATTAAGGCTACATTACTGGAGAGCTTTGCAAACAGCATTATGTTCTTTCCTGAATATAGTATATGAACATCAAAAACTGTAGTGAGGCATTGAGAGGGCGTATGACAAAGCATATTCTTGGTCCTGGCCCTTCTATTCACTTGCTGAGTGAGCTTCACGTTATTGCATTTCTTCCTTGCTCTTAACATGAAGTGTAACTAGTAAGTTTATAGGAACTTTCAAGAAAATAACACATAGAAATTAAGGTTGGTAGATAGAAGGGCATGAAGCAGAGTAGGGGGTGAGATTACAGTGAGGTTAGTCATAAAGCTTCTGAAAATCTTGCTGTTCAATGTACTTTAAAGCCAAGCAAATCTACCAATGACATCTTGTCTTACTAGAGTGAACATCTGAGTTCCTCATGTCTGTCAGAAGGAATATTCTGTTGACTTCTTATTGACATGTCTGCTCTGAAAACTCAGGAAGCATGTAAAAATAATGGGAGCTGCTATTTTTTATTAACATATTTTCTAATGCCTATTAAATTTGCATTATGGCTTTTAGAACTCAGCAAAATATTCAGTATTTATGATAAAATTTTGAATATGATATAAATATCTAATTTGCCCTCATTGACAGAATTAAAGTTTCAATTTTGAGTTTACATATTGGAAGATAACTATCTGAATAAATTGTGTAAATTATTGGATTTCCTTTTTCTTCAACTAATTAAGTAATTGTAAAACTTTTCTCATTTCTTGCTGTGGTACAGACTTTTTGTCCTTGCCACAGCACACTAGGCTTCTGTTCTGATTGACTGAGGGTGAACTTTTATTTCCCTCATATATAACTTGGTTGAACTTTGAGTACAGAACACAGGATTCAAAGGTGGCGACTTAGAGTATTCACACCTTTGTGCCATGGGTGATTATATCAATTTTCACCAGATGCTCAAGCAAATATGTTCTTATAACCATCACTGAGAGCATCTGAGGACAAAAAATAAAATATTCACAAGTTTTACTTAAAGCAATATAATGAAATGTACAGAGGTAAGATTAGATTGGGAGGAGTCTTTCTAATGTGTCAACCATAATACTAATTAGATAGTACCATACCCACTTAAACACATTGTTAACTATCACTTGGCTTTTCCAACACAAATGTTTTGCATGATAAAGCACCAATCAATCTGAAGTCTCAAGATAAGAGATAGGAAAGTTAAAGTAGCTGGTTTTTATGTCTGGTATCCCTGGAGTATTTTGTTTATTCCCCTATCTGAAGCTCCTGATGAAGGTGAGTGAATTCTTCCTACCTGACTTACCCTATAAAACACATAGCAGCAAACATTATAAGGAAAAATTGCATGCAGGGGTGGGAATGGGGTTTGGAGACTAGAGCCATTTGCTTACCTCAGCTATGATCTACAGATTGTTAACGCTTTCAGATCAGGGGTCATTTCCTCAGATAAACAGTCACAATGAGCTTTGACTCTCGACCCATACTCTTTCATATGGCAAGAAACACTCTACTGAAGGAAGAAGCTTTCGCCATTTCTGTTCTGAAGGAACTACCCACTCAGCTATTCCCAGAGATGTTCAAGGGGGGGCTTCACTGACAGATATACAATACTTCTGACTGCAGTGATGTCGGCCTGGCTACTCCCATGCCTTCCTGTAGGAGCCCTGATAGATGAACTTCACCTTGACTCTTTGAAAGAACTACTTGATGTGTTGAATGTCCTACTAACAAAGAAGGTTCATTCCACTAGGTACAAACTCAGAGTTCTTGATTTGAGAAAGAATGTGCACTTTGACCTCTGGGGCATACTGGCTGGATTCCTTGAAGATAAAGTCTCACCACAGATCATATCACAGAAACAGCCAGTGGAGAACTGTCCTCACCCTCAGATAAAGAAACATATTAAGATGGTAACTGATTTTCAACTCAAGGCCAATTTGGATGAATGGACCGTATACATGTTACAGTGGGTGCAGCTGAGAAAACCTTCCATTTTTCTATGCGGTTGGAAGCTGCACAGTGGGGACTGCCCAGTCCCTACTGTCATAAATGTCTTGAAATCAGTGGATTTAAACAGATCCTGGAGCTAAAGCTGAGTCATTGTGGGGTTGAATTTCAGGTAGATTCTTGTTCCTTACACAGAGGAGATGAATAATCTTCACACCCTCATGCTAGAGGGAATTAAGAAGCCCATGTATAGAATTGCTTCTAAAGACAAGGAAGATGAGGAAGATGAGTGGAAAAGCATACTGCTGTTGGGGTTCCCCAACTTTCTCTGTCTCCAGAATCTCTAATTGAATGATACTGACTTTCTAGAAGATGCCTGCTCAGTATTCCATCCTCTGTTGTCCTTTTATCATTCTTCAGACTGCACAGTTGTTCAGAAAGGCTTGAATGACTCATCCTCTGCATCTCATAGAAAAGACTCCAGTAAATACACCCACATATCTATTTGGGCATTTCTTCTACTGGAAACCTTTACTACTTTGAAATTTTAACTTGAAAATCATGGTTTCAACCAAGAGAAGGAGGGAGGTCATAGTCTTTTGCTATTATAATCACCATGTAAGAATGCCAAAAGGTAATTCCACTGGATGTTAAGTTCCCTTTCTTGATTTGCAACTTTTTATAATGAAGCTTGCTTTCTTAGGTCCTAAACCTGGGTGGTATTTTAGCATCAACATATTCCTTTGAGGAAGGTCCTAGAAAAGTGACCCTGGATTAAATCTGTTGTTTCCTTTTAAGCTGCATTGAGTTATATGGGCAACAAAAGTAGCAAGAGCTCAGGTATTTCTCTAAATATGGCCCCTGATATTTGGAAAACATAAAAGTTCTTTCCTGTGAGATTTAATGCAACAATATCAACAAACTTTGGATATTTTAGAGAGAAAAATATACTGTTACCTATGAGAAGATGTTCCCTGATATTACAGTGATAATTCAAGAAAGTTTGCAGTGTTCATAATATTTGGCATTTTCAGAAAGAAGATTCAAAAAGGGTTGTCTGCAACTACAAATTTGTTAATAAGTAACTATAAATGATTACAAATTAATACAAATTAATAATTGCTTTCTATGCTATGATGACAGATAAGGTCCTTTGGAATTAGTGTTAGCCAGAAATTAATTTTTATTGACATTTATGTTATATCTCTAAGCCTGATAAAAATAAAAATGGAATCAAGTCAGGTCAAGCAAGTACAAATGAGGAAATAATGCTGAGAACTGCATGAACGCCTTAAGATCTAAATCCAAATTAAACACAAGCCACCTCACCTGTGAATCATGCTGCAGGGAGGGAACAGAGACTGTATTTAGAAAATCTCAGTGGTAGATGAGCAAGGAAACAAAAAGGGTCCAAAACTGCTAATTTACTTTGCTAAAGAGCTCATCAAGGCTAGAAGTCACACAAAGGATTTCAGACAGGCATAAAGTGGTTAACAATCAATTTCAGAGCACGATGTAGTGGTCTAGCATCAAAGCATTATTGCTTTTAGTCACTGAGCATAACTGGGCACAGCATGCTATAGAAAGATTACAGGCAGCCCAAGATGTTTCACTGTCTTTATTTTATTTATTTATTTATTTATTTATTTATTTATTTATTTATTTATTTATTTTTGTAATGGCTTTTGTTTGAAGCAAAGTTCTAGTAAGTCAATTACCTTAAATTACAATGTAAACCATTGCTGGTCACTTTCTGACCTCTCTGGAAATTCTATTGTTATTTTAAGAGGTATGTTTCTCAGGGAGTGGCCTAGAGATATGAGTCCTATTATTAGAACAAGAGTTGTTTTGTTTTGCTCGAAAAAAATACATATTTTGTGGCTTTTGCAAAAAAAAAAAAAAAAAAAAAAAGGTATTTTCATTAAAACACAAATATCCATGAGTCCCAAAAGTGAAATATAGTTTGATGCTTGCTCTGGTATACAAATGCCTTTTCTAGAAATTATACGATATGTGCACTATAATTTTGCTGCTAAGGTTGTTGGACATTTTAAGAAAGGTAGATTCTAATCCCCTTTATAGTTTCAGAGAAGAAATGATCCTCTCTGGAAAACAAACAAACATTATTTCAGAAGTTTGAAAAGGACTAGTTTGCATCTTCAAGGTTATGAGAATCCTCATGAAATTTATTTTTCATTTATGGTTCTATGGCATAATGTGGGGATGAGTATACATAAACAGTCCAAAAATCCATATAGGTTCTCACTGAGCCCATATTGCTGAGAGGCAGTATTTAATTTTACCTGCAATCTAGGTTTTTAACTATCAAACCCAATACTCTTTCTACGGCTCCCTGTTCTCACACAGTGAAAGTAACTTTACCACATTCTTACTTCATTGCTTTAATAGACACAAACTTATAAGCAATAACTATTTCCCCAGAAGTATTATATTTGATATTTTAATACAATGTAAAAATGATTAGTCTCTGAAACTTGACAATTTTTATTTCTATAATATTTAGAAAGTGTTCAGGAACAGTCTTGGGTCATGCTGGTACCCAGACTTCATCACTGATCTTGATGAAGATGATCATAACTGATGTCAGGTGTGTTTCTCTTCAAACGTAAACAAAACAAAAACCCTAAATTATATGCTTTAGACATTTTGACACAATTGCCTATGCAAACTTGTGCTGTATTTTTTCAGCCTCTTCTGGAAGTACCACAAATAGACACCAAGAAATCTTTTAGTATACTCTGCATCGATTTAAACAAATCCCATGATTCAGGTCATATTTGTTTCAAGAATGGCAAGGCCACAGAAGTCTATATTTCACTCGATTAGCAAACAAAACATCTTGCTAGGTCATCCTATTTATTAGTATTGTTCTATACTAATTTCTCTGGGGCATGAAGCCACATGCACAAACACACACACACACACACACACACACACACACACACACACACTACAGATCTCAATAAAGAAGAGTTGGCAAGAAAAAAAATATTTGTGTTTTTAATATGACTGTCCAAAGCCCAAATGTATACGCAAAGCTGGCAATTCTTCTTCTCAATAGAAATTTATCATTGTAGCAAATGAGCCAATATACATTATTAGGAGAACATGATTTAACTTAAACTGTAATGAGGATAAACAATAAAATTAATCCATCCATCCAACATCAATTTATACAACTACTCATTCATTCAACATAGGTGTATTAAGAACAACTTCTATATTTTTTCCCTGAGGGCTTTCAAATAAAGTGACTTAAACATTACCACACCCACTTACTAAAGTCACATATTTACTGGATTTATTCACTTGAGATTCTTTCTTCTGGTCTACAACATAGTTCAGCTGGTTGACATAGATGTTCACTGATTAAGATAGCAATCATAGAGAAATTGAAATTACTGTGAGTGGGAAAAGTGCATTAGATTATTAAATAGTTCTATAGTGATCAGGGAGAAAGCAAATAATCTGCTAAAAATAAACATGTATTCTTTATTAGTCTGTTTTGTGCTATCTCAATTTGTTCAATTTAAATGTGAAAGTTATTTCAGTGACTATTTCTGTTAACTTAGCAATTTACTAAGGTAATACAAGAATGCATTTTAACTAATAACTACTCACAAAAGGGAATGCATGTTATAATGGAGTTTTATTGAATTTGGAGCTTGTCTATATTAATGCTTCAGCTTAAGAGATACAATTACTCTGTGATATCATAGTACTTTCTCAATATGCAGTTAATTATTTCTTTAAATATCTTGAGAAAGTGTTTGAGGAAGTATTTGCCTGAATAAAATCAAGATTTATTTCATAATAGCCTTCTCATAAAATTAAAAGTATATTCAAATGTGCATACGCTTCAGATTTATTTGGTTGCTTTGCAAAATGAATTGTAGACCTATAGAATGTTCAGAATTAATTAAAAACTGGATTAATTACACACACACACATATTTATATGACCCATTTATTGTAGGCTAAGGGTGACTCTTAAGGTACTTTTGTCCTGTTCTTTCAACCATTTTAAACTTGAACAGACCTGTGGGGTTGATGCTGGAGGCCTAGTGCGAGGTACCATAACCTGAAGGAGTCACAGGGTCAGATCCCACACTTTGTCTTCCTTCTGTGTTTTCAACAGCAGGGCATAGTTATTATATTATATTATATTCTGTTATTTTAGTGTAAAACACTTTGGGATGTTTCAACAACTGTGCATATTTAGGTCTGTTTAGTTATGTCATTGTGACCTAATCTTTTTTTCTGGGTGTATCACTTCTTCATATTGCTTGAGATTAAGAAAGAATTTTAAAGAGTAATAATGAAATAGTTTAAAGAATACTTGCAATAGAACTTATTTTTGGTGACTAATTGGAAGTAAGTGTACAGGAACTTAGGATATTTGCATACTGCATTAATGTGAAGGTAAGCAATAATAATTCACCAAGGGACATTTGTTAAACAATATTGTTAAAGAAATCTTGCTATTTGGTTGAAATGTAAGTAGTAGCATTTACTATCTAAAAAGGTATTCTTTTAGGCTCTTACATTATGATGCCTGGGAATTATGTATGCTGTAAAATTTCAATTAGTATTACATTACAGATTAATGTTATCCACAAGGACAGGCATAAAATTTACATGCATTTGTTTTTTAGTAAGTTTGGGAAACTAAGATTTTTGTGGGATGAAATACTTTATGTGTCATATATAAAACTGCTTATATGCATTGAAAGGAAAGAAAAATTTTTTCATAGCTCCCAAAATATGTTTGTAATCGTGTGTGTGTATGTATGTGTGTGTGTGTCCACTCATGAGCATGTGCACATGCACTCCTATGTGATTACATTTTGGGTGTGGTTTAACTAAGCAACATGCATGTTTCTGTGTGTTGATGTAAAGATCTAAGAGGAAATAAAAAAACTGTGAGTTTAATTTAATTCCCAAGGAAAGAGACTCAGAGCTCATCTGAGGTTTTGTCTTAAACTAACCAAGACAGAGATAAATCAGTAAACCTTATTTTAGAGCTTCAAGGAAACTACACAAAACACAGGGAGAGTGAATATGTTTGTGGATAGCCCCAAACCAGCCTGGGCTATGTCCTCAGCTTTGGCATTCTGTTTCTCTCTGTGGTTCTGGCTCCATCACCTCTATTTGTAACTATTCTTTGTAGCTTTGCACGCTCTCTTCTGAGTGCCTCGCTGAAATTCTGCTTATCCCATGCCACTCTTCAGTTCCAATGCCACTGACTTTGCTTCTGCATGCCTGATAACCAGACCAATCTAACTGCAACCATTTGATGTTTGCTGAATGACTCAGCTTCATGTCTGAGCCTTAGGGAGAATGGACCGTTTGAATGTCTTCCTAGACACATCAGCTACCACACTGTGGTTGCCTGGGTTTGGCTCGTGAGAACAGGATGAATTGTTTCAAGTGGTTTGTTGGTTTTGTTTTATTTTGTTGTTGTTTTGTGGGGTGCTTACAACACCGCTGAAATTACTGGAACACACAAAGAGTAATGAAATTAGAAGAGTTAAGAGATTGTGTGGTGGTACCAAAGTCAGTGATGTCCTAGATGAAGGTCAAGATCTTTCCTGAAGCTTCTACAGCAGGAACGCGCACTGAGAACAGGTTAGAAAAGGGGCACATAATAGATTTCCCAGGTTGCTTCTGGGCTGATATGAGAACAGATTGAATGATAGGAAATCAATATAATGGACAAAATGTTTCTTTTCTAACTGTGCTGATGGCTCATCAATAGAGCCTAAATGAGAACAATCATTAGCTCAGGTCAGATTTACCTTGCTTAAGTCCTCAGGTGAAGGGATGCCCAGGTGGCCAGCAAATAACCGTAAAAGAAGGTCATTTTCAGGTGAACTCCTCACTGATGTGTATCAATGCCTCTAAACCGAAGCAGAAATCTATTCAGGGTTTATTTCTGTGTGAGCATCTGAGCGATGCCTTCAGTTTCCTGTTAAGCCTTTATTCTTGAACTCATTAGCTTTTTTTTTTTTTTTTTTTTTACTCCAGGAACACAAAGCTTTTTTCCTTGTCCACAATGTGTTTTTCTGCAACAAAGTTAGTTTAACCCTTTTATATAAAATAATGGATGCAATGCACATGGATAGGAAAAAAAGAAGCAAACTAGCCCTGAAATGTTTTATATAATAAGGAAAGTTCAGAAGTCTCCTGGAGTTTGCTATTTGACTTGAGAGTCACAGGGTAGTTGTGCTATTTGTTTGGTTTTAGTTTTTTAAAGTATTTATTGATTTACTTTTAGTTAACATGTATGAGTGTTTTGCCTTTGTGAATGTGTGGCTGCAGAGGCTAGGCCAAGGCATTCAATCTCCTGGAACTGGAATTATGGAACTTTGTAAGCTTCATAGAGGTGTTGACGACTGAGCCTAGGTTCCCTGCAAGCGCAGTGAGTGCTCAGAGTTGCTTACCCATCCTTTCTGCCCTGTTGCTTTGCCTTCTAATAACTGATGGTACTGTGCCAAGAGCACTAAGGATGTTTAATAATATATGATAAGAACGGGCTTTCTCACTTCAGCTAATCATTATTCACTTCCCTACTTATCTTTCAAAGTGGGGTCAAATGATTCATCAGAAAGCAATGCACTCCACCTAGATACTTGTCTCATTAAAACCAATCAAGTTGTCAAAATTCACACTGTAGTCATTGGCTAACCTTTCTTTTCCTTTAACACCTGGCCCCCAACTATGATGTATAGCATCATCCTCTTGCCCTTCTACTCTTGTTCTGTAGGGTGGGTCTCATCAATTTACTCTCAGAAAAGTGTCTGATTATGGATGTATACCTTCATAGCTATCTAGTAGATCTCAGTATATCTTCACACCAAAATATTTTAACAAGCATGACATTCTTAAGCCTAACTATAAAATACCTGTCTCAGGGTCCTAATAAAAATTGTTGTTAATGATTATAAGAATCTAAAACATTAAGAACTCATTTATAGGCTTAGTATATCCCCAGGTTTTCCTCTTAATCAGATGTCACCAGAAGTATGGCTTTGATAATTTGGTGAGGTCAAGAGCACAATGCCTTAAAGTGATCCTTTCTACTATTTCCCACAGAGATATGTTGTAAACTTTTGATACTAATCCTCTGAAGTGGCAATCACAGATACCATGAGCTTAGTGACTTCCACACTAGCAATGTATTCTCTAATAGTTAGAATAACTTAACCAAAAATCAGGCTGTTTGTCAATTTGGTTTCTTAAGAGAATTTTCTCTTTGGCTGCCAGAATGCCACTGTCTTTCTCTCCAGGTTCTTTCTCAGTGACTGCAATCCTGGTGTTACTCAAAACATCTGGTTTCTTCTGATAAGGACATGATCAGACTGGATAATAGCCAGTGTTCAAGGCCTCATTGGGTATAATCACCTCTTTAAAGGTGCTGCTTTTAAATTCTGACTAGTCTTAAGAGTTGCAGACTGATGCATTTCAGTGGATGATCATTACCACTCTGATAGAAGCACTTTAAAACAAGTAGACTAGGAAAGGTACTGCATGACTCAAAATGTAAGAGGACAATCTATGATTTATAGCCTTTGTAGTTTGTTACTTTTAAAATTGTCTAAAGTATTGCTGTAGAAATATGTACCTCTTTCTTTTTTACTTTTTAAACATTGGATATTTTATTTATTTACATTTCAAATGTTATCACTTTTCCAGGTTCCCCTCTGCAAAGTCCCTAGCCCATTGCCCCCTACCTGGCTTCTAAGAGGGTGCTTCCCCAACTACATACCCACTCTTGCCTCACCATGGCCCAAGGATTCCTCTAAACTGGGGCATCAACCCTTCATAGGACCAAGGCCCTTCCTTCCCACTGATGCTGGATAAGGCACCTTCATCTCCTTCAGTCCTTCTAACTCCTGCACTGGGGTTGCTGTGATCAGTTAGGTGGTGGTTAGCTTCTAACATCCAAATCTCTATTGGTCAGGATCTGGTAGAGCCTCTCATTAGACAGCTGTATTAGGCTCCTAACAGCAAGCACTTCTTGGCATCTGCACCAATCTCTGGGTTTGGTGTCTGCATGTGGGATGGATATCCAAATCATTCAGTCTCTAGATGGCTTTTCCTTCAGTCTCTATTCTAATCTTTGTCCCTGTATTTCCTCTAGTGAGGAATAATTCTGGGTTAAAAATTTGGAGATAGATGGGTGGCCACATTCCTCAACCGGGGCTGTACCTAACCTCTTGCACCGTCGTCCAGGGTCTGTAGTTCCTCAAGAGAGGACCCCACTCTTAATATGGAAGCATATCTAAAAGATACTTTTATGAAAATGCTTTTTCCTTTCCTGGAGGGATCTCAATATGATCAGGAAGACAAGTATTACAATGCCAACACTATCACCTTATTCATAATATTTAATTTGGAAAGGGATGTTTATTCTAGAAAATATCAGCAGGAGCATGCGCAGAACAATTACCAGTTTAGCCCCGCCCATTTATCCCTTACCACGGGGCCACACATTTTGTTCACATTGGAGTTCTGAAAGTCGTTTAAACTAACATGAAGTTGGCAACCACAAAGCATTTTCTTTCAACATTTCAGAACTGCTGACTGAAGCAACATCTGTTAGATACAAATGTGAGGTAAAAATCTGTGGCAAACGTTAGAAGATTTGTACTTTCTAATTGAATATTTTTAGCATATAAATTAAACACCTGGAACAAAGGCCTGTCACTTGCTGTGATCTCAATGAATGCTTGTTAAATGATGGAGGCAGGTGTTTTCCTGTGCCTCCCTGGCAGTCTGCACTTGTTTCTGACAGCATTCAAGTGATATGCCATCATCACACATTCCATTGGTTCCTCCAACTAGTCCTGCCGAATTACTTCTGTGACCATAGGACATAAAAAGCACTTGGCACTTAGCAGACATTAGATGTGTATTTCATAGCCAGCAGATACAAAGATTTTAGCTGTAATGCTTGTATGGCTGGTTCCCATGGTTCCACATATACAGAAAGAATAGACATGCCCCTAGAAACTTTGTGATTATTTCTTTCATTACCCAAGTCTTGCAAGAACATCTGTTTCTAACACTGAGGATGGTCTTCGAAGACCAAAAAAAAAAAAAAAAAAAAAAAAAAAAAAAAAAAAAAAAAAAAAAAAAAAAAACTCCAATAATTAATAAAGAATATTATATATAAATACACAGTGTAGACAATTGGGGTCATAACCTCTCTAGAAGTGAGTTCTATGCCTGGATTTAGAATGTTGTGTATAGAATTATCACTTGTACCTTGTTAGGCATTTCCTCTGTCGCTAATTAAAACATTTGCTAAGATGAAGTCTAGTGATGATGTGTAGAACATGGAGGGAGCAGAAATCTAAACCAATGAAGATTCTAGAAGGTAACGGCACAGTCCTTGCATCACATCTTAAATTAAGTTGGTTTGAATTTTCTTAAGGCTTGTACATACTCATCGAAACTTGTCTATACTTATTCAGTTTCTCCATCTCATTGGTTGTGAGTAGTTAGGTGTTTTGAGTTCCTATTGATTGGGGATAGAAAATTAAAAATGAAAATTGAGTTACATTGTGCAGTATGTAACTTCATCTATAAAAAGTCTGGAGATGAAAATTTTGGGAGCTTCATATGATGATCAGAAGTTATCAGTAGAATCCAATATTATGAGATTTTAAGCAAGGCTAAGAATTAGAGTATATATAAGAACCACATAGTTTAAAATACATGTTCCTAATTCCTTTTATTATAGTAATAATTTTTATAATACTTATATGTCAAAATAACACCAAATAATTGGAAAAATTTTGCTTATATTATTAAGACCTCTTAGTTTTATGCCTAGAAATGTTTTCTCCCAGATAGTTCTAGAAATTGCTATAATTCTTTTTTCAGCAAGAAATAAAAACCCAAGTGCAGCTTTAATTCTGCACATGCTGCTAGAGGATTGGAAGCGAGTGTAAATGTAGGAAAATCAGTAGACTGTTAACTGGCCTGTAGGATTTCTCTTTGTTCTTTCATTGCTCCATGACCATAGAGAGTTTATTTGAACTCAGGATGTACTTACTGTGAGTTTCTTACTTACATAACAGAGTGAAAATCACTGAAGGGATAAAAAAGAGTAGGGTGCTGAATCTTCTCTGTCTTCCTTTCTAGAAGGATGTAAACAGAGAACACAGTCTAGTTACAAGGTAAAAGATGATCTGTCACAAAGACTTGAAACTGTCCAACTTTGAACATTCCCTAAGTTCATTATCATTGCTGGGATATAATGGTTGTTCACTGAGAATAAAAGGACATTACCACATGAGAGATGCACATGTGGGTCTTCTGAATCTTTCCAATGATTGTGAACTTTCTTTGCACAAACTACCCTGTCTAAAAATGAGTTTATATAAGTTCAAGTATTTCCTTGTATACACTTAGTTTACTTTAATCCAAACATTTATTATTATTATTATAGAATTTGCAAATCTTAGGATAAAAGAAAATCTTTCTGCTAAACTGAGTTGGGACAGTATGTATGAGGCATTGAATGGCATTATTGAAAACTTTCTGTGGCTGTGTTAGTTACTTTTCTTCTCATTTTAATGAACTACCTGTGAGAAATGACTGAAAAGGTGAGGTGGATTTTTGGCTTATGGTTTCTGGATATTTCAATCCATGGAGTCAGAGTAAAAGGAAGTTAGTAGGATGACTCAGTTCTTCTCAATAGTTGAGAACTTTTGGGAATGGGTCTTTTATTTACATAGAAGGGCCAAGGAGTACAAAGCTCTGGCTAGAACTAAGGTGGACACAAGCATCCAGTCCAGCATCCAGCAAACAACTCGTCCTCCTTAAGAAACAGGTCTTAAGCTTCAAAAATTTCCCCAAGTACTGCTGGAATCATGTGTAAAGAACATTAGTGTGTAGAGGGCATTGGTTCCAAGCATGACAGTTGTCTACACATTTTGTGGGCAGAAATGTAATGAGTAGTTAAATGTAAGTGTGCTCATTATGGAGGAAGACTAGAAAACATAAACTGTAGTCAAATGGATCTGCATTTTCAAATGGATATCACAGTGTCCTTTATGGGAGTCCTTGGAAAGAGATACTTGAAATCTTTAAGCCTTTTTTTATCTCACCTGTGATTAAGACAGCATTATGAGTTCATGAATCCTATTTTTAACAGAACTCTGGGTACAAGGGCACTTAAGGGTCATTCATAATGTAGGTTTGGGCAAAGAATAAATAGGATTAAGGTGAGAGTTGTTACAGATGGAGCATGGATGCTGCATGTTAGTACAGTGCACTTCCTGGAGACTAAAGTTCTCACTGACCACTCCCTCTCCAAAGCAACACCACTGAGCTACTGATTCTGGAGGCTTTTGATTGTTTGTTTGTTTTGTTTTGTTTTTTTTTTCCAACACAGAACACTTGGTACTGAAGCTGACAAAGCGTCTGATAAACTGGGAGGGTTATCAAGTCTACAGAAGAGGGCTTTCTTTACATAAACTCCAAGAGAAGTATTATTACTCCTCTCTGTTCGGTCTTCACAAAGAAAAAATCACTTTCTTAGATTCTCAACTCATGAACAGCCAACTTGATATGTAACCTAGTTTCTTCTCATCATAGAAAGAAATAACTAGAATATTAATAGTAAAGATCGTAACAAAATATATGGGCTTGTAATGGTAGAATTATTCACCAGATGATACATCTATAAAAATGCTGTTTTATATCTGGACACTTTCTCTGAAAAATGAATTGTCAAACATATGTGTGTGTGTGTGTGTGTGTGTGTGTGTGTGTGTGTGTGTATGTGTGTGTGTATGACGTATATATATATGATGTATATATTCTATATATATATATGATTAAACAGAGATACGTCTAATAAGCAATGTAAAGCAGTACCTAAATTTGTTGTGAAAAAGTACATTGTCTTTCTACTATAGAACAGAGAATGAATCTACATTACATTGTTTAAATATTGGAGGCACTACAGGATTGAAATTTTATCCTTTGAGTTGGAACCATCAGATGAATAGCAAATCAGCAAAAGAAATACGAATCCTAATGTCAAATAACCCAATGTGCTAGAGTCAAACCTCATTACATCAGCGAGTGGTTGGTGACATAGCAAGTTGCTCATGGATGCTAGAAGACTTTTGGTGGGGTGAGACCGGTACTGGAACAACCAAGGTGGCAGGGACAAGGTCATCAAGTAGATTCCTCTGGTATGTAGTCTGAGAAATTCACTAAGCTGTTAGAAAACAAAGGAGCTAAAGTGCAGACTTCATATGCATTATGCATGTTACACAACACAGGGGATGCAGAGAAATGGCCACAGTGAGGGAACTGTAGGGGGCAAGCAGTAATTGAACTGATGCAGCTCTCAAAGGGCTTTAAGAAAAGTTGAAATCTTAAAAGTTCAAATTCGAGAACCTGGAGGGTTTTGTGAATGATACTAGTAAGATGAGCTAGGTAACCAAAGTATGAGAGTAGGAGGGAGCTTCAAAATAATGTCTAGTGGTGGAGGTTGATCTCCTAAGCTTAGTAAGTGGAGAGATTTTGCTTAATAAGTTATTTTAACACCTACCATTTGAATAAGAAAATGGTAAGGAAATTAAGCGGAACAGTACACTGTGGACTCAGCTTCACCACATGGTGTGTACTTTCAGAACTATGCCTGATGTAAGCATTGATGGAAACAAATCACAAGAGCATAGCCTGCAACCATCCTTTGAGCCTGCATTTCTTAGTGCTTCACATTAAAATGGGCTACATTTAGGGCTTATTTTGAATGGGGCTGTGAATTTCTGCCATTAAGGTATGTAAAATCTCTCAAGAAAGTCACTAGCTAACTGGTATTTGTTGATATTTCAGGAAAATATTCAAGAGGTACTGTTGAAAGCAGGTAAAATTTGAGTGGCTATATCAGACACATTTGTAATGAAAGATTTTCTTGCATCTGCCTGTGACAGGCAGGCTTGAGAAAAGTACATAGGAAAAGAATCTGGTATCTAAAACCTGAATTCAGCAGAGCCAGCTAATATTCCAGTGATCAAAGCAACTTAGGTCCACTGTGTTCCTCCTAGGCTTCAGACTTCTGTTCTGTTCAACCCCCACACAATTGTCTGTGGGAGAAGCTACAATTGGGGTATTTGTGTGAGGATGAAGTGACTCTGGTTGATTTTGCTGCCTACTGGATTCATTTCAAAGAGCTCAAGACAGGGATTGGTGTGTGGGCATTGAATAAAAGGACTTCAAAATTAAAAATAATATTCCCCTAAAACCCAGAAAATGAACTGCTGATCCAACATGCCCTGGCACACATCCATAATAGATTTTCTTTCTGCTTTGGGAGTAATGCAAATTGTTTCAAAGTCAAGTGATGATTTCACAAGAGCATTAATTTCCCATGAAAGAAAATCACCCATACTAATTGTTATTAATAGCTGAAAACACTAAGATGAACCACAGATGAACCATTGCTGTTTAATTTACCACCCTAGAGGTAAAAAGACATGTGATTGTACTTTATTACCAACAATGGTACATATTTGTCTTCCCATGTTGTCTCTGTAACAGCATGTGAAGGCTGTAGATAGTGTACTCTCCTAATACTGAATATGCATCACAGCAGCCTAGCCTGTCTCCAGGTTGGAAATGTTAACTATTTAGTAGACCTTAATAAATAAAGTTTTAGAGTTTGAATTCTAAGATGACTTTTTTATTCTGAAATCATAGAATTGTTCTTGTAGGGGGACATAAAACATATACTGAGGAGTACTTGGTACAGATGTTGAAACTGTTCTGTGTATCCAAATATATACAAGCAGATTAACCTTTCCTTTTGTGCTGTAATTATTGCACAAAATGCCAAGGTTCAGTTGGCGGGATGTGCCATTCCTTAATGAGCTCACTTACATAAAGCCTTTGATTGAATCAGAAATAAGAGAAATGGGAGCCATTAACCCAACTTGAGCATAAAAAAAATGAACCTAGTTTGAGTCAGCTGAAAAGAGAGAGAGGGCTAGTGTGCTATACTATAAGCTTAGATTCCCTAGTTCATACTCCTGAAAACAGCATCTTATCTCGGATCTGGAATATGCTACTTGGATAAGGACTATCAATCTTAAACTGACCATTTTACTGTTTTACCTTTTCCCTCCATTTGTGTGCAAATTATTTCCCATAAATAGCGGGAAAAAAGCCCACTGAACACTTTTGCTAAGGCTCCCTATTACCACAAGAGATATACATGTCTTATGTGACAGGTAGAAATGTTCATGTGGGCTCCACACATGTTTCCTATGCTTCAAATTGGCACTTGAACAGAACTGTCCTAAGCAGGTTGACCTGTTTTTTTTTTTTTTTTTTTTTTTTTTTTTTTTTTAATATGCTAGTTTAAGTGTTTATATTTCAAATGTTATCCCCTTTCTTGGTGGTTCCAGATGTCCCATTCCCTGCTTCTATGAGGGTGCGCTCCTCCCATCTACCCACTCCCACCTCAACACCCTTGCATTCCTCTACACTGGGGAAACGAGCCTTCAGGGGAACAAGGGCTTCTCCTCCTATTGATGCCAGACAATGCCATCATCTGCTACATATTCGGCTGGAGCCATATGTAGCTTTGTTGGTCCCAGGAGGCTATGGGGGTCTGGTTGGTTGAAATTGTTCTTCCTATGAGGTTGCAAATCCCTTCAGCCTCTTCAGTTCTTTCTCTAATTTCTGCATTGGTCTTGGGCTCAGTGTGATGGTTAGATGAAACCATCTTTATGTCAGTAAGGCTCTGGCAGAGCCTCTCTGGAGACATCTATACCAGGCTCTTGTTAGCAAGCACTTCTTGGCATCAGCAATATTGTCTGGGATTCGTGGCTGTGTATGGGTTGGATTCACAGATGGGGCCGTATCTCGATAGTCCTTTCTTCTTGGTCTCTGAACCAAACTTTGTCTCAGTATTTTCTTCTGTGAATAATTTTTTTCTCCCTTCCAAGAGGGACCGAAGCATCTGCACTTTGTTCTTCCTTATTCTTGGGCTTCCATACAAACTTTACCCACTATTATATACTTACAGCAACTGGTCCAGTACTTCAGAACAGACTTCAATTTTACTACTCTATTTCAGAACCTTACCCATTTCTCTTGTCTTCAGGCCTGGAGTCCTGACGCTGTCTATGAAATGTATTTGTTGTTGGACATTTGATGGGTAAACAGGTCATTTTCTAGTGTTTAATGTGTTAGTCATATTCCAAGGTATATTACATGCTTCTAGAATATCTCTTTTATTAAAGCTCATGGTAGTATCAAATAATTTAAATACTTATATTAAAAAAAACCAAGTTATACAGGTAGTAATATTTATACTAGAAACCTAAATTAAATTGTTTCTAGTCCATGTTAGTTCATAGTCTGTTACAGAAGGTCTCTCAGGGTAAAAACCTTACAAATTAGTTTTTAAATATACATATATCTATATATCTATATATCTATATATCTATATATCTATCTATATATCTATATATCTATATATCTATATATCTATATATCTATATTTCTATATGTCTATATGTCTATATGTCTATATGTCTATATATCTATATATCTATATATCTATATATCTATATATCTATATATCTATATCTATCTATCTATCTATCTATCTATCTATTATTGGGTTCCTCAACATCAACCCAGACAATATTGCAGATGTCAAGAAGCCGGATACAACTGTTTCCTGAGAGGCTCTTCCAGAGCCTGACGAATATGGATGCAGATACTTGCAGACAACCATTGGAGTGAGAACTGGGTCCCTAAGGAAGGAGTTAGAGAAAGGACTGAAGGAACTGAAAGGGTTTGCAACCCCATAGGAAGAAAAACAATATCAACCAAACAGACCACTCTTCCCTACAGACCTCCCAAGGATTAAACCAAATACCAAATTGTACACATGGAGTGACTCATGACTCTAGCCACATATGTAGCATAGAATGGCCTTCTCTGGCATCAGTGGAAGGACAGTCTTTTGGTCCTGTGAGACCCTAATGTCTGAGCATAGAGAAAAGTCAGGGTGGGGAGATAGGTAAGTAGGTGGGGGCGAAACTCTAGTAGAATTAGAGGGAGGAGAGATGGGATAAGGGATTTCTGGATGGAAAACAGGGAAAGGGAATAATATTTGAAATATGCATAAAGAAAATATCAAATAAGAGAAAAAATATCAAACATTTTTTTAAACTTATTGAATGTTTGGGGAATCCTAGAATGTCAGGTGGATATTTTCCCATAGCTTCTAATCTTTCTCCAAAGGACCTATGCACAACATCAGAGGAAATATATTGTAGCTATCCATCCCTTGATCTCTAGCTGATGCATCTCTAGCTGGTGCTAAGAACCACACTAAAGGGGAAAGCTAACTAGTATGTCGCAGGGTCACATAGATTCTCATCTAAGCAAGTGCCTCAGAGGTGGGTACCAAAACTTTATTTTTATTAATGCACTATTAGATATGCTGTTGTTATCTCATGTTCTTGTTCTTATGGAGAAGGTATCAATCGTGTCTCATATTGGAAAATCCTGTATATCTGTGTAGCATGTAGATTAAAAAGAAAGAAAGAAAGAAAGGAGGGAGGGAGGAAAAAAGAAAAGAAAAGAAAGGAAAGGAAAAGAAAAGAAAAAAGAAAAGAAAAGAAAAGAAAAGAAAAGAAAAGAAAAGAAAAGAAAAGAAAAGAAAAGAAAAGAAAAGAAAAGAAAAGAAAAGAAAAGCATACAGCATGTCTGGGCCCAAGCACCGGCATTGGCGGTCTCCTCCACCTCCAAGGCTAGCCCCAAACTGTCTTGCCCTGCTTCCTGAGGCCAGCTTGTTGCCGAGCTGTGAGCTGCTCACACTTCCGAGGCTTCCCACTTCCTGTGGCTAGTGCGCAGAAAGCCATCTACCACTTGCTCAGATGTCCTTGGCCCCGTAAAATTTTACTCATTCCTTGATGTTTCTCAAGCACTGTTGCTTGAGTGTCTGAGTGTGTTCATAACTGCGTAACTTCAGAGACCTGAAGAACGTTGACAGAGTTATATACAAATCCCATGTCACATTACAGCTTTTCCTGTGATCCAATATGAAAATCCACTGCCTTTCCTGTTCATTTTCACAGATATTTCTCGTGTAGAGAAACACTCTTTTCCTGAAATAAATTTTATACCTTACGCATATTTTTAGAGTAATACAAACCGAACAATGTTTGTTCCCGAACCTTTACAAGGAGAATAAATGATATTGAACACGAGGACAGCCTTGAACCCGTGAGATGTAAGAGCTTCACTGATTCCTGTTTTACACGCTATTAGCTGACAGACCATTTAACACACATTCATTTTTAAGCCGGAGATTTAATGATTACAGATTTTATGCTAGGATCTATGGCTTTATTTTTTTTCCTTTTGAATTACTAATATAAAACAGGAAGGAAATGTATGAGTTCTTCAGATATATATATATTATTAACAATAGAAAAAAATAAAAATGTAAGTTCTTTTTAATATTCCGAGTAAGGGGACAAAATAATAAGTGCCATTATTAGCAAGTCTGATTGATAATTAATAAAATAAAATAAATCAGAACAATGCTTATCTATTTAATTATTTCAAAATGAAAAGGCTGTCCTTTTAAGAATAGGCACAAATCAGATTACCTGTGATATTCCTGATATTTTTAAAAGACTAAAGCTCTCAAACACACAAAGGCTTGTACAAAATTATTCTTTTTTATTGATAGTGTTTTTGTTCTTCTCTACATCTTTGGAATATTATTGAGATGTGATAGCCATAAACCATCCCACTCCCAGTCATCATTACTACGCCAGGTTATACTTACTGATTCCATAGTTTGCCATTGTAATGGAACCTCGACAGCATAATTATGCAGTTGACTTCCAATTCATCTGCCGAGGACAAGGACGGGCACATAGAGAACCTTCTCAACTTTCAAAAACCAAGGACATAGCCTGATTGTGCAACATTTTACACTTTCAGTAAAGCATTCTGTGTTAGAGTTCTTCTGAGCTTCCGGTGACTGTGCAGTGCCCAGACTTACCACCATGGAGATGAAATCCTCAATTGAAAGATAGTATTAAAAACTTTAAAGTAGGGAAGAAGAATAAAACATTGCAAAATCCTCTGCTCAATCATGAAAGCAGTCTATGCAATTTGTTTCCATGATGGCAGCTTGATGATATCATGTAATTATTTTCATGATTATGTTGAGTATTAATAAGTGTATTTTAAAGATCAAATTAAGCATCCCACTCTCACCACTGAATTATGTTTACAATATCTCACTTCACTTCCAGCTTAGGTGTCATTGAAATACCCCTTTCTGACTGAGCACCGTTTTATTCGAAATGTAAATGGGAAAACATGTTAATTTATGTCAAGAACATTTACAGAAGTCAGCCTTGAGTTGTGGTCTCTTCTCTAAATATCCACACGAAAGGACATTCTGATTATGGATGTGGTAAGACAAAAGTTTTATCATGCTGTGATTTCAAGTTGCTATTACAGTCCACAAATAACATTTTCATCCATAAAATGAAAGCTTCTCTACAGTACAAGATAACTGACGGGAAGCATAGTGCGCAGCTTGCTTTCCTATGAGTCTGACCATTTTTGCAGTGTGTCAGTAGGTCTGGCTCTTGTCTTTACTGTTGATGTTACTTAGGACTTGAAGGTTGTTTACAATTATTAGGGGGATATAGGTGTTTTGTCGTGATTACTACGGAGAACATGACTAGTGATCAAGACATTGGCTTTTATTTGTAATGACATCTTTGTAAAATGTCAAAGAGATTTTGTTCTACTCAAAACTCCACCTATTATGAAGTGTCTCCCTAACACCAGATTGTATGACCTCTACATCTTAGTTTCTGGAGATTTGAATGCAGGGATAAAAATGCCAATATCACTGTGGAAAAGGGTATTAATTAGAAGATTTTTAAAGTATTACTAATAGTAAAAAATATTAAAATACTATTTGTTGCTGTTTTTCCCTCATACACAGGAGGGAGGAGAAGCTATACTAACTCTATTTAAAGAATAGGCATCTTTTGCTTTAGATTTCAGGAAGTCTCCCCTGGGGTTGGAGGGGGGCAGAAGAAAGCTTGTCATTCTCCACTGTCTCTGTATAAATAGTCAATTACCACATCAGGCACTAGAAATACGCCAGTTTTAGTTTTACTTATTATTCACCTTCTCAAGTGCAGGATCCAATCCAAGTCTAAGGGAGGTTAAACGGTAAATGGAATAACTGTAGAAAATTATGCTCAGTGGGAATAACTGTGAGGAAAAAATAAATTACACACAAAAAGAGAAAGAGTTTGTATGGTGCAAATTAAGAGTGCCTCGTTCCTAAGAGGCTGATATTCCACAATGGTGGTGCTGCCATTAAATAATCAAGCATTATTTCTTAAAGGACTAATGAATAGAAAATTTGGAGTGAAGTTATTTTACTTATTTAGTCTTCTGAAAAGAGTCATGAGGAACTAAAGGAATGCTCCCAGAGGTGGTACAGGCATTGGGCACACAGAATAGTCCCCAGCAAGAGAAATAAGGAGAGAAGAAAATAGTCATCTGAAAGAAAACTAGCCCCTTAAAGAAATAACAAGATGCCTTTCCCTCTTATTGTCACCTAATATCTCTTCTTTTCATCACTGGGGAGAATTATATCTCACCCATTGGTTGCTTTACTCAGATGACTAAAAGACTAATTGTTCTGTCATAATCTCTGTCTCCTTCTAATCTTTCTGTCTCTCTTCTTTCCTTCTCCTCCAATCAAAATTTAATAAGACGGAATTTTCCAGAATGCCATTTTGAGAATTTCATAATCAAGCAGACTCAAAAACAGCATGTAGGCAAAGTGAATGATTTCCAAGTCCTGAATCAATCAGTCAGCCCGGAATTCAATTCCCCAAACCCATAAAATATCAATGAGAATATGATAGTTGAGGCCAGTGAAAGCAATCCCTCATTGACATGCTAGAAGCCTTTAGGCCCTGCAGCTGAACACTAATTATCTGATTGTTTGTTGCAATCTGGCTAAATCTTGAGCAGGCTCAATTCCAGTCCAACAGGCAGAAGTAATCTTTATCCAGACCCTGCTCAGTCTTATTCCTGAGTATTCCAGATATTTGTACTTTAAGAAGAAGGTGATAGAAGGAAAACTCAGAAAAAAAAATGTGAGATGACAAGTCAAAATGCAGAGAGCTATTCAATAGTTTAAATGTCATTGGGGGAACTTGCCAGGCAGCAGAGAATGTCACACTCCACACATTTGTACTGTTTTCAACACTTCTACAGTCCTCTTCCTACCAGCTGCACAGTACTGGGGTCATTTCAATGGAATGTGAGGAAGACAAAAACACTGTGAAGCCAGCACAAGAGGAATGTGTAGAGGATGGGGATATGAGTCCATTCCTATTAAGTTGTTTAGGTAAAAAGTAAATTAAGAAAGGAAATAGGAGAAAATAAACAAAGTCCAGATTTCTCTTTTATTAAATACTAAATGCTCCTTGAAGTTTTACCCAAAGGTACAAAGACTGTCTCTGCTGCTCATGCTGATGGAGGCTTAAATTTCAAACAATGTTCCTACATTCTACTGAAATACACAGAAAGATCAAAACCATCCTTGGAATTTATTTTTATGTATCTTTAAATGTTATAGGTGAATTCCAGTGCCTCTATATTTATAATGATTACCATAAAATATCAAATGCCATAAGCTATGACTGGTGATTATGCTGACAAATTTAGAGAGACTTGTAAATGAGGAGCTTCTCATTAGTCCACACCTAGAGTCGTCCCATGACAATATCGCAAATCTCATTTTGCAAATTTTCCAGGACACAGATGCCCACACTGGGATTTCCTTTTTCAGAATGAAGAAATGAATGAACAGACATTTTTAAGTATTTATTATGGATAAAACCCTGTAATTTGATAAAGAAATAATAGAATACATTCATGTCTCTGCCTCCAGGATCTGAAAACTTGTTGAATAGTAGATGAATTTTCTTGGGAAGGTACATAGAAAAGACTCCTTAGCCTGATCAAGCAAAGATTCTACACAAGTTTAGCTCATGTGGCTCAAAAAGATATGGACACGTTACAGCTACACCATCCATAAGCCCTATGCTGCTAACATTAACACAGTATTCACAGGACCTCAGGGTATGCATGGATGAAGGGTCCCTTGTAGGTCTTACAATAACCCACTAAGCTACTAGCTACATGATTTTTTATGAGATTTATTACTCACCTTCTCCTGCTATATTCTTATGAGTGTCTGCTATAGTAGATATTATTCATAGTGTCAAAGGTCTTATTAAATATGAAGAAAAGAGTTACACACTAGCAAACACACAAAATGAAATAAAGATAATGGATCATTTTCAGAGGACCATGAATTGTTTCCTTTGTAGTTGTAAAGCTCTGTATTGTTTTGAGTTCTGTTGTGATCCTCTTGAAATCTTTAATAATTTGGAGTCAAGAGATTTCTCACCCTCATTTGTCAATAAACTAGCAAAATTTGTGATTGGGTCTGAGTTCTCTGGTAAATACTGCATCAGGGTCCAAGCAGACCTTTTGTGTATCAATGATAATTTCACTTAAGATGGAAATGATAGCTTGTCTAAGTGACTGTCAGAGAAGGATGTCACCAAGTGCATCCTTAAATGATAAATAGGAATTAGTAAAGTGGGATAGAGTATCTATAGAGTGCTCATTTTAAACAAAAAATGGAGAATGCCCATTCATGAACTTGAACATGAGAATAAAACTGAAGGAAGAAAAAAGCAGAAGAGAGGCTTAATTTAAAGAGAATTGCACATATCATCTTGTCTATACTTGTTTTATATTGAAAGTGTAATAGTCATTGAATGATTTTTAAGGAGGAGGATAGAATTATTAAAGGCTTTTTTTTTTAAGAAAGGTTACTTTCAGTTATTCCTGAGAAAAATCAATGATTGGAGTAGTTAGTTTTTCTAAGCAAAGAGAGAAAACTTAACCAAGAGTCTGTCTGACAGGACAGAGTGCTAGTAGACAGGATTTCTGATGGAAGCACTGAGAACTCATTAAGATATTTTTAATTGGTTAAATAGATACACTCTAATTTACTGAGATTCATCAAAAAAAGAAGGGACATAACTCAGAGTTTATAATTTCTGAGTTGGAAATATCTGATTCAAGATATATAAATACACAAAGGATTCAAAGATAAAGGGCTGGAATAAATTGATCATTCCATTGATAATGGGGCTTGAAGAAGTAGAAGACATGGGAATGGTTACACTCATTCCGTGTGTCTGGAAACAAAACCAGCAAAATTGGAAACAACTTAAGGCACAGGTGTTACTAGAAACACATTAATCAAGATTGTCAGATGCTGGTAAGAAATTGGGTTTAATTCATAAATGCACTGTGAATCCATATCATATAACCTAGAGGTTAGTAAGTTGATTACTGCATTATTTCTGACATTTTGAAAGTGTAGGCCCTTCAGTTCTGAAATCATAATTTATTTTTCTATAGCTATTCTAAAGAATCTACCAATGCCTATCTTTCTCGTTCTCTCCCTTTCCCTCTCCTTTTCTGTCTCTGTTCCATCTCCATCTCTGTGTGCATAACGGTGTGGTTGGCATTTTTTATTGTTATGTATATTTTATTTAATTTACAACTTAATCAGGAAGGAATGCTATTTCTCTTTGGTCACTTCAATACTTCAATGTGAAATTGCTGAACGAATATATTATAAATTAAGGGACTTAAAGTAGGAATAATGATCTTTTCTATGCTATTGAATATTCACTATAATTGTTCTTTTCATCTATCAATATAATCAGTTGATATCTTTCAGTTACCATGTAAAGAAAATGCAAATGAATCAGATTAATGGTGTTGGCTATCCATTCATTTAAAATCCTAGTAGGAAACTTTTCTCAGCAATCACTGCTTTGTCAGTGACCTTTGAAGTTTCCCATATTTATATCAGAAGTCAGTTCTTCAACAAGACTAAAAAAATGAATAAAATAATTGACTTTCTCTGAAGGAAACACAGTGTGTTTAGGTTCTGTGTGCATACCATCTCCTGGTCTTAATGTTGCATGACTGTAACGTCCATGAGGCTCTGGGGAAGGAAGTTAGAGCTACTCCATTTCACTTTGTATTCATTTAGAAGCTAACTGAATACAGCATGCACAGCGTGGAAATGCCAGAAAGGAGTTTCAATTGCATTTGATGTCTGAAACTGGTCCTAGACTTCAATATTTTATTTTCTTTTGTTTTTTTTAGCAGAGTCTCAAAATTAGACTAGCCTTAATTCCCTTTGATTTTTGTCTACCATTTCTGGGGATAAAATATGAGCATCTTCTCCTTGCATAACTTAATATTTTGTGTTGCAATTTGACACTGACACAGTGCCATAGGCTGGTATTGAGTTTTTTTCAGGTTTAGAGTAAAACTAATCACTATGTTTCCATTGAATAGAGCAAAAATCCCTAGCTGTTGATACCTGACCCTGCTACAGCTCTCTAGCTTTGTCCCCAACTTGTTCCCTATACCTCAGCTAACTAGCATTGGATTTCTGTCTGCAATTGAATCCAAGTTTTATGCTCCTCATCCATGGAAACCGTGTTTGAAAAATCAAGATAAAATATAAATTAATTCTATAAATACAGAGTATTTCTTGATAAATATATTACTATTTTAAGCTATATACCTTAATATTTAAAGGTAAATACATGCCCATGCATATATAATTTATGTAGATTTAAAATAAATGTGACACATGTATTAATAGAATTAATCTTTTTTTTCCCCGAGATTTGCCTTGTCGTTCTTAAAAACAAAATTAACTTGAGCATATGGGACACGTGTTCCACAGCATGGAATAGAGGACTTCAAAGGGACATAATTAATTGGAATAGCAAGGAACAGCAGGACCATATAAGCATAGCAAAATTCATGATAATCATTTTAGGCTAATTTATGTGTCCTAAATATTTGAGAGTTAAAGATGACTGAAAACCGGTTGGAATTCAGACTTTTGCCTTCAAGTTCTATATTGAAATTCATCAATTATGAAATCATAATACACCATAACTCAAATGTATAGTGAGAACTATGCTTAAAATTAATGCACGGTTTCTATTTTCCTTGGAGAATCATTTTATTTAAATCTTGTGGCTTCTAACCTTACAAAAAATATACTTTTATGTGTTTATAAGAGACTACTCTGTTTTTAATATCAGTATTTTTATGTTGATTGTGGCTGCAAGGAAACTCAAGAAAAGTTACATTTGAATCATTCTTCCTATACTGAACACAAAAGGGATATTTTCATAGCTTGTTTAAAATCAAGTTGGTCAACTGATCTTTAATTACAGGCTAAGTAGACACATAAAATAGAAATATTACTGGCTTAGGCACATCCTTTCCAAATAAATAAATAAACAAATAAATAAATATTTTTAAAGAGATGACATTTAAATGTATTTTATTAATGATTTTTAAAGAAAAAAAATACTGGTTTGAAGAAGAAAACAAACATGAGGCAGCACCATGGCTCAGTTGGTAAACTTGGCTGCTGCCTAGCTTGATGACCTGAATTCAAATCCCTAGACCCAGGTGGTGGCAGAAAGTATTGAGCAGCCTTCAATCCTGTGTTGACTACTAACATCAATAAACCCAGCGTGTCATGAGTGCTCACAGACATGTGTGCACATGCCTCTCTCCAAATAAAAGATTTGTATAATAAAACAAATCACAATCTAAGCATGTTCTAAGCTAAATGGCTTTTATCATTAAAGTTTTTTGAATTACTGTGAAACCCTACATTTATATTTTTATAGTCATGCATTATATATGTATACCTCTCTTCTGCTGTACTTTAAACCTGTTCTTACTATGCCAAGTGATTTCAGGACCATAAGCTGCTTCTATGAGTCATTTCCTCTTACAATTCAGTTTAAAGTAAATGACACATGCTCAATTTAATGACAGTACCCTGAAGGGTATAGATCATGTCTGTGTTTGTGATTGACGTGGGTATGTGTCTTCAGCCTCACAAAGAGAATGGATTGTGTTTGTCTTCTGTATGTTTGTGTTAGTAAGCAAACATGAGGTAGCCCAGGGTTTACCCCTTTCTATGTACTCTTAAATAGTTTGTCTAAATTGCTATATTTTCATTATCTCTAAAACACACTACATTTTTTTGGCTAGACTGTTAATAAAAACTGACAATATGTGTGAAGTATCTAGATTGGTATCATTAATGAACTACATTTGGATCTGCTTCCAAGATCATAGGCAGACATCAGGGAACAGTGAAAACAGAAGTTAGTATTTGTCATATATCAGCTGGTCCACAAATCCTTTAAGAAAGAACTGTGTTGCAAAGTTTGAGATGAAACTTACATCATTGACAAAGGGTCTGATTGATGGTTTCATTATGAGAAATGCCCATTAGGGACAGATGACTTAGAAAGGACCAGTCTGCCAGACATGAATTTGAACTCCATAGGGGTTAAGAGAGTGTCATGTTCAGAAACAGTATATGGAAATAAGGGAAAGGGAAGGCTCTCTCTCTCATTCTCTCTCTCTCTCTCTCTCTCTCTCTCTCTCTCTCTCTCTCTCTCTCTCTCTGTGTGTGTGTGTGTGTGTGTGTGTGTGTGTGTGTGTGTGTGCACATGAAGATCTTTTCAGGTGATGTAAGTGGAAGCATTTTAACATGGAATCATAGACTTTCTCTGTGTAATAGTTCTCAAATGCAAACGGCCAGAATACAACAAGCTGGAAAACACTGTAAGGGCCTGCGTATCAATCTCCACCCTTACACCATATAACTAACTACTAAGTTTTTTTCTGAAATCTGCTGAGTATCTTTGATTATATATTATGTTTACAACTGACACTTTCCTTTGTCATATCCATGCCTTTCACTAAAAGTGGGTAACTGTCCTGTGGGTGGGATGCCATTGAAAATTTTTTGAGAGAGTTTTTTGAGAGAGTTTCCTCTCAGTACCACTAAGATCTGCTGTAGTAGCCAGTTACTTTTGCAAACCACATCCCAAATGTCCAGTTTGTCCACATATTTAGTCTTGAAACAACCAAGGAATTCAGTAGCCACATACTTACTCTTGGACATCAGTTTTCAGAGTTTCAAGGCACCCACAAATATGTTTGGGTCAAATCTTTGCTTTTTACTTGCAGCATACAATCCCTGATACTCCTTCTCTTAATTTTTGTTTCGTTTTTTGCTTGTTTGTTTAGTTGGGTTTTGTATGGGAGGGTGCTTGTTTTGTTTTGTTTTATTTTGCTAAATAATTTATTCAATGCATTCATTCCTCTGCTTATTCCTTTTGTGTAAGTAGGAAAGACCCCCAAATTATTTAATATTTTCTTGAAAAAAGTCTCCCAAATATTCATGTTTGTTGCTTACTCTCTGAACGCTTGTTCCAAAACACTCAAGTGAACCCTGCTGCCAGCCAACAAATCATCATTTCTACAAACATGTCTCATAGATCATCCTGAGTTTTTTGCAGCAGCAGCTAGTGTACATCCTTCTCAAGCACTGTTCCTGATGCTGTAGCTCTCCTCTGAGATGAACAAGCGCCTCTGAGATCATGTAGCCAGGTATTTAGGATCTGTACTTGTGCTGAGTTGAAGGGAATAGATGCTGATGCGATATTAGCAATCTTTCCCCTCAGAATTCACTCCATCACTAGGCCTGAACCTGCCCGTTTGGTACTCATCACACATGGCAACACCTCACCGTTAAGTACGAAATTCATACTCGTCTACTTTTCTGCATGCTGGCCTTAAGATGTCCTGTACAATGATGCCTCCCGAATCCCCCAGAAAGAAACAGGTCTAGACTTTCTGGATTCTGGAGAAATTTCAGGGTTGCATCATGTCGTATCCATGACAGAGAGAGTCTGAGGACCCAAACTCTCTCTTAACATAGAAAATAAATAAATAAAACTTAACAGACTCTAATAACTGATTTTATTTACAGAAGTTGACCGTTATAAGAATTATGTAATTCCTATATAACAATATCACTCAAAAAACTGAGTGTTCAATAGTGTGGCAATATTGTCTTCCAGAGATAACCATATAGGTTCATCTTTTTCTACATTCAATCAAGTGATATATGTAAAAAAAAAAATGCTTCTTTCCCAATTTCCTCAGCAAATTATCTGGGTGTGCATATCATCTTTTTTACCCCATTCTTTTTTTTAATTGAAGAACTTTATTTTTTTAAAAAAAACAAAGATAAATGTACAAATTTTAAACAATTTGCATAAAAGTATGCAAATACAATTTTGTCATTGCTCGGTTTTTTTTATAAGGTTTGATAGTGTGCATTAAGATCTTACTAGTTACAATGAGCATAAAGTACATGTAAAACAGGATGTAACCTGGAATTAGTCAAGGTTTTCTTGGTGTGTAAGGAGTAAATATAATGGGTTTTTTTTGTTTCTTTTTTATTATTATTCTGCATTTTCACCTCAACAATATTAAAACCCTGAGACCTTCCCCATGTTCATGTGGTTCTTATGCAGCTGAGGCTGGTCCACTCAAGAGAATTCTATTAGTCCAGAACTACGGTCTACACCAAATGAGACCCACTAAATGCATATTCTGTTTTGCTCTCAGGTTTTACTTAATTTCTGAATATCAGGTTGGCTGTTACTATTACAGGTCACCTGGTATATATATTATAAGACCAATTTCTTTATGCTTTCTTAGAACTACATTTTACAGTTTTTGAATTTAATGATATCTCTGTGTTTGTTAATATACTTTTTGAACATTTAAGAATGCATATAATTATTTCTGTTTAACTTAAATGGGTCTGAGGAGATGACTTAGTGGGTAAGTGCTTGGCTAGGGAGACATGAGAGCATGCATTTGGTTTCTAGAATGCATGTGACAAAAAGCAAGCCTTATGTAAATGTGTTTTATTCTTTGTAAGCTGGTGTAGGGTGTGGAGACAAGGGAATCTCTGGGACTCAGTGACCAGCTAACGAAACTAATCTGTGAGTCCATATCCCAATTAAAGACCTATCCTAAAAATCAAGGTGGATTGTTCCTGAGAAACAATACCCAATTTGAACATGTCACCTTCACCTTTAATCACACAGACTAACACTCACACAGTGATTAACTTTGTACAAAAACAAAGAAACAAAACACATTCTGTCCATGTTTGAGGACACTATTGTGCTTCAGATTTTAATCTGATTTTAATCTATTCCTATTCTTGCTGATCATGATCTTTATTGTTTAAAGAATTATATCCATAGCCTGAAGAATTGTCTAGAGCCATTACAGAGGCATCACTCGGAACCTATGCATGCATTTTTCTTCCTTCATTATAATTTTTACTTTTATCACTTTCATTTTCAATTTATTCCTCTGAACCTGTGAGGAATAGCTGGCACCAGGAGCTAGAATTTAAAGTACAGAACAATAGCATCAAAAATAAAATTAAGCCTCTCTGCAGCCTGCCTTGTTGGGGATATTCTTTGTTGTACAATTGAGAACCGGAATAGCAATATTCTTTTGGAATGCCTTCCCAACACCAATTTTTAGTGAACAAAATAAGAATAAAAAATTTGAAACTAGGGGATAATATATTATTTAACTGAAGCCCCTATATTTAGAAGCCCCTGAAATCTAGAAGTTCTTAGAAATGGGTTTTAGGCCATATCCAGAGAAGTATTTTACTTTAGCAGCTCAATCATATATATTCCCAAAACATTTCATATCCTCAACCAAGTGAGGATGAGATAAAATTGTCTACTCCATCCCATGTTCTATTTGATGAATTAAAAAATTAGTTCTTAATTTTTGCTTTAATGAAATCGAAGAATGAACTACATGATAAAATTTATTACTGACCAGTCTGCAAATTGCTAATAATAAAATATAAAATAAAATGCTTATATCAAGAAGATTATTAAATAATGAATCCTCAGAAAAAATATCATTTTTAAAGCCAATTTAGAAAAATATAGTTCTCAGAACATGTGTTTTTCTCATTATAAGTCATAGTTAACACTTAGAAAAAGTATACGTTGGCCATAATCTTTGGTTCATAATGATCTTTCACTCATTTTTTTAAAAAAAATAATGTATATTTTAAAAATTGGTGTGTGTGTGTATGTTTATGTGTGTATGCCTAAAGAGAATGTCAGATCCCTTAAAACTGGAGTTTTAGATGACTGTGAACCCCCAGCAGTGGGTGCTGATAACTTACCTCCAGTCATTGGCAAGAGAAGTATGCAAGTGCATGCACTCAAAACTGTTAAATCACTTCTCCAGCTCCATGATCAACTCTTTAATCTAAATGTTTCAGGAGGATCACTACCGACCTCTTTGTTTTCCTTACAAAGTTTGTACATTGCTACCCCATCAAATGCACAGATTTTGCAAAATATACAAGAACTTGGAGAGACGATAGTAAGTTAAATCCTAGGTACATAAAAATGTCTATAAATTTTACTCATGTAAAGAATCTAAAACATGGTCTCATGGAGGTTGAGAGACAAATAATCACCAGCAGATTCTGGAGCATGTAATCAAGTGCAGCATTACTGTTGAATACGAGACTAAAGTTCAAATATTCTGTGGGATAGAAAGTAAACAGAGATAGCAACAAAATATTTGTAAACCTCAAAATCTGGAGTTTTAAATTATGTATTATATATAGATTTTTTTTAGGCCACAGATATGCTAATTACCCTGACTTTATCATCACACAGTATGTTATAGTCTGTAAATGTGTACAATTACTATATCTAAATAAAAACAAAAGGAAACAAGCTTTGATAAAATTTACTGCAACTTATTGAGTATAACCTTTAAAACATGATCAAAACGTTCAAAATAGTTTTAATTTGTGATATTTTTGAAGCTATGTAATTATCCTTTAATATATAAACTGCACTTGGGAATATATGCTTGTGGGTGTGTGTGTGTGTGCATGTACGTGTGTGTGTGTGTGTATGTGTGTGTGTGTGTGTGTGTGTGTGTGTGTCTGTGGGTGTCCGTCTGTGTGTGTGTCACTTTTTAACATTCAGCTCCAGAATTCAAATCTGAATAAAAATGCACATTATCTCAAACACCATCTTAACCTACCAAAATAGCCAGGTTTCAGAATAAATCAATCCCACTGTCACCATGAGGCATTTACTTCTCTCAGTAAAGTGAGGGGGAAAGCAATAACTTTTTCAACATCACTCTTCAAATATTCTTTTTTTTCTAAAAAAATCTGTTTTTTATTGCTACAACTGCTTAAAACATTTATCATATATTTTCTCCTCCTGATCCTGGTCCATAGCTAATAATGTGTAAAACATTGTGAATTATTGGAAAAACAAACAAAAGGATGCTAATAATCCTATGACTTGTTGCCATATCATAACCAATGCCCATATATAATCAATGTGAAATGTTTACATATATGCCTTAAAAGCAATATTATAATAATGGTAATATTATTTTAATTTTATATTATATAAATTTTAAGCACAAAACAGTTGAATTTATTTTATTTTTATATTTTTTGTCATCCCTCACAAAAGTGACATTTTAGTGTTTAGTAATGAATATGGCCAACAATATGGAAATCTGAGATACCCTGAGTTACTTCAGATACTCTGAAAAGAAAAGATGCTGGACATGGTTTTATTTTAAGAGCAATGGAAGTTAATACATAGTCTAGATTACTGGTGTTTGGATCAGTTTAAAACTTTGTGTAACAGTAGGAAGTAAATTAGAAAGACTATTGCTACATATTTGTTCAATCAGGACAACTACTAATTTTGTGAACTGATGCCCATTCACTATTAAAACAATTATATTCTGATATAAATTTTTACCACTTTCTTATCCCTACTTTAAGGAGCAATTTTATTAATGCATTACTGATATTCACAAGGTTATTTCAATATGTACTTGCAGATTTCTCCTAACTGATTATTGGCTGTTTCCGGGGTAGAAAGGGTGTTTTATTGCCTTAGTTACTATTTACTATTATGTTGCTATAAAATAGACAGTGTGAACAAGGCAACTTTATAAAAGAATTTATGTAATTGAGGATTCCTTTACAGGGGTCATCTTTTATTCTGTTATAAACAGTAGAAAACCCAGACAATGCTTCTATAAATAAATATCAAGCAGGTGATCGCCAGCTGTGCAGATCCATCACACACAGCATCCCTGGCTCACAGTTCTATTCCAGCCCAACTGCTGACTTCACCCCTAAATCTGCAACATAATTTCCACTTTCCATTTTTCTTAGCTTCACCATTTGTACAAATCAAATACATAAAAGAACTTTTAAGTGGAGCTATGACATAAAGCTTCCTTGAAACAATCTCCCTAATAATTTCTGTAGTATGGGGTAAGCTAGAAAAATGTCAGTGACAGACTTAGGTTTTCTGAACTGTTGGTATTTAATGCTGTCGTCCTGATACAGACAACTGCTGCTGTCACCCCATTAGTCACTCTGGATGCATAAGGGCTTTCTCGTTATCTGTAAAGTCAAAACTATTTTCATGCTCAGTATTTTGTGACTCTTGAGGTTTCTATAGAAGTCTCCCTCTTTGGTAGCCTAAAATAATTCCATTTTTTAAAATTTAGATATGCTACTGCTTAAAATAATACTTTCACCCTTCCAGACTTGACTAAAGGATGTGTTTATTCATGTGATCTTATTTAAATTCCATTCTGAGTTGTTATGTTCCTAATTACTCTCTGATAATTATTTTTAAATGGTTTTGTTGCTATCTGTATCCACAGAAAATATTACTTACAGCAATGTTGTAAGTCTGTTACATTTTTGCATGTGTAGGAATAATGCACACTCCAGAGAGGCATACACTAAGCATTTGTTCAGTAATGTGTTGAATCTATTGCAAATCACAACACCGGGGAAATTTGAATCCCATTGGTACAAAATTAAAAAGAAATTCAAAACTGATAACCAAAGTGTGAGACACAGTCATTAGGAATTCTCCAAGGAAAGGCTTTCTAAATTCATTAGCATCTTTTTCCTCCTTATGAAACACAGGGTTTAACCTAGATCAAGTGGAATATTGTTTGCAAGTCTAAAATTAAACACCTTTGACTGCTGGCTCAGGAGAAGGAGAATCAACATGCCCCAAGTACTCAAGAAGAGCTTTTGCAAAGTTTTGATGAGAATACAATCACTAATAACTAGAAGTCAGATTGTACAATTGTAATTTCTGAGGCACAGTTCTAGAAGGAGAGATGACTTAAGATGGAGATGAAAGGGAGTTAGATGAAACAGACACAGAACATACGATTTCAGAGTCTTTTAACTTGACTCTGCTTTTCTGTTAGTGTTTGTTACTTTGGGTGAGGTTTTCATTTGGCTGGGTAGGCTTTGTCCTTGCTCAGTATGAAAGGAGGCCCTATGCTCCGGATCCCCATGTCGCACCTGTGCTTGTGTACACATAACTGTACACACTTTCATGCCCAGGGTTCATTGGACATTTTAAACACAGGATGAGTTTGAATACAGCTGTCAAATAATGACTCAGATATGTGTTGGGCACTGTTGAGCAAATATAAACAAAAGACAATTTCTACCCTTGTAAACCTCAGTTCAGTGGAGACGTAGTCTAAAGAGTAGGAACTTACTACATCACATAGCAGTGTGGTAAAATGGAGAACGCATCCTAACAAACCTGTATTTTTAAGTGTTGTATTGTTCAGAGAAGTGTCTGCCTTATGAGAGTCTGGGAGGGAACTTTAGTGTGCATATCATTAAAATGCATGACATGGTTTCAGGAATCCTGTTAAGAAGTGAACAGGATCATTTGAGCCCAGCAGCTTTATTTGTTTGTGTCTGTTCTCACATCTCATGTTCATTGTGTGTTAAAGCATAAATCACTGATGTAGGGATCACAAGCATAGGTGTAGCAAATGATGTAAAGATATCAACACAGCAACGAAAGTTTAGTATATAAGTTATAATACATCAGGGATGAAATCATAAAAAATCATAAACAGATGATAAATGTGTTTCCATTTTGGAAAAAAAAACATATTAATCCTTTAAGTACAACTAAACAAAAACACAACCTCATGCATAATTAGGCTTAGTGTTTGAATGCTAATGATGAGAAAGGTATGTTAATGTTGACGGGAAAGGTATGTCTGCATGTATGTCATGTGCTAACACATCTACTTGCAACCTCCAGGAAGGAATGCACCATCATTTGCTGATTTTAATTCTAACAATTGGAGAAGCGGTATGGTTTAGCTTGATCAAATTCTGCTGCTGTATTCAAATTTAAGTTCTGAACATGAATTCTCAGCACTCTGCTCCATGAGTTCTAAAAAGACTGAATTAAAAAATCAATAAGAGTTTTAATGACAGTACAGTAATAGACTATGTATCATTGACCTTAATTTCTCTGAAGTGACTAACATCACTGTATCAAGATGCTGAGAACAAGTACATAGATCTAATTTCCAAAAATATTTTAAACATTTTGGCCAAGGTCCTTCCAGTATAATGAAACATAACAGTGAAAATAAATATTTGCAGTACACATCAGTTTGTATTATTTACATAACAATTTCCAATCACTAAAATCAAAAAGGAAATTCTCTACAGAAAAATTGCAAGAGAAATGTGAATGCATTAAGCTGTTTGACAGTGGGAGCTACTTCACTATGTGTATCTCTCAGCAGAGATGTGTGCATGTGTATGAAAATATTGTGCATATACTGAAAGGAAAAATAGAAGGGGAAGGTGATGCGTGTGTATGAATATATTGTGCATGTACTCAAAAGAAAAAGAGAAGAGGAAGGCATTGCTTAACACCAAACAGAAAAATTAAAACAAATGATTCTTAAGAATATTACGAACATCTTAAACCAAGTATGGGATAAAATACCAAATAAAGGAAGATCAAATCTCAGTGGAAAATCCTAACACACACTGCTGAGGGTAATCATGTGAGTGACTGATGGTAATACACCTGTTCCACACTCTTAGAAAAGAGATTTTCAGTACCTGTGTAAAGTCATAATTTATATGTAATTCAGCCAGTTGTTTCTGGTAATGCAGCCCATACAGTGCCAAGATTGTCAACAGGATTAAGAACAAGGTGGGTTCTACATTTACTATTCACACCCTTGATGTGGGCCTCCTGTTCACAAGTTTCAAGTTGTTCTTTTCTACCCACAACTGTCATAGCAAGCAGGTCTTGCAGTGCTGTTATGAAGATCAAGGGAATTTAACATGTAAAGCAATTATCACATTTTAGGCATTGATGAATGTTAAATATTATGATCATTAGTGGTTATATGTGTTTCATATGACACTATTATTGGAATGCTTATTGTACCATTAAAATCAAAATTTCTAATGACATTCTATGCAGTCTCAGAATGAGTACAATTATCTTTCTAAAATTATGTTGAGCAAATTTGTCCTTCAAAGATTGGAGCTGAGCACCATTCTTTGTGAGTGACACAGCATGTGAATGGGAACATATTCAGACATCAGGCACATCATGATATTATTTAATAGATGCTTCTGAACACATTGCCCTCTCAATACTCTAAGCACACGCTTCTGGTTCCTAAACAATGCAGAATACCTGCAAAACTCATAATAAGCAAGCATCTTCTACTTACATTTTAGGTAAAGGTTTTAAATATTCTATATTTTTCTTTCAGAAGAACCAATGTCATACTACACATATGGAAGATATTGTGCACTAGCAATAAGGGATAGTGTGCTGTGACTCTTGGAGTTATTGTTAGCCATGCAAAAATGGAAGCTTCAACAAAAAGTTGTTACTTCCAACATCAATCTAAATGTGATGTGAACTAAAATTACCCCAATTTTTGCCACTGGAGAAACTTTCATTAACAATTTTTTTGTCAAAGTGTTAGTGTAGAGATTAAGTAGAATATTGTTCGATTTGTAGATGTTGTAATGTTACATAGATCAATTTAGGTAGCTATTGTTGACAAGATTGAAATGCTTTAAATAACTTTTGAGAGTCACCTCTCAAAAGACTAAATCAACCAAGATTCTATTTAACAACTGTAGCTGCTTTAAGTTCAAAATATTATTTTCACAATTACAGTAGTTCACAAAAATATGATAATATATATGTACATATATATATGCTTCTAAATTTTGTCATGCTGTTTATACATATTTTCATGTTTTAACAGCTTGCCCCTGTTTTCATGGTTCAGATTATTGTACTACATTCTTGACAGCAAATTGAAATTGACAAACTAATATGTTCGGGGGCATATAAAACATACTAAATACTTGACAATTCAGAGAAGTAGAAACATTACCCTAATGCAGAAGAAATAGAGAGGAGAAAGGACAGGTCTGTTCAGCCATGTGGAGGTGTTTTTCTGCAGCATGAACACAACTGTATTCATTTAGAGAGCAGTGAAGCTTCAAGGAGAACATGGATATTTGGCAGACATCTTCACAGTTAATGAGGTCCAATCTTGCAATAATTTGGCACTAAAATCCTCATAACTAGAAGGACTTGGGCAAACACCAGGAAATTGGCTTTTGAGATTGTAAAAGAGGCTCTGAATATGCAAGAAAGTTTGATTAAATGTCTTCCAATAGTTCTTTCTTTGGAAAGAAATTTGTAGAGGTAGAAAGCATGTGAACCTTGAAGGTAATCTTGCTGCACTGTACACTTGTGTTTTAAGGAAATTTAACATCTGTGTATTTGTCTCCAATATCAGCTACGTTATCTGAAAGCAGTTGATGCTATTCCTGAGGCTTTGTGGGCAATTCCAGAACAAGGGCTCACAATACATAAAGCCAGAGTCATGGTCCATGTGGATGACAGAGAAAGTCCCATTGATGGAGTCCTTGTTGATGAATACATTATTTTATATTTGTTTATTTGTTTGCTTATTGAACTTTCCTTTGTCCTGTTACATGAATATAAAATGCAATTGATTTTCCATCTGATCATTCTGTTTACACTTCATTCTCTACCACAGTGCTGCAGATTCATAGGGGAAAAACAAAATCTCTTGGTGATCAGTTTAAATCCCTAGTTCAATCACCTTGTCCTGTGGCTTTTATTCATTTCCGCAGGCATCAGATTTGTTATGCATCCATAGACCATTTTGTTGGCTTATGAAATTCAGAAGCAAGGGAATTGATGTGTTTGACTCGACACCCTTTTACAAAGAAGATTATATAAATCTAGATAGAGCAAATTTTTTATAAGACCCAAGCCTTATTCTTTTAGCCTTTCAATCACAAAGGGTTTATTTCATTGGGTTTTGCCACCTCATGTTCAAAGGGGGGCTCAGAAATATAGAAACAACATTATAACATAAAGCAAAGTGGAATTCAAGGCACTTCCGTCTATCTCATGATAGCCTTTTTTCTCTTTTGGACACTATATCACCCCTACAAATCGGCAGAACCCACAAGCTCTCATAGTATATGTGTGATGTCACCAAATGATTATAGTGAGAAATGGAACTCTTTTCAACTTTAGATGGTCTCTTACTTGGACTCAAGGAGATGTTAGGCATTTTTATCTAGCTGTATATAAAAGAAATTGCTGCAGCCTCTGAAACACTTGAGTTTTCAAAAGTGAGGGCTGATATATTTTTTAATTCACTTTCTAAAAGCTCCGAAGTCTCATGAGAAGAGATTTCACTACAAACTTCACTAAATGCTTTGACCCAATACTTATGGTTCTCAGATCTGAGTCATTCTTGCAACTTACTATTTGTTATCTACATAATGTTTTACCTGTCTTTCCTAATAGTGTTGATATTTAGGAATGGTTGTAGTATGTCTGGACCCACAGTACTGCATTTACAGCATACCTAAGTCCCTGTAATATAAGAGATTTGCATCCAGTATAAATGCGTGGAATGCTTACTGAATAAATATATTTTGCTTATAAAATGTAAAATTAAACAGGCTAAGAAAAGGTCTGTGTGCTTGTTCACAACATTTATATATGTGTGGGTGTGAAGAACTCTATACATGCTCATACTCACAGACAAACCTAAAGAAACAGACACATGTGCACAAAGACAAACAGAGAAACACAAATACATACTCACAATGACATACATACACAGAGACACACTCAGGCACACAAAGATACACAAACACACTCATATACACGGATGCACGTACATTCACAGACATAGTCATATACAAGATATCCATACACATGAAGATAAACACACATATGCATACACACATTCACAAATACAAGTTTTGTTCCAGAGAGTGTGCTTTCACTTACTCCTGAGTGTTAGCTTAAGGTAGGTTGAGTCCTATGAGAGATATCTCAGTATCAGTTCATTCCTTAATTGTGCTGCATCTTGAAGAGCTTATTGCCCTCTGCCCCGCCCCCCCCCACTACTCTGCTGCATCTCAATCCCTGTCTATTATCGGGTACAACTAACTTTTCTACATAGGATCAAGTTAATGTTGTTCTCTGGGACTTTTCTTGGAATTCATGGGGTTTTTTTAAAATATTTTTAGTCTATACTACCAATTCAATTCTTAACTATCAAAGGCCAGCTTCAATAGGTTAGGGTAAACTGAGGCAGGCTGTAGAGTTGGTGATTGATCACTCAGCTTATCTTCTCTGAGGGAAGAAAGCATAATTCATTTGGCCAGGGAAATGCTCCCGGTGAGCCAGTGAGAAACTCTTTGTGTTCTGTGATTTAAAGGGTAGAAAGAAGTGCTTTTGTGTGTACTTACACACACACACACACACATAAACACACACACACACACACACACACACACACACACAGAGAGAGAGAGAGAGAGAGAGAGAGAGAGAGAGAGATGAAGCAACGCTTTAAAGCTCATGCTCCAAAAATTTTATTTTTTTCTCACAGCCAAAATCAAAATATAGATGCATTCTACTTTTGTATTAAGTGACCAATTGTAATGAGTACACATATGTAGGAAAACATGCTTCCTGATACTCTCACGTGTATAAACATTACATAGTACTGGTAAAGAAAAATTTATTCTCAAGAACCCACATCTATCCATAACTAAGGATCATGTAGGAACAAAAAAAAAAAAAGGAAGAAAAAAGAATCACAAAGTCTAGACCTTTATATAGAAATAGTCATTTCTATTTGAAATTCTCAGGGTTTATATTTACTCATTAACAGTTTTTATTAAATCATATCAGGAATATGAGGGTAATAATAGGTACAGGAAATTAACTATCACTTTAATCACCAGTCCAGCTTCAGCGAAAGAGTCTGATTAGCCAATAACCGTCAAACCACCTTTGTTCTTCCTCCCTGACCTCAAACATCCTAGTTCCAATATTAAAAGTGTGGCATTCTGAAATTCAAATAGTTTTCTAAGATTTTCTACATCAGAGCCTCTGATAAAAACACCTTAACCCAAGTTTAATAACAATCTACATCTCTACATCTTTTCTGTGGATGGTGGTCACTACTGAAAACTACATCTCTAAGTTCTTTCCAAGCATTGTGGTTGAATCATTGTTCTGCTATAGCAACAACGCTTGAAAGCATTCCTCACTAGTATTATACATGCAAATGTCATTGCCAGTGATGGGCTAGACAGCCCTTTAGATTTCTCATGTAACAGCCAGAATTTGAGGGAGGTGATATGAGGGTAGCATGCAGAGCAGAATTCTATAACATTATGAAGTGTTCAGGAAATATAGTCCTCAAGACTCTGTCTCGCCATGAACATCCACCATGTTTGTGGTAACTTGTGGACCTCATTCAAAGAGTAATAAAGCTATTTACTGTTTCTCTTGCATAGTCTCACACACTAAATTCATTTACAAATTGAGAAATTATTCAATAAAGCAGAGGTAAAACTTCATGTTATGATTACCTCTGTGGCCTCTCACTGTAGGCTTTTACTTCTCCTACTTATGTTATCTTGATAATCACTGCATTTTTTTTCAATCAACAATTATGAATAAAATTGTGGCCTGACTTCTCTTTGAATCATGTTTGTCACTACACATTTTAATTTATTTCAATCCCAACCATTTCTTTTTGCATTGGTCTTAGAAATTTTGGTAGATTAGATTTTATCAAAATCCATCTTCTCTCAATTTAACACACAGACTCATACAGAGAGAGAGAGGCATGTGCACACACATACTTAAACTAAACTTACAACTAACTGATCATGCTATAGCACATGGTAGCATTATGTAACGGTTTTGATATATTTCCTTGCTGTTAAATGCCAAACATTAATAGTCTTGAGTTATGTTGGTGTGAGAATTGTACAAAATTAACACACTAGATGTTCCCTACCACAGCTCTAATTAGTCTGACAAGTTTGTGAACCTGTCACAATAAATGATTCACTAGGGCTGAGCTAAGCAACTTCAAGATTCTTTGAATTTGGAGCAGAGTGTCAAAATTATCCAGATAGGCCTTAGTTTTTATTTAACTGGGCACAAGATAGGCATTTAATTGTCGTATAGTTATGGTTTCCTTGTGTATTTAGGAGAGCTTAATGTACATCAAGCAGGCTCCTTATCTAATCTGAGGTTGAGATTACTGACTTGCAAAGACAGTTTGTTTAAATCTATTCTCACAATCTAGTTCTTGTTCTACATAAATGTGTTTAGCATGGATCACTTGGGATTGGATAACTAATCAAGAGCTTGTCTCAAGAGAAGAATAATATTCTATCTCTCAGCAACCAAAAATTGCCCTCATCATGGGTATGACCTTGCTAGTTTTCCCCATGGATTTTAGCAAACCAACTGGCAGTGTCATTGTATATATCTAAATTGGGTGACTATATTGTTCAAATGACGTGGGTGCAGTTCTCAAATCATACATAAGGGACTTTGATTTTCAGAAGATCTCTGGTCCTCTGACATTGGCCATCATTCTACTTCCTTTTCCTGATGTTCCCTCAGCCTTATGGATACAGGCTGTGTGGCCCACAGTCTGTTGTTTTGCTTTTTGTTTTTTGTACTAGTTTTAATTTTGGAATGGGCTTTAATTATAAAAAGGATCTTCTTTGATGAGAGGTGAAAGTTACACTTAATGTGATTAGAAAAATAACCATTTTATATGTAGTTAGACATTACAGTGGTTTAGAAAAATAACAGTACTAAGTTCTTCTCCAGGATCCACTACTTCAACATGCACTGGTAGTTACATGTATTTAATGTGTGTGTGTATTTAATGTGTGTGTGTATTTAATGTGTGTGTGTATTTAATGTGTGAGTAGTAAGCACACATTCTCCTGTCGAGTGGGCCTTAAATCGAATGAGAAATCTTTGGTTATGCCTATATACAACTGCAGCTATCACACCCTTGGGGATAATTTGCCATGCTGGGATAGCCCCCGCACCTCCCTAGGCTTTAGTAGGAGTGTTAATTACTTTTCTTCCTTGGTAGTCTGCAGAACACCTTCAAATACTAGGAAAGCTGGTTCTTAGTGAGGAGGCTTCTGGGTTAGGTCCACCGTGATTCACCAAGAACTGTGTTTCAAATGTCTTCAGTGATATCATCAAGTGCCGAAAAACAATGAATGGCAGTAACAAAAGTCTATGTTTTTTGTACTCCCGGGACCAACAACTTGAAAAGTCCCAAGGCCTGACATGGGTTTTCATTAGATAAACTATAGTTCTTGTGGGTACTGTCACCCCAAGTAGTCTAACATAATTTATATTATTTCTTTGTGTATATCCATATGTTATGCAATTACTTTTAAGTAAACATAAATGCTATGTTTCACTATTGCTTTATCAGTCATTCATAGTATGACTCTTTTTCTCTCTGTACTGCTGTCACTCTGCCCCACCCAGGTAAGTCTCACACCACATTTTCTCTCTGTCCCTTCATAGAAACTCCACACTACTATCTCCAACTCTAGATTTCTTGCAAGAGTCATCTATTTGATAGAATTTTTTAGAAAATCATTAGATTCATGTATTTTTTAAAAATCACTAGATTTATATTATAGAGTATTTCTATTTATAGTTTAAATAAACACTGTTTGTTTTATTTTAAGAATTATATAAACTAAAATAAATAATAAATATTGATTAATGTATTAAATGCTTTATTAATAAATAATCAATATTCTTTTAGCATTTGATACATCTCAGAAGCTGTTTTTTATGATGGACTATAGAGATAGAAATTTCAATGAGGTTTGATTTCAAAGAAGTATCTGATATACATCAAAAGGTCAAAGAAGCAAAAGTGAAAGCATAGGTATGCTATAGATTTGTTATTTAAGTATTAAAATTAAGTATATCGATATTTAAACTCTGACTTATGAATTGCACTCAACAGAACTATGAGGGTGAAAATACATTCCAGTAAAGGTCTGCCAATGTGAACTGTGTGGAGCATAGTGGAGAAGTAGCAGATGGGAATGTGTAGTTTTCTGCTGAGAAAGACCTGCTGTCTTGGTGGAAAGTCCTGCTTTTTGCCAGAGGAGCGCCTTCACCTAGAACTTGCAATGAGTTTATGGTGATTACATATCATCATACTCTGGGATGCTTAAGCAACACAAAATTTACTTTCTAATATTTTGACCACAGAATAACAGAGTATTTTCTTGGCAGAGTTGGTCTCTTCAGACTCCATTCACTTTAGTTTAAATCTGTGGTGTTCGAATGGTCTCCCCTCCCTGCATCTATGGCTTCAGTTATAATGGCTTAATGCCAACATTAAAGTCCTCTTTTAATCATGATTGCCTTTTTAAGCAGACTATCTTCAAACACATTTTGTTTGTAATGTACATTTGAGAAAACATACATGAAAGTTTAAGTTACCCAAGGGAGAGGATATTAGACTAGGGTCAACTGACTAAATAAAAAACAGGCACTGAAGTGAGCCTATGGATTTAGCAGTCAGGAGCTGTTAAAAGTTTACAATGAATAAAAATAAAGGTAAGTAACTTTTCCATGAACGATATCATCACTTGAGACCAGTCAATAATTTTACATGAGCAGCATGTCTTACAGCTACCATTTCAACAACAGTTAACACCATAATCTTTACGAGTTTGAACAATGGTTAAAAGCCCCAATGTTTCATCTGAAATTCAAGGCAATGTCTTAGTGATAAGTGACTATGAAGAACAAAGCAAGTTATGTACTTTTGATCTAAACCAAACTGTTACATATGGAACAAAAGAGTCTTAAAACTCTGTGTCTGCCATCAGTGGATCATGATGGAATTTTCTGTTTCTTAGATCTTGGGTAGCCTCTATGAAGGTCTGTTGTCTGCCTTTCCTGTGAGAAGTCTCTATTCTATGTTTGCAGTTATCCTCTGCGAATGTTCCAGGTCCTAGCATGTCTAGCATCACGCAGTGCCCATTGTAAATTATACCTTCATATTTTCTGTAGAATCAATAGCATATGGACAATATTACCAAACTCTGCTGTAATCTTAGAAATGAGCAGCATACTCCCATGGCATTTAGTCTGTTTGTACTGGCTACAGGTAAATATATTCCAGATTAGATAATTTTGAGCATGGATTCTTCTCAGTGACACTCACATCTGAGGGACTCTCCTAGTGTCCTCTTTCTTCCCCAAAACTGGTACCCTGATGAGTTTTTGACCTATCCAAGTCTTTTGTGTAGTTTAGAATTTTAGGATACCATTCATGCCTGAAAAGGGGCTTTTAAAAACATATTTCCAGAGAGTTCTTATCAAGGTAACAATATCAGTGTCAGCTCTAAAAAGCCTTGTTTTATTATTATTATTATTATTATTATTATTATCATTATCATTATTATTAATCTTTCTCTAGTGGTAGATATGTGTGACATGTAATTTTAAATACATATATATATTTATACATACATACATATATATACATACACATGTGTTTGTGTGTGTGTGTATGTGTATGTGTGTGTGTGTGTGTGTGTGTGTAGTTACCTGGTATACACTTGAATGTGCATGAGGGTGGAAGACCACCATGGCTGATACTGAGAATACTAATCACTTACTTTCCAACTTATATTGGGGACAGTCTGCCTTAGTTGAATCTAGAGCTTGCCAATTCAGTTAGCTAAGGTACTGCTTGGGGGATTCTGCTATCTCTGTTTATCATGTGCTAATACTAGAGGTAGGCAGCCGTATCCACCTGGTACATAGTGTTAAAGCTCTGAACTGCTAGGAGAAAGACTGAATCTATAACTGTCCAAAATACAGAAAGCTATACTTTGAGGTACATTCAGTACTGGCCAGTCTGGCTGCCTCTCCCCAAGTGAGGAAAACAGAGAGCAGCTCCTGCTGGTCCCTTTCAGTCTTATTGATAGGAGTGAGGAAGTTGGGTGTTAAACATTGTTAGGAAGATGTAATGAACAAATGTAATGAGCCTAAGGAAATACATCATGAAAATGGGGTCTCAAGTTCAGTGTAGGTTGAAAACCATGTTTTGCAGTTGACATTAGTTCTAAGAAACAAAAACCTATCCTGAATTTCAAATAGAAATCTTGACTTGTAAGACTTAACCCAGGAGAAATGGGAAATTGCTCTGAAACTACAAATAGAAACCTTAACCTACAAAGGACAAACAGGAACTTTTTTTTTTTTTTACTCTCTTTACTTCAAGCAGAAACATTACCCTGCAAAGTCCATTGTTTCTGTTTTGGAATCAGAAAATAGATGGGTGTCAGGCTCCAGAACTCTGCCCTCCTACATACACCGCAAGTTCTTCCTCCAAGGAGCTGTCTCCTCAGACCTGGTTTGGTTTGGTTTGGTTGGTTGTTTGAGTGATGCAGAATTTCATTTTAAAATAAATGTAGCTAGCCCAACACAGGGAGTAATCTAATTTAAAGTAATTCACCAAATAAATAGCAATACCAGAATAAAAGGAATAGTACAAAAGTTCTCTCTGAAGTCCAAAGACTTTTCTGACCAGTAATTTTTGCAGAAGTGCTGGTTGCTGATAATTTCCCTTTTCTGATGCCTAAATTGGAGCCTGTATTATTGACCTACTAAGCATGTGGTCAGTACTATAGGGTAGTTTTTAAAATGTAAATTAGGCTAAGTTATCAGAAACATACAAAAAACTATGTTAATCATGAAGAGAACAACAAGAAGCCTTCCTTCCCTCAGGAACTTTGTTTCTCTAATAGTTTGAACCTTATCCATAGTCAGGAAGGTAGCTAAGGAACACTCTCTGTAGACAAAGAATGGCGGTAAGGAAAATAAGCTGAGTGCAGCAGTGTGAGACTTCAGACACTATCCAGTGATAAGAAAGCCACCTGGGATGCTACTGAGTTTAATAAGGAAAATTGTCCTGGAATGAGGATAAAACACTAACTCTGCTGTGTTAGATTTGTCTGGAGAGACATGTATGTCACAGTGTATGTATGTCACAGTGTACTTGGCTCAAGAAAGAGAAACCCAAGTGCATGGAATGATTTAACCTGTGGAGAGAAAGTGTTACCCTTTGCTTTCAGAAACCACCTCTGTGGAAAATCTAACTGGGACCTGTAGCTCTATGTAGATCATTCTCTCTAGAGAGTTTCAGTCAGCCTGTTCAGATTATAAACAAATTAGGAGTGTTTAGCAGACCGTGATAGAAGTGATTGACAATAGTTTGAAAGAAAACATCTAAAGAAATAACTAAGCATACATTGTAAACACCCCAAATGTAGGGATTTTAATTAAGGTTTAAGGATTTAAATGTCTTCTTCTGATATGAGCTAAGCCTATCCTTCTTATGACCCTGATTATTTCCCTTTGGGACACAAGAAGAAGATAATATTACTGGCCCCAAAACACTTGTCCTACTAGCAACAAATGCTATTTCTAAATGGAATATGCTAATTTTATGTTATCTATAAGTTAGTCTTACAGAACCCCACTAGGTAACTAAAATTTCAGATATTTTCAAATTCTATATTGACAAAGTTTGTACATTAACCTTTTAAGACAAGGTTTAATTAAACCCTATTTAAATAAGAACTCAACAGTAATAAATAACAAATATAACAATATTGTGATAAATATGGAATGAAGATATTTGTCTCTGAAGAGAACCTTAATGTATTGTTATCGTTCTTTCTGTCTGTATTTCTGTCTTTATACATGTAAGTCTGATGTATGTACATGTTTTTGTTTGTGTATGTGTATGTCTATGTATGTCTATGTATGTATGCACATATTTACAGAGGCCAAATATCTACAAGTGGCTTTCTTAGTAATTCTTCACTTAATTACTTTTAATTTTCATTATTTCACAGTTTTTCTGTGTGTTTAATGTGTGTAGGCATATGTGTTCTAGAATGCACATGTGAAATGTCGAGGGAAACTTATGAGCATAGATTCTCTTTACTGTGTAGAACCTAAGGAATCAACTCATGTCTTCAGAATATGTGTCAAGCACCTTAACCCTGAGTCATCCAACTTGCTTGAGAGAGTTGAGTACTCCTGTCATCTTGGTAGATTATTCATCTTACATTTTGGACTGTGTTTCTTGATTGATCTAAACTCACTGACCAATGAACTCCAAACTTCTGCCCAGACTTATCTCTCTAGCTCGAGGTTAACATCTATTCATTACCATGTACAGCTTCTTTATGGATGTTGAAAATGCAGAATCAGGTCCTCATGTTTTAACAGCAGATATTTTATCAACTCACCCCTCTTTCCATCATTACATACTCTTCTGTGATGAATGAGGACATGTTGTGCCTGTCAGAAGAGGATACAGATAGATTGCCTAAGCCACTCTGCAAGGCTCACTCATTCATAGGTTCTCTCATTCATAGCTACCAATTTGGAAGAATCTTAGTGACTAATATTGGGAGAGTCATGTGAGTTTGCTGGACAAAGAATAATTCATTGCCTTACTGAGAATAGCAAGTAGTTTCACACGAATTGTTTATGGCTGAACATTTCCATTTAATATTTTACACCACAGTTCCCTGCAGATGACTGAAACCAAAGAAAATAAATGAGTGCTCAAAGGATGAGCCTGTATGCTTTTTATAGTTCATTGAGGGCATCATTCTCAACAGAGTTTTCATTTGTGACGTCACTGTCAATTCTATTCTATTCAAACCATTACTTCTCTACTCTCATTGCCAAAGCACTGCATGGACAATTCTTACCTCATATAATACACTTGTGTGAGTCACATGGTCAAGTGTAAGGTATTAGTGATAAGGGCTGGCCTATTATAAATAGTCTTCTTTTATTGCTCATCGTTTCTTTACAGATAATATCACTGAAATCAAAATCTTGGCTCATTTGGATATTTTCATTGTTGATGCCTTTGTTTCAGAATTTTTAATATGCTACATATAGCTAGGGATTGTAACAGTAGGTGTGCTTCACTGTGTGTGTGTGTGTGTGTGTGTGTGTGTGTGTGTAAAACATAAGCTTAGTTAATTTTACTGTATCTACTCTTTCAATTATCTGTATATGATAATGACTTCACAGTGCCTAGCTCCAGATCTTCTCTCTCATACATACTTAGATTTCAGACGAGTATACATTTCCGCCAAGCAACTCGTTTGAAAATCAAACCTATTCAAACAAAAGCCATCACCACCCTGCTTTGCCCTAAAGTCTTACAGCAATAATCACTTATACAATATTCCTGATTAAATGAAGTGTAAATTTCTGTTCCAATTTCCCTTTTCATAAACGGCCATGACATAGTCTAATTGGCAACATACTGTCTGCTCTCAATTTTCTTGTTTTTGTTGATTGTCCAGGGCCTCGTGCTTGCTAAGTACTTACTTGCTCCAATATATATCCATCTGTCTTCTTTTTTATTACCTTTACAAATAAAATTCACTGTATTGTAAAGTCACTTTTTTGTAACACAGCCATTTGTGATTATTGGTACACTGTCTCTGCTCTTTTCAACCTATAACAAGAGAACTGAATGGCTGCAATGCAGTCCTTATGGAAAGGAGTTACATTTCAAAGACAAACTTTATGACTTATTTCCTACTAAAAATATTCATTACTTTTTAGATGCTTATTAAGACATTATATTTTTCTCTCATTCATGTATTTAAGCTTATATTCATCTAATATTAGAGTTGCAAAATCAATTTATTATTTCATTTCACTATTTTTTATTCACTTATATCTAGTTCCCCACCTTTTCTCTCTTTTGCTCTTCAGTATGTCCCCCCACTCCCACCCCTGGATATCACCTACCCTATACTTCTTGTCTCTGAGAGGCTAGGCACTTCTTTTCTACTTGAAGAATGACACGGCAGAAAATTTACAACTCAGTTATCTCCAATGGCTGAGAAGCACTTAAAGAAATGTTCAAAGTCCTTAGTCATCAGGGAAATAGAAATCAAAAGAATTCTGAGATTTCATTTAGCACCCATCAGATTGGGCAAAAACAAAAACTGAAGAGATAGCACATGCTGGGAAGGATGTGGAACAAGGTCAACACTTCTCCATTGCTTGTAAGAGTGTAAACTTTGGAAAGCAAGTTTGTGGTTTCTCAGAAAACTGGGAATAGTTCTACCTCAAGATGGCTACACCACTCCTGGGTATATACTCACAAGATGTTCCAATATCCTACAAAGACACTTGCTCAACTATGCTCATAGCAGCTTTATTTGTAATAGCCAGAAAATTGAAACAACATAGATGGCTCTCAACTGAAAAATAAATTTTAAATTGTGGTACATTTATACAAGGAAATATTATTTACCTATTAAAAACAAAAAACCAAAGATATCATAAATTTGGTAGATAAATTGTTGGAACTTGAGAATATCAGATATCATACTATACTCCACAGATTCAAAGAAGCTAAACAAGAAGGGGAGGCCCAAGTGAGGAAGCTGGAATCTCACTCAGAAGGGGGAATAGAACAGTCAGAAGAGGCAGATAAAGGGAGGAAAGCAGGAGGGACCAGCAATGGGGAGACAATGGTTCTTCAGGATTGGCTGAGGGGAAGGACAGGAGAGATGATTAGATGGCCATGAAAATGATTAAAAATATGAAAAAATCAATTCTCGGCATATTATAGTACTAGTTAATAAATGAACAGGCGATGACAAAGTTTGTTATATATTCTCAATGCAGATGAAAAATGTTAAGGCTTACATTAGTTATATACCATTATTGTATACAAATATTGTATTATAAATTTCATCTTATTTATTTATTTTTTACCACTTGGACTCATGTTAGATTTATATGATAGGATTAATATGGACACATTTACTTGACAGAATGATGTAATACAGACATATCTTTTTATCAAGGCCCTCTTAGCTATATTGTGAAAATAATATATAAGAACAATATTTTGTCTGAACTAAAGTTTTTATATGCATTATTCTAAAAGGAAGCCATTTAATGTATCCTTAACTCTGTAAGTGACTAGGTCTAAGAATGAATCCATGATACTTGCTGTCTCCAGAACATGATGTAAGAAAAATTCCAACTTCATAAAGCTACTTTCTAAATGTATGAAACCTTTTCTCTTCTACATTGTATAATGAATGTTTGTAAAACAGTAAAACATTCTGTGCTTTACTTCAAATCACAGGAAACAGGGATGAAGCCCAAAGCACTTGCATATGAAATACAATAAGATTATGAATGCACTCAAGCTGGGAAAAAGCCTTTATCCTTGATAACACTGTAGTGCCCATAGAGATAAAAGTGATTCCTTGTTAAAACACCATGCACATTCTTTTATAAGGTCAAACAGGGTTGTCCTCTTTTATGTTAAGTAGAAACAGAAAACTTAAACTCAGCTAGTATTTATAAGCACTTTCTTTTGAATGTGGGCTAATGAGGCAGTTCATTCAGGAAGAAGAACCAAGTGCCTATGCATGCTCTCAGAAACACACATATAAGTCTACAGATATCTCTATAGACTTAAATAACTAAATTTATCACTGATAGAAAAATTTGCATGTAGAATTCTATGAGGATGAATTTATCCAAATACTTGTGATGCACAGAATATAGCTAAAGCTAAGTAAAAGTAATTAGAACCAGTTAAGACTATACCTCTAAGCCTTAACATAAAAACACAAAATCTACAAAGATTTACAAATTTTAGATAAATTCATATTTTATTTTATTTTATTTTATTTATTTTGAGATATGGTCTTGATATGTACATTCCTAGCTAGTGCACAACTTGCTATATAGACAGGGCAGCCTTAGACTCAGAGAACTTCCTGCCTCTGCCACCTAAATACTGAGATTAAAGATGTTATACCCCATGTCCAGCTAAATGGGTAACTAAGCAATTAGACACCACTATGACTAGCTTTTATGTCTGTTATGGGAACGAATTATTGATTTGCTAATCATTCAAAACTTGGAAAAATTCAAGGAACATCTTCTGATGTGTTTTAAGATGTGAGAAGTTTGGGAATGTAGAATTTACATTTATCTGTGTCAACACCTTCAGGGGTAATTATTCCCCCAGCTTTCTCTTTTATCCTCTATGCTATTGTTTTGTGTCTGCCTCTTTTTATTTTATTCCCCAGGTCTCAAAAGTATTAAAGTTAGCAAGCCCAGAAAAGTTAAAATCTAATTTCTGTTTTGGAAACTAACTCCCATGGAGATGTTAACATTAACAAATTTCCATATGTTTCAACATTTCCAGATATGGTTATCGCTACTTGGTTGTGTGTGTTCCTTACCAGCCCTGCTAACTGAGAAGCAAGAGCAGACAGGTGGTCTCACAACATTTTTCTTCTCCTTTTAAAAGATTTCTCTTCAGGTATCAATTATGTTCCCCATGGAGTGAAAAAAAAAATGTGTAACCTGCTTGGATCTTATACAAAAGTAGAGTCAATCCAGAGGTAGTACATTAGTGTTTTGGCAAGAAGATAGTTCAATTTATTGTATTATACTTGAAGCAGTAGGCAGACAAATTTAAGGACCATAGGCCATTCTTTAAAGTCATTTAAACAGTAACCTGTTAATAGGTGTGTGAGAGAATTTACAATAATATGCTCAGATATTTTTACACATGTGAAATACTAATTTTAATATACAATAAGTGAAAATATTTTTTAATAATGTAATTTCTTCTAGCATGTAGAGGGAAGGGGGTCTAGCAGAAAAATTACTGTCTGATGCTGGCTTCTGAGGAAGTGAGAGAATTACTGGATGAGAATCAAAGTTTTCTGGCAAATATATTTTCACCAAATTCTCCCTAGTCAAGTCCTTCTAGATCCTTTCCGCTCCCCACCTAACATTAAGCTCTTCCTCAAAAAGAAAATAAAATAACAAATAAAACATCCCTTGAAAAACTCCTTCTCCCCAAATACCACCAATCAGTTACCATTTTAAAAACAAAATAATAAAACAACATTAAAATGAATAGAGTCCATTATATTTTGGTTACCGACTTTTGAACTTGAGCCCTTTCCTGGAGTAGGTAAAATACATTATATACCCACTGTTATTCCATTGAAGAAAACAGACTTTCTATCTCCTAGTAGGTAAAAGTGAAAACTCAGAGCTTAACAATTATTCTACTAGCTAGGTCTGATTTCATTCATTCATTTTTCAGAAACATGGCAAAATATGATATAAAAAATAAAACTTGGGATGGGAGGAGCTGGAGAAACTTGGACTCAGCAGTTAACTGCTCTTCCAGAGGTCCTGAGCTTGATTCCCAGCACCCACACAATGATTCTCACCCATCTGTCATGGGAACTGATGCCCTCTTCTGGTGTGTCTGAAGACAGCCACAGTGTACACAGTGTACTCACACACATAAAATAAATAAATCTTTTAAAACAAAACAAAACCACAGAAAGCAAAACAGAAACTATCACTTCAAACTTGGACAAGACAAACATAGAAGAAAAAAAGCCCAAGGAAAGGCACAAGAATCAAAGAGCCACTTGACCTCTTGTTCAAGAATCCCATATGAACATTAAACTAGAGGCCAAGAAATAAGTGAAGAAAACTTGGGGCAGACATTCATGGGCCATTTGCATATTGAATTATCCTTGTTAATTCATATACGTTTTGCTCATGTGAATTTAGAAGAGACTTTTGTGTGTGTGTGTGTGTGTGTGTGTGTGTGTGTTTTTCAGGCTCTTATATTTTTTTCTGCCTTCTCTTTTGAAGTTATTATCTCTGATGATAACTGAGCAATGTACTTGTCCTCAGTAGTGGCTTATAAAAATATATAGATAGATAAGTATATAAATTAACTTTTTAAATTAGGATTTGAACCTGGAAAGGAGCTACTTAGAAGAAGGCCAGGAGAAGCTTGAGGGAGGAAGATAATGGTAAGATGCTTATGCTTATATTATTTTCAAACAGTAAATAAAAATAAATTTAGAAACACTGAATTTAATCATATTAATTTTAATGGACTGATCAGGGGGCACTGGCAATATAATTTTTCACCATATACAAACATGGGATAGTGGGGAAAAAAAGAGAAAACTGCTGAACATACTCAATTAGGTTAAACAAAAATATTTCTGTGGATTCTCAAATCACATTCAAATTTCACTTTTGTATCTGCAAGCTTTTACCCTTCTTTCATGTCATATTAAATTGGTATAAATTCATACATAGACATAATTTGAAAGGCATAGGATAAATTCTTAATAGTGTACTTGGCTAATTTGAATTTTAATGGGCCTTTATAACTATGAAATAGAATTTATGTGATAACAACTTTGCTTCATAATAGGAACACTTGGTAGAAATTGTGCATGTCAGTTAGCCAATAAGATGTCCCTAGCCAATAAGAAATATCCCTAGCCAATAAGAAAACTTATATGCTGCATAAGAAAAGCTTTACTAAAAATTAAATTTTTAGTGTTAAGCATTCTATATTAGAAAGTGAATTTTAAAGGGTCTCCAGGATTTATTTTAATTTGTATTTTTTAGTCTTTCATAATATTCTAATTTCCACAAGCATGTATGTAAATAGTGAGATTTTCTCAATTCAATATCATTAAGTACGTTTAATAATTTTAGATTACAAAGAATTTTCTCCTAAACTAAATAAAAATAACTATATGTACTGATAAATTTTATCTGGCATCAATGGTAGGAAACACTCTTGATCCTGTGAAGGCTCAACACCCCAATGTAGGGAGATGCCAGGGCGATGAGGTGGGAGTTGGTGAGTAGGTGGGAGAGCATGATCATAGAAGTGGGGGGAGGGGTGAAACAGGAGGTTTGTGTAGGGCGGGGTGACATTTAAAATGTAAATAAAATATCTAATATAAAAGAAGAAAAATTCTGTTAAATTTATATAAATTATATGAGGTTTTATGTACATTTTCCACCAAGATCTTAGTTAACTTAACATCTGAATTTATTATGTCATATATGTTGATTTTCTCATATTCACACTTCATATTTCTGCTTAATTATGCAGTTTACTAATCATTCGTATACTAATATGTCACATACACACTTAAGTTGTTCTTCGAACACCTGTAGCATCAGGCTATTAGACAATCCCTAGAAGAAAAAAAAATTAAAATAGAATGACTGGAGTTTGCAGATTTCTCAGTCATATAAAATTGAGTAAATACGTCTGTCAGAACAGTATAAACATACTTGAAATGTCATTTTAAACCAATGCTAATATTTAAACCTGTGACATAAAACAGGAAGTAAACTCATGTCCAACATAAAGAAATCATGATGGTTTTATATATATATATATATATATATATATATATATATATATATATATATGTATGTATAGTGTGTGTGTATATGTATATGTATATGTATATGTATACAATACATACACACATAACACACACAGACACACACACATATATAATACTGGGCAATTAGCTCTACGTATTTTGGTAAAATTCAATCTTTTTGAAACATTATGTCAGTGAAACTATCAAATATTATAACTTTGTAATATATTCATTTATAAATATAATATTAGTGATGTCAAAGTGGTAGCTGAAAGGTAAAGTTAACTATTATGCAAACGTGAACAAATCAGCTAGTTCTTCTGGTCTCCATTGTGTCCTATAAAGTGTCTGCTGCTCTTCATAGTTCAATTTTCAAGCACATTTTAGCCCATAACATGTCCACTAAATAATTTAGGTTTAAATAAATTTACTCATACTTACCTCCTGTCTAGCTTCATATTATAAATAGTAAAAAAGTAAAAGCAAACAGAAATGACAAACATAGTGTTAAAATTGTCAGCATGAAACACAGCAGCATATGGTTTTCGGTTTATTTTTCTTGTGTGATGCTGAAAGATCATTCTATACCAGGGGATAACTGTGAGAGAAACTTCAATAACTCTTCTACATCTGCTTCTTCAAACAGGAGCAAAAGTCATGCAGTCCTAGCCTCTCTTAAAAATTTATTTCAGAAAGTTAAAAAATATGTATCTCAGAATGAATTGTGCCACTGCGTGACCCTCATATATGCTTCAAATTCAGACAAAGTTGGTCCAATAGGGAGAGCACCTTCTCAACCTTCTTTGTGAATGAAGAAATTGCTCATTGAGCAAGAGAAGCAGAGACAAATGTGCAACACCCACTCATTTTGCAGAGAGAGATACAGCATCTCAGGATTCTTAGATTTCTCAAGATCCAGATTCAGCTCTGGAAACTCACATTGTATGGTGTATCTTTCCAGTAAATGTCAGCATTAAATCTAAGGAGTTTTAATCAAGGTTTGTTTCCTTATAACCAAAGTAGCTGAACTAACATTGTATTACAAGCCCTTCTAAGGTCTGCAAAACCTCTCCAATTATTCATTTTCATATATATATGGAGAGAGGGCGGGGAGAGGGAGAGAGAGAGAAACAGGTTTACATGATTCATTAAAACTGCATAAGTACATTGAGGAATCCGTAGGTGTTAAAATATTTAGGCTCACTTACATTTCCATTCTTTAAGATTAATCTCCATTTCTAATTTTTCTGAACTGTATTCAGCAGTTCTTAATAAAATAGCCACAGAACTCTTCCCAGGCGGGTGAGGGTGGGGGTGCTTCTAGATGACTTCCTTCTACCAGATTCAGTGCAGTTTGGAGGCACCATGGCCTCCTGCAGTCCTGGGGAAAAAAAAATCTTGTCTAAAGGTACAGTGAACAATCTGCTTTGAAAGATAAAACAATTACCAACAACCTCCTTCATAAATATGTTCCTGGTTTTCTGCTTCCAGATCTCTAGGGATTCTCAAGCTTTATCGATTGTTGGATTGCCCTGCATGAACCAGAATAGAGCACATTAGTACCCTGAGGTACCTCTTCATCACCCATCTGAGTTTGATTTTTGCCATACATCAATATTACTCGCCAAGACATAGTTCTGAGGTCTTTTCAATTTCATTCTATTCCACATTGTAATTTCAATTGTCTGCTCCGCTACTCTACCACAGTACATTAACTGGCACTTCCACGTTAAAAGTTTAAATGTTGGCCTGGCTCTGTGGATATTCTAGGATGTGTATTCTCAGTGTATCGCTGGCCTTCGTGCCAAGATCACTCTGTCTGTGATATGAGCAGAATCCGTATGAGAAGTGACTTCTTTCATTTCTGTTACATGTAGGGATGCAATCTCTCTGGCCTAAGGTTTTCCTTGGACCATTATAAATTGTCAATTTGGTTCAGTCTGGTCCCCACTGGAAGTCTTCATCCTGAACTCCCCGCACAATGATCCTGCTTATGTGCATGCTAATAAATCCTCTAAAATTGCTTCATGGGAAAAAATAGCACAGCCCTGAACAGTCAGCAGCAATGTCCTCTGAAAGCTGCAAAACTGATTGGTAGAATTTAAGTCTCAAAACGGTAGCTAATAATAAAGCTACTACAATATGAACTTCTAATAACCCTACAGATTCACCACATCCCTTCCTCAACCTAAAGCAAGTATCTTAAGTACCAGCATATAACAGGGTTCACCTCTCATTAAGCCTCCCCTGTTTTTTTTGTATACCTGTTATTTTGAAAAATTGAATAGCCTCATACAGTGGAATTATCCCCCAGAGGTCACTCTCACTACTCCTTAGTCTGTATTCAGCATCCTTTACATGATGATGAGTTTATAAGAAATCACTTGTCACGTTACACTGACATCTGATGAATGACATGTTTCCTTACAGAATAAATGGAGAGAATGCGAGATATGAAGACTGGGAGAATGGGGGCTGGGGGAATGGAACACATGGATTCTACCTGCCCATTTAAAGGCTTCCTACATATGCACATACTTTGGTTGTGAAACTGATTCTCTGATAGACATGCCCAGTTTGTGGCCAAAGGCTGCTTGCACTCCACAGCTGCTGCAAATTCCAGCAATGCACAATTATAAATGTGCTTGAAATTCTATGAGATTTTTTTTGTTCGTTTGCATTCATTTTTTTTTCCTTAAAAATGAGTTGCTTGTGGTTCTTCGGAGTGAATTATGAAAATGACATTGAACCTCACTGTGAAATGGCTGAATACAAATGCAAAGAAAGAGTTGGCCTTGGGGCATCTAGGATTTGTTTTCTTCTAATAGTCTTTGGAGGAGACAAAACCTGGGGAGACAAATATTCTCATCTCAGAATCATTGTGTAGTCTATCCAGAAGTACAGGGAACCTCAGGACAGCTTGGCAGCATGAGCTGCATCAAATTTTCCGCATACTCTGCCTGTATTTCTGTCTCTTCAGTCACATGTAGCATTACTTCATTATGTCATGTTATCAGAGCAAAGCTTGTGATAAGTAACTGATTTTTCTGCTTTAATCTTTCTTACAGATCTCTATGACTTCAAATGTGTATATCTAGTTTTTTAGGAAGTGGCTTTCAGGTTCTCTTTTACTGATATCAAACTCCACTTTACTATGTCTTTTAAGGAGAAAAAGGGAATCATCGTCTTATTCCCATAAATGAAATCTCTTCAAGGAGACAGTCATTGGGCCTTTATAATGTCACTGTCATGGTAAATAACACTCCAATTGCAGAGAACTAGGAGATTGCCTCTTGGGACCCATGCCTGGTAAAATTGATTGAAGTTTTGTGTTATTAGCTGATCTTCCCATATTTTCTGTATAATGAGAATGAAACTGGCCTAAAATATGAATGGAATCAGATGGTATTTTCATGTTGTTTCTTCTTTTAAACCACTATCTAGCATTACATATCAGAAGAATCAAAGATCAGATTTTTAAAATATATTGTTACTTAAAATACATATTCTTGATACATTTAAATATTGTTTGGCTAATAACAGTATATGTTTATATAGTACGTCTTTAATTGAGACATATCGGGTGGAGAAAATTAGGTAGAGTTTTTATGATAATCTTCAATTAAACATTGCTATTTATACCAAGGTCTCATGTTTAGTGAATAAAAAGGTAATTAGATGTCTAGTCTAATTTAAATTTCAGATAAGACAAATGTTTTAATATGCCATATGTGTTATCTTAAATGCAAAATCTATTTGTTTTTTATCCAAAATTCAACTTTTATTGAATGATATTTACTTTTCGGGCTGCATATATTGATTTTAATGTTACTTTTATAAAATTGTGTACTTAAAAATACAACATTTTGGTGATTAATTTGGATGGTGTAAAAGCAGGGAACACAGGGTGATTTACAAGAATCTTAAAAAAATAGGATGAATAAGGACATATTGTTTAGAGAACTACGCTGTTAGAAACAATACTTTTTGATGTTAACCTTTCTAATTGGAATTTCCCACAACAATGCACATATAAACAAACTTCTAATAATACTGTTACTTAAATGTGCATTGGAGGTGATGTGTACCTAGTTCTGACTACAGTTGTTCATGATGGATATCTGTGGTCCAGGAATGTGGGGGAAGAACAAATATTTTTTTATCATGAGATGTTTTTTTATGCTATAAAATAAAACAGAATGAGATACATTACAGGGATTGTGATTGGTGGAGGATAGCCCAAGTCTAATGACTTTATGGTTATGCTTGTGGTTGTTGTTGGAAGGGCTCGCTCCACACTGATTTGCTGGATAATTCGAGCCTCTCAACATGCTTCTCAAGACTTCAGTTGGTTGAGATAAATGGTTTTTGATCTCCAGTGCTATTCAATATTATAGTCTTGCTAACTTGTGGTCAGGTGAACTGAAACGTTTTCTCCCATTCCAACCTCAATATTTCTGTACTTCTGCCTGCTTCTTTTCAACCTCAGTTCAACTTAAGAGCAAACCTTTGCATGCCCCCACTATGAGTAAGGTAAGTTGACAGTTCCTCAATTATCCAAGTGCCCATATGCTCATATAAATTCAACATCTTTACTGTGGTAAGAAATGCTCTTTCTTCATTTTCCTTCAACATTTTCAACCTCAAATTCTACTCCAGTCATTTTTATCTCAAAAGCTGAATTAAAAAGAAGTTAAAAAAAAAAAAAAAACCTTACAAATACCATTTATCAGTCAGAAGACTGAGTTACTTAGTACTGCATGAGGAAGACTAACTTCAAATGTCAAAAGAATAAATGTTATTAATAAAACTGGATAATGACCCACAGCTTGCTTTTAACCATATTCAAAAATGATCAAAGTGGGCCTACACAAACAGAAGACATAGAGGAAGTCTTTATTGAACGAATTAGGAAATTTGGCTATATCTAAACTCCATCCTTTGAACTCTGACTTGCAAAAATTATTTTCTCCCTCTTTTGCTCCCTTTTCTCTCACTTCCCAATCCTTCTTTCCCTTCTTTCCAACTAGTTAAAGGTCACAAACAGACTCAAGCACATCACTGTAGACCCAGGTCCTTTATATTATGCTAGGTTGGATGTTTTTTCTTAGCATAAAACTTAGGATGATTGTGTTCAATTTAGAACATGCTGGCTGCACACTTTTTTCCCCTGAACTGTCTGATTAGTCCACAATAAAATCTCGCAGGAGAGCAATGAACATGTATGTCTCTCAGGGCAGCTAGCCAGGATTCCAAACTGTCTTGATTTGTGATTTATCTACTTTGCTTATTTATATTTTTGTTTTTGTGTGTGAGATAATAAAGATGGTTGTATATCGTATTTTTTTTGGTTGTCAAAGACTTTCCACATTTATTCTCTGAGTACTTATTTGATAATTCAATTATTTTTCAAGATTATTTTAATATTTATATTGAAGTTTTTATCATTTCACTACAAAGACTGGACAAAAATTATTTTTATCTATATTTTTTTATTAAAGACACTCATTAATATATTTATCATCCTAATTGTTTTTGTACACTATGAAGTTTTTGTATAACTCGTCAAAATCTTCTGTACATTTGAAAGCCATGGAGTCAGCCTGGATCACTTGTTTTATTTACCACACGGCAGAAAAGTAAATAGAATTATAAAGTAAAAGAAAAGGAAGTAAGAGCTGGAGATCGGAGTCTCAACACTACAGACTTTTCTTGGTGTGACTCAGTCATAAATATTCACATCTGTTAAAATCTGAAGTTTGAAAATGAGTTCAGTTCACTGCAGAAGCACTGTTGAGCTTTGTCAAGAAAGATGGTACATGGCTGTGACCATATGCATTTCCAGTAATCAACTACTTATATGGTAAGCATTTTGTACAGTGGAATATGCTTTTCCTTCCTTGCAGCTGTATCCTTAGATCCACTTAACTTAACAAGGATACTAGGACAATGTAGCTGTCTGGAAGGCTCCTAGAACACTTTTTATTATACCACTAAAAATGTTCTTCGATGCTTTGTGAGAATGCTGCCTGATTATTCCAATCAGCTTACAAAGAAAAGAAGAAACCAGGAACAGTGGCTCCGCAATCATCCCCAGCTTAATTCTATACTAGCCCAAAAATAACACAGCTCATATTCATTGTCTTCTTACCAGATATCTGGGTTATCATTTCTATTGCTGTGAAGAGACACCCCGACCAAGGGAACCCTTAGAAAATGAAACACTTAATCGGGGCTAGCCTGCAGTTTCAGAAGTTTAGTCTATTATTGTCATGGCCAAAATCAAGCATCATCCAGGCAGATGAGGTACTAGAGAAAAAGCTGAGAATTCTACATCTTGATATGAAGGCAGCCAGAAGGAGACTTTCTACCTCAGGCAACCACAGGATGCTTTCCACACTGAGGAGAGCTTAAGCATACAAACCACACAGCCCACTACCACAGTGCACACCTCCTCTAACAAGGCCATGAATCCTAATAGTGCCTGTTTCCTAGTGTGACTGTGGCTTCAGCTTTCTGGTTCTGCATAGTTGCTCACTCCCAGCTTTTAATAGTCTAATGAGGACATTCTGCTTCCAGCCTACAAACCAGCCCATGCCCAAAGTCTCCTTGTTTCCCTAAGCAGTGATGACTTCCAAGAATGTCTGTTTTCATCCCCAACTTCCTTAATTCTGTGTACGTCATTACCACACAATCCCTGATTATACAGACTTACATTTGCATGATGTTCCTTTACAAATTAATTAGAGTTTGTCTTATCACCAGTTCTACTTATTTAAATATTCCCAAGGCTTAGCAGTTTGTTTTGTACATCATGCTCACTAAACATTAATTATATGTGTTTATTAATTCATTCTGTCAGACACATCATTATCTTCACATCAGTTAGCATAGAACTTTGTGCACCACAAATCCTCCATAAGTATTTTTACATTGATTTTCTTAGATGTGTCAAGAAATAACTTTGCCAATGGGTAATGTGTAAGTCGTCTCTTAAGTGCATTTTATCATACCAAGTCTTGTTTTACAAATTTAGTTTACTTGTAATAAATTGTATTTGTCTACATTGTACACACTTGATTTTCAAATGTACCCATAGAAATGTCATTGCCAATAAAGAATTCTCTTCCATGATTTGGCAAGATAAGTTAAAAGCTAACATGTAGCTCTTAGACACTCAATCCTAACTCTCCATCCTTATTATGTGCTAAAAGAAGTTAGAAGAAAATCTGGAGGGAAATATAGTTGACAATGTTTAGCGGCTTATAGTAGACATGTGCACCAATTTTGCACATTGTATTTCATGAAATACACCCAATATCAGCAGAAATGTTTTGTTTAAGTCCAATGAAATTATTCACTTAAAAACTGATAAAGTATAGTAATTCCAGAACATTTTAGGATAACTTTTTAAATCAAAATAAATTAAGTCACAACAAGTAAAATCAAGCAACAACAACTGCAGCGAGCCTGCCTTTGGGTTGTTGGTAAGCATTGGGTGGTTTTATTCACTTACTGACATCTGTTTGTGTCAGAGGTTGTCTGAAGAGTTTCTCAGCAAGGAGATAATGCATCGGTTTTACAGGTTAGGATATCTAAGCTTTAAGCTCTTAGGATTTATCTGTAAAGCTATAGTAGTCAGCTAACTTGATCAAAAAAAATTATTAGTCACATATGGAAGTGCATGACCTACTGATGGTACCAGGATTAGATGGTTTGCTCCTGAAAGTTTGGTTGATTCTTAATGCAATGAGGCACAACATACCTGTGGAGAATTTCAAATGGTAATATCAAAAACAAAGTAAAAACTGAGGGATAGCAGTTTGGTCTCCCATGGAGAAACCTGTTGATGGAGAATTTCCTACTGCTTTGCAGACATGGTAAGTTACCACGGGGCTGCCATCTCTCAAGGCTCAAACAGTTGGAACAGACATTCTCTCCCCAGGTGTGCTGTGGCATCAAAGGTGCCAGAGCTACTTTAAAAATAGCACAAATCATAGCTTCCCACGTTCTGTCTCCCAACAGAGAATTCCACTAAAAGGCAGAGATGGATTTTTTTCTAAAATGCCTTCCCAGAAAAGGAGAAGCTGTTCAGTGGCAAGATATTGCAGTATTAGAAGTCTGTCTATAGTTCATGCCTAAGCCTCTCGTCCAGTACAAGCCCAAGTGTTGAGTCAGCTTTCAGAAGTCAACTTCTGTTTACTTGAAGGACATGTATTACCTCATCAGCTTCTCCAGACAGGACATTTTTCATTCCTTTGACTTTTCCTCAAAAGCTATATATTTCTCTAAATTTGTTTTTTCTCCTCTGAGTCCAGCCAAGGTTCTGAACTTTCGATTATAATTAATACTGTTTCCTAGCGGTTATACCAAGGGCAAAAATGTTGAGTGCAAATACCATCGTAGTAGGGGGTTGTGGAGGAAATATGTAATAGAGATTCTCCAGGGATATAAATTTGGTTTATGATCAATGACAATTGATCTGAAATCTGATCTGGTTAACATTATCTGTTGTCAAGAAATATGATGTCCCAGGTAAACTTATCTTTAATGTGGTTGGCCAGTAGCATGCAACAATTATTAACCTGTTATTTGTGATGGTTCACCCAGCAATTTAATTTAACTAGTAGTGTTGATGTAAAAAGGCTGACACAATAGAAACACATTTATTCATTGGCAATATAGTATTATTAGAACAAAGTTGCATTGTGAGAAAATGATTTCCATCAAAGTCTTACATAATACATACACACATAGAGTCTTTCTGCTTTGCCAGAATTAAATGTATCAAATATTCTGAAAATTTTGCCAACACTCCAAAAGTGGTCTTGGTATAACTAATATTTGTTTTGCTGTGATTGCTGCTTTTGACATACCTCTTACTGTTTATAACTGTTATAGTTTTTCAGTTTATTTTACAATATACTTTTTTTTAACAACTTAGTTTTTAATGCCTCTTAAAATTATTGAAACGATATCAGCAAATATTTTTAAAGAAGTAAATTTCTTACCCATAACTAGCTAAAAACTTCCCAAATAAATAAAACTTAAGAAGTAGAATAATTAGATTCTTTACCATTGCAATACAACTGCTGTTCTGCTACAGGAAGCAGGGACCTAGAGCAAGTCTTTCCAATAGCCATCCCACCAGAGCAAAATCAACTGAAGTTACCTGAACTGTTTGAAATCTGACTTTTCTGTCTGATCCTGTTAAGCTAAATTCGACCTCAAAATAAGAAGTATGCTTTTCCCAAAGGACCCACTTACAATAAGTTCTAATTATATTTATGTGTCGATATGGTTTTTGGTAGTGCATGATGTACATGTGTGTTCACTATGTGTGCATAATGTGTAGAGATGTGGGTAGTGTATGTCTGATATGTGCATCCTGTGTATGTGTGTGTGGTTTATTCTGTATATAAATTTATCTGTCTGTTTTTGTGCATGTATGTGCTGTTAATGCATGTGTGGATTTTGTTTATGTAGAACTCTAGATGAAAGAATGAATGACTTGAAAAATTGAAACTTCTCTCAACTGCATTTCTGAGGCTGTTTATTGGTAAAATTTTATACCCATCTTCCCTTGACTTTAGAATAACTCATGTTGTAGTATTTCAACAAAGTGTGTGTGTATACTCTCCAACTAAAAGAAGTGAAGGTAAGAGCCATTGCTGCATTAGCCCCTTTTCTTAGTCCATCTCTAAACTACGTCATAGTGAAAGGCAGTAAGATGGTAGGCTGACTACTGACAAGTTCCTTTAATTATTCCATCTCTATTAAATCGGACAATTTACAGAGGGACAGTCTCCAGCTGAGTTGTTGTGCAGTTCCAAGTTACTGGCAATCAGGGGTGGCCTCCTAGCTCAGCAATGGAATAGATTCTGTGAGCCTGTGCTGTGCTCAGCTGATCCATCATTCTCGGACACCCCACTCTAATTTCCTCTTCCTTTCAGACGAACATTTTCCTACTTAGACATTTTCTTTCATCACATTTTTCAAGTCCTTTTCAATAACTTGGCATTGTGTTTGCAATTTAACTGTAGGTTTGACATTGTTCTTAACTTGCCCATTAATTGTTTTGGCAATCAATGCTTTTATTGTATGATTGATTTAGCTTTTTTATGGCTTGAACCACAGTTGATGTGGTTTAGGTACAAAAAGACTTTCTATAAAATGAGCCTTGTCATTTCATCTTTCTGAGAACTGTTTTACTCTCTGTCCTTTTGCTTTTTGGTAAGTGTCATTAAGCCTTATCTTGTATTCAAATGGCTCTGCACTAGTCTCTATATGAAGTACCTACAATGATGTTCTGTGTGCTTTTTGTTTATTTGTGTTTTGTTTGCTCTGTGCCTGCTGTTTCTCTTCTTTGCAGTCTTCATAACTTCTCCTTTCTGCTTGCAGTTTCTTGCACAGTGCTGTCATACTAAGAACATGTCCATTCTCTGGTGTACATAAGAAAGTATACCCATTCCTTCCTGACTGTTCTAGGAGGAAGGTAGTATGTTTCTTATGTTGAAGTATAAAGTAGGCAAATAGACTAGTTTCCTCACTCCCCTTCCTTGACCCTTATACTGATTTTTGACTCAAGACCATGTTATTGAAAATTTGCACCCCTACCCCTGTTGTGAAGTAGTTCTACTTTCCCTCATCTGTTCCATCTGCATAATACAGCCTTCTTGGTTTGGGTTTTCTGTTGCTGTTTGTTCCCATAATATATCAGCAGATTTCAAGCCTGAAATATTGTTTCCAGGTTGAATTACAGACAGATACAAATGAAATCTAGATATTTGTCAAAATAAAAGCAAAGAAAAAATTTTCCTTAATAATAATATGCATAATTATAACATAAAATCATTAGAGAGTATGATGAATCATTATCTGTAGAAACCTTCATAACACAAAACATGAGATGTTCAGTTTGCTGCTTCTCACTCAGGCATATGACCTTCTAGTGTTTGGTAATACCAGAGGCTCTGACAACTTGGTGCCCAGTGTCCAGGGACTAGTTGTGGCCAGTGCCATGCTACAGACTAGTTTTCTTGGAAGATAGTTAATTACTGTTGGTTATCAGTATTGCAGCCTTGCACTTAAGAGCTGGAACTGAGTTTTAAAATGTTTTTCAGAGCACCCCTAATTCATATCCATTTTATTGGGTAATAAAATAGATTCTACAGTCCACTAATCTAAATTACAAACTACATAGCCTATAACGAAAATAAAATAAATAGAAAATGTATTGTTTTGGTGTTAGATTTAATTACTATATAGTTACATCCTTTTATGGCTTCTTATTAGCATATTTCAATGCTGAGTAAAAACCAAGAAAGTCACACTACCTGAACATATATTTAAAAAATTGATACATTAGATCCAGTAAATACTTTTAATGACACCATTATTTTTACTGGTTCTTTAAATAAATTGAATTTTAAATATTTCAGGGGACTTTAATTTTCTGAATAGAGAATAAGCAAGATAATTGAAAGTTAATGAATAATGAAAGCCATACTTTCCTGAAAAGATGTTTACACCGATTGTTTGCCTCATTGGGTGTTTAGACAACTAACCCAAACTCTGGATAGCCACAGATAATTTAACAGGCCTATATTGTGTATGCATTACTATGTGTCAGGCTCTAAAGGTAAACAAATAAACCAACTGCTCCCCATAGCTGAACATTTTGGTCTGACCAAACAATTTGAATGTATGGAAAATCACATGGGAACACCTGTGGAGAACCCTATCATTAGACTGTTTAGCACTTCTCAGAAGTGCTTAGAGGAAAAACCCGGGACGGTTCCAAATCATAAAAGCTGAAGGATGCACAGAAATGTGAATAAATGACAGCGTGGAAACAAAAACAATTTGGTTGTTTTAAAATCTGGAGATGTCTCATAACATTTGGAATACCAACTCTACTATAGACTCAAACTACAATCTAATAAGTGTGTTTAAGGTAAAACGTATTATCTCTATTTTAGAATCCGCTATTTGAAAGGTTTTTGATAGTACAATGGTCTTGATTTCAGCAAAATCTGAGGGTAATGAGGATCCTAGTTCGAAGGCCAACAGAATGAAATGTGGGCACTGGGGCACACCTTTCTCTAAGGTTTTGCTGTTTGTTATTTATGTTATTGAGGGGAAAGTGAGTACTTACAGGAGATGATGAGTATTTATTTAGCATCAGCTTTGGTACTGCCTTCTTTGCTGAGTCAGGAATTCTGAGGAAAATACTGAGGGAGCAGAGACCAAACAGGCCAGCTCCTGTTCAGACAACAGTGATATGGACATCTTTCACAAGTCATGAAAGCAGGACAGAGAACACCAGGCTTCCAGAAGATTTAGAGTCAGCTACTGATGGCAACTGCTCTTGATGGTAACAAGCAGAGGACCCCAAAGTAAACCAAGTTACCAGTTATACACAGTGATTTTTTTTTTTTTTTTTTTTGTGATTCTGTGTAAACACAGCATTGTGATCAGAGAGGGCACCTTCAGGTTTGACTTTACAAACTCACCTTGATAGACCTGTGTGTGGTTACCTGAGACTCCTGTACCTTCTGTGTGGTGATATGTACCTTGACTATGACTGCCTCCCTATTGGCCTGTGTATCAGGGAATGAATTCTGTTTCATCTGGCTATGACTCATATTTTTATTAACCTCTTAGCTTACTGAGATTCAATTCCAGAGCCCTCTATGTTGCCTGCATATGAATTTGGATATTTTAAGTACTTCAATTTATGTTTCCAGACCTTGAGACATAGGACTAATTTTTCTCTATTGTTGAAATCTGTCGGAGAGATTACTAAGGCCACTCTGAGAGTATGAGTTAGGTATAATCTCATAACAAAGAACGAAGATTACAAATCCATGACTACCTCCTCTTATAACAACAACCTTCCCAAAGCATAAAAAGCAGGAAATGCTGTAGGCATTCTGGAATTGATGTCCTGTTCCTGTTCCTTCATTGTCAAACAAATGCAAGGGAAACACAACCTGAAACAAAAACAAAGCTCCCCCTCAAATATTCTTTCATTATGCCACTTTGAAGCATATTGAGCTTTTAGCTTCTACGTGTCCTCTTACTGATATTTTGGTTATGGCTCATGCTATAATAGTCTTATCTAATGTTAGCTTTTACCTGTCTTATATTTGTTATTAGTAGTGCAATGCTCATGTTCTAGTTGCTTGCTTGTAGCTCCCTGTGTGCCTGACATGCTTTGCTTCTGAGACTTGCGCTGTGCTCTCTGCTCTTCTGCAGTATCTTCCTGAGCTTGCTATTGAATACCCCATTGGTACACTGGTTGACAATATTTTACCTCTTGCCATAATGACTGACATGGTCCATCTCGTTCCCCTCACCTCCAGTATAGCTGTCTAATATATATATATATATTATGTCAACTATGATTCTAATAACTATGTTATTAGACTCTCAAAGTATCATTCCTGTATGTTTAATGTCCACTGCTTCTGAGTACTATATGTAAGAATGAGCATTGGAAAATCCTGATACTGTAATTCAGTGACATGCAAATGACAGGCAACCTATTACACTCTACTTATTAGTCATTTCTTAGTGTCGTTAATTTCAAAATGCAGAATAAAAGCACTCTCAAACACAAATAAGCATCTTTTAGTGATGAGCCATAGTTGACAATTTAAAAGCCCAGTGGCTCCTTCTTCTGGTTTGGAAAATAATCTAAGGTTAGCTTATTTTAATTACCATGTTTTTTCTTTTTCTTTTTTGTCCATAAGGAGACATAATCTAGTAGAAGATAACGATATCTTCTTCAAATCACAGCCTTTTACCTAAGACATTTGATGGGATTTTACTTATATGTATGAAGTAAAATACATATAGAAATAAAACTTAATGATAATAAATCATAAAGAAATAGATTTTTAAAAAATTTTATTGGGTATTTTATGTATTTATACTTCAAATGTTATCCCCCTCCCCCTCCCATACCCTTCTCCTTCCTTCCAGGAAGATGGTCTCACTTCCAACCACCCACTCCCACTCACTTTATCATCCTGGCATTTCCCTACACTGGAGAAAGAAACCTTCACAGGACCAAAGACTTCTCCGCCTATTGATACCAAACAATTCCACTCCTGCTACAAATGTGGCGGGAGCTATGGGTCCTTCCATGTGTACTCACTGGTTGGTGTTTTAGTCTCTGGGAGCTCTGGTGGTTTATTTGGTTGATATTGTTGTTCTTTCCATGGGGTTGCAAACCCTTTAAGTTCCTTCAGTTCTTTCTGTATCTCCTACATTGGGGCTATTTTTTTCTGTTTTTGTTCATGCCCAGTCTGATGGTTAACTGCAAGCAACCTGTGTGTATGAGAATGGCTCTAGCAGAGCCTCTGAGAAGACATCCATATCAGACTCCTGTCTGTAAGACCTTCTTGGCATCAGCAATAGTGACTGGGTTTGTGGCTGCATATGGGATGCATCTCCAGGTGTGGCATTCTTTTTCAGTCCCTGTTCCATTCTTTGTCCTTGTATTTCCTCCTGTGAGTATTTTGCTCTCCCTTTTAAGAAGGACTAAAGCATCCACATTTCGGTCTTCCTTCCTTTTGAACTTCATATGATCTGTGAATTGTTTCTTGGGCATCCATATCTTTTTTTTTTTTAGACAGTCCTTTATTATGCATAAAAGTTTACTGAAGACAAAAACAGAGTTACATACAAATGAGATGAATATGACATTTTTATATACACAAATTCACTTTAGTTTCTGTTCCCAAATTAAATCTTGGGTCAAGCAGAAGACTCATTGGGTACAAGGCCTTGGGATGCAAGCCTGATGACTTCAGATCAATCCTGAAAATCCATGCTGTACAGAGAAAAGTAGCGGATGAGATTCGTACTCTGATTTCCACACATTTAAGTCATGCTCTATCTCTGTCTCTGTTCCTTACTCTATCTCTCTCTGTGTGTATGTCTGTTTCTCTGTCTCCCTCATATGAATATATACATGAACACACACCAACAAGCACATGCACACAATCTCTTTTACTGTCTATTACACACATACAAACAAAATACACACTGACAATAATTAGGCTTAAAAACACACAAATCTTGGCCAAATGTTTGATACTATAGAACACAAAATAACATTTTTCAGAGTTGACAAATAGTTTGATCTTACAGTTGACAGTATAAGAATGATGCTCCAGATAGTACAAGATTGCAGAAATTTATTTATAATTATTTCTGTTTGGGGGGTGTGTTGTCCTAATTGCAAGCCAAAATTAATTTAACATCTGTGTTTAAATCCAAATCAACAACCCAAACAGTAATTTTAAAAATCACATATCTTAACTCTGCACAGTACAATGAAATTCTAACTTGATTCATGCTAAGGACTGACTGTCATATAAGTCTTTGATTTCTTTTAATTCAAACACTACATTTATATTCTGGAAGAAATCCCACATGTACAATAAAGTCCATAAAATGCAAAAGTCTTAAATCAGCCTAGAGGGAGTGTTTGTGGATGTTGTGTTGTGTGGTAGGTTGTAAACTATAATGTATTCCCTTCCATGGCTTTAGAGATGTGATGGATTTTACAGTACACCTAGGGAAGCCCTGCAGAAGAACTAAGGTGCCCCTTATGGTTGATTCTGATTACCTGACATGTGCTGTACATTCAGAGAACTTTCCCATTGCTAAATGCCTGTGCTTGATTTCCATATTTAGTTATACAATGTGGGCTCAGGACGCTGACATTAGAAAGCCATGATTTTCCAGAGGTTTGCTTGATTTTCAAAGAACATATGGTATTTTTGTCCCAAATTTTGTTTATTTTTGAGACAGGAAATTAATTATAATTTCCCTTTACTCCTCTAAAGGATTGTATATATCTCTCTTTGCTCTCCTTTAGATTGAAGGCCACTGTTTTCCCTGATTGTTATTGCAAGCCTATATTTTCAGACATATATGTATGTATGCATGTATATAAATTTCTAAATATAACCTATATTCTTAAATATAATCTAAATGGAGCCTACATGTATATAGAGACACATGTGCATGCACATATGCGTGTATATAAATTATAAATTCTAAATATACTAGAATATTATCTATTAAGTCTATATCATACAATATTACTTGCATGTATTTTTTAGGGCTGATCATTTGAAATGGTATACATTACATTGCATGGCTGCTTCAATGTCATTCTCAAAATGTGATTTTTAATATAACCTCTAAGCACTTGGGCTGTGTTTATCCTTCAGCACTGCCCAGCATCTACCTTATTCTTGACCCAGTCCTCTGATGCTAACTCTATAGCAACGTCCTGATTTTTTTTTTTTTTGATCTTAAAACATGAAAGCACAAATAATTTCTCATATCCTCCAAAGAGCACAATGTTACATTGAAAGAATTTTAAGTCTCTCTTTGATTCCTAACTCACTATGCTATCCAGAATTAACAGTTAAAAAATAATTTGGAGTATTTTTGAACTGATTATTTATATTACATAAACCTATAATGGCAAATCTTCTGTGGGAAGAGTCACCCAGACACCTGTTGTAGTAACCTGTCCAACCTGAATGAGCCCATTCAATGAGAACACAACTCAGTTACTATGAATACAAACAGCAAGCCTAGATTGTGCAGATCTATTACTACACTACTCTGTTCCCCAGCTATGAGATTCCTTATCACCTGCAGTTTCTCCAGGCCACGTGTTTCAGATCTATCTTTCTTCTACCAGCTCCTCTTGCAGGGACCCTCTGCTTCACCTCTCTCTAACCCTCTCTCTCCACCTTCTCTTTCCCTGACCAATCACTGGCTCTCGCCTTTATTTGACAATTGAAATGGGAAGAAGTTTCTAATGAAATCACCTGAGTATGTGACTAGGCAGTCCTTCTTGTGAAAGTGGAATTAGCATAAAAATATAAGCAGCTCCAGGACATTCCACCACAGATACCTGGGGGCTATTAAAATGGGTAGCTCTATGAACAAATTCCCATATTAATTTACATAACCCTGTTACCATAGTTAGAGATTTTACTTCTGTGAAATTATATCATGAACAAAACCAAGTTAGAGGGGATACAGTTTATTTTGTTATTGGATATTCACATCAATATTCCACTGCCAACAGAACTCAGGGAAGGAACTCAAGTTAGAAAGATAACTCTAGGCAGGAGTTGCTACAGAGGTCATGAAACAATGTTGCTTACTAGATTGCTAAACGTGTGTTCTTCTTTTGCTTTTTTAAAAAATTAAATATTTACTTTATTTACATTTCAAATGTTATCTCCTTTCCCACGTTTTTCCTCCAGAAACCATCTTATCTTATCTCCCCTTCCCCTGCTTCTACCCACTTTTGCCTTCCTGCCCTGGCATTCCTCTATACTGGGGCATCAAGCCTTCACAGGACCAAGGGCCTCTCCTCTCGTTGATGCCCCTCAAGGCTACATATATGGCTGGAAACATCAGTGCCCCCATATGTACTCTTTGGTTGTTGTTTTATTCCCTGGGAACTCTGAGGGGTCTAGCCTGTTGATATTGCTGTTCTTCCTATGGATTGTAAGCCCCTTCTGCTTCTGTCTTTTTATAATATTCAGAATGTCTTCTTATAGAATCTATAGTCACTTACATAGAAGTGGTTATGCCCAAATTTAGTTGGCCTGTTTCATATCAGTTGCTATTTAAAAACTTTCCCTTACATCCTTACCTACAGCCTGATCTGATATAGACCTACTTCAGTTTCAAAATCAGATTCTATTAATCCATTAGTCTTCCTGATGTTTGTTTACTGGGGTTAAGTCCTTTTGATTTGCTGTTAGAAAATATACTGTGAAATTCTAACAGTGTTTATCCTGTGAAATTCTAACAGTATCTGAGTCACAGTGTTCTTTCCTATGGTGTGTGTTTTGTCAGTTCTGTTCAGCTGGTTTAGGCATTCCAAAATGCAACCCTTTGTGTACAAGTGCAGTCTAGTACCTATACTTAATAATAAACACAATAAACTGTTTCCTTCCTTTTATAGACCTCTTTTGAACATGCAAACCCGAAGCTCTGTGTTTTAGGTTTCACTTTTAGTATCCAAGACAGGTAATGGATAAGCTTGTGATTGTGAATAGGTAATAGCAAATGTGATGGACAATGTAAATTCAGGAGGCTCACAGAGAGGAGTGCATTGTTATGTCTGGTGGCTTATCTAACTTGAACATATAAAACAAGAGAATAAAAGTGCTCTGTATACTGAGAGAAATGACTATGCATTTTCTCTGTTCAAACATCCAACTGTGAGTGTCTTATTTTGCACATTCATTCATCAAACTATGTGTTTATTTTTACTAACTTGTTTAGCTCTTTATATTCTAATCCCTGCAAAAAGGTGGTTTAAGCCAAAATATTTTCAAAGGCTTCTGTTATAAAAATCATGTCATGAATGTCATTCTGCCAGTGTGAATGCAAAAGACAGCCAAATATTTGGACATATTCTATTTGTCAACACAGTCATGTTATGTTGGGTTTTCTGTTAATGTTAATTCAGTTTTCATCTAATAGAAAATGCTCTTTCACATACATATTTATAAGGACACCAAATTATGCAGATTCTTCATTTAGATGTAAACACTTTTAAGAGAATGAAGATGTTTACTTTCTGAGGAAGAGAGGATGTGTTCGAGATTTGAGCAGCATATGAGGCCCTTCCTATTACAGATATCTTTTATTTTTTTCCAACTTACCATGTGACATCACTTCTGAATGCCTCCCATCTTGCCACATCATGACATTACATCCAGGTCTTTCTTCTGTAGTCTTTAGAGATGAGCTCTTTGATCTGAGTGGTGTAGTCTCTCTAATATTTTAGAGAGCACTGTGTGAAATTGACACCTCCACCATCCAGTCCCTTTCATAGACAACATTAACACATGGACAGCTCGTTCATTTGTTCTGATAACATTTTTCTAATAGGAAGAAGTTTGGAGGATTTATTGAGTACATTTTTCCAGAGCTAACTTTCAAAGTTTCATGTGTGTGTGTGTGTGTGTGTGTGCGTGCGTGTGTGTATTTGTGTATATGTGTGAGTTTGTATACATGTATATGTTCACGAGTGTGTCAGCCTGCATGTGTGTATGTGCATGTTAAGTGTATATGTGTGTGAGTGCTTACATGTTCTGTGTGTGTGCACATGCTTTGTGTATGTGTGCGCAAGCTTACCTGCATTTGTTAAGATTGACACTTTCTTTTTTACACTGTTCTTAATTTTTACACTTAGCAGACATTAAAAAGTGAGATTGTTTTGCCTATATCATACCAAAGCAGCACCAAACAGGCATAGCCTGGCTGCCATATGCACCGTGTGTAAGGCTGTATTGATGGAATCAGAGGAGGACACTTCCCTGGTAGAAACAGAATGAGAAACCTCTGCATCTCTCAGGGTGAGGCTCACTCTTCTGTATACCCAGATACTTAGCTGCTTCCAAGTGAACCTTATACCTCGGGTTTGAAAATGTTCCCTGTTTCAAAGGTGGAATTACCTCCTTTAGACTCTTAACCCATATCCATATGCTTGTTTGTAATTCTTTCCATAACCAGAATATTCCTCTCTCTTAAGAAGACAAAGATATTCATGGAACACACACAATTACACTTTCCAGAGTCAAAGAAGCACCATTCAGGAAGACACTGGCATTAAGCTATATTGCCAAAACACTCTTCTTTGGAGTTCTTGTACATCAGAAAGTATTTCTGTGTTTGGAAGAAGTTAATAACATCTCTTTTCTCTTAGTGACGATGGGATATAAATGAAGGGTCACAGATGTTTAAAAATACTGTTTGTGTGGAAAGGTCTACTTTAAAGATGAAAGTCAATGTGATATTGAGGGAAATGTCAAAATCATAAACAGAGCTAATCTTCATCCGACCTAATATATTTAGCAGTTAATAGTTTAGGCAATCTCTTCTTTTATAAAACTATAGAAGAGGTTAGTTTCATCAGTGTTTTATGTTTTCCAGTTTCTGGAGCACTTAACACAGCACATCCAGTAGAAAGTTCTAAAACATTCATGATTGAAACCAGTTGGTACAGTGCTAGAGTAGCTGTAAGCATCATCCATCAGGTTTATGCAGCAGCTGACAGACTAGCTAGTAGCTTCTGCCTTTCCCTCCTGCTGGCAGGAAATGCTTAATCCTATTTGGTGTTAAGTCCCAATAAAAAAAAAAAAAACCTCACAAGTATAAAAATATATTAAAAGATTTTCCCAACTCTCACTCAACCTCCATGTATTTTAAAATGAAATGTCTTTCTAACTAGACTCATGGGAGAATTTAAATCCACATCTGCATTTTCTTGTGGGAGAGGACACCCAGTAACTGCTCTCGCAGGAGTCTGAGTGTGTTATGGAAGAATTCCAGACACAGAAATGATAGAGTAGTCAAGACTTTCTCAAGACATTATTATGGGTTAAGGCAAGGCAGCAACACTACAGGAAATTTTAGAAAATATATCATCCACATGACACAGAAACTAAAGACAATAATAACAAAAACAAATTCACATGCTAGGAAGAAAAAAATTGCAAATATTCACTGGCACTGAATATTTATATGTCTGCACATCCTGAAATTAGACCTTTTTCACCACTCTTGTTCATATAAATGGGTCCACTTGTGAGTGTCCTAGCCTGGGGAAAACAGCAATCAAGTTTTGCTTTGTTTTGTACAATTTAGCACATGTTTCCACTCTGGGTTGATGTGTTATTTTATTTCTTACACATGAGAGAGGTCAGTCTAAAGCAATGGCCCCTTAATTATATATGTATTTTATTATACTATAAGTATTATAAAATGAGACTTTGTAATACAAATGGCCATCTATAAAAAATAGAATACCGTGATATGAATCATGAGGGAAGAACCAAGACACTGTATAAGTGGACAGACGTGAAGCATAATTAGAACACACCCATGTGCAAAGCACATGGGAGGTAGAGAGCCAATAAGGTCAGAAGTTCAAGGCTGCCCTTGCCAGAATTGTTAGTTTGAGGCCAGGCTGGGTTTCAGGAGATTCTCTTTTAAATATCAAAATGGGAGAAAAATTTTAGGGAGGCATGAGAGCCAGTGGGTCACACCACACACACCACGAACACACAAGAAAGTAGAAAGCATCACAGAGCTTCACAGGGTGATGTCATTATAACTTTCTCGCATCTTTTCAAAGAAATTAAAAACTTATTAGATAGTTGTACTTTTTTAATAGACTGTGTGTGGGTGGTGTTTTAACATAATGTTATGTGACTTTGACTTTAATAAAAAAATTATTACTTTATATATTTGAGTACACTGTAGCTATCTTCAGTCACATCAGAAGAGGGCATCGAATCCCGTGACAGATGGTTGTGAGCCACTATGTGGTTGCAGGGAATCGAACCAAGGACCTCTGGAAGAGCAGACAGTGCTCTTAATTCTTGAGCCCTCTCTCTAGCCCAATTTCTTCTTTTACCCTTTTAAAATATGATCTCCCAAGATAAACCAGACAACTTTCCATCTTTCAATCCTCATTCATAAGTCTCTAGAGTATTCGGATTCCAGGCTTTTGCTATCAGGCCTTAGTTACACTATGGTTTTAAAATCACATGCAATTTGATCATTTTGGGGAAATGAATAAGTAAAATAATTGCTGAATTCTAATGGAAAAAAATTAAAATTTCATGAAAGCTAAGATGGAATTTAAGTAGGAATGGTAGATGAAAATGTAAAGAAATTCTGAATGTGGCAGTTAAAGTCAGTTAAAGAATTCACAGTGAGAATTTTTATTTGGGATCTCAATTTTATCCCTAAAGCTTTGCTTAAGAGTTTTCCGTGTTCCTTTACGCGAGCGAGTTAATATTGCTTTTCCTAGCAGTCTCAATTCTGTTGAGCCTTGCCTTCAGCACTGTGAAATCAATACAGTAGGCACTTTGTTCTGAGCTCAACACCTGTAGTTCCTTGGTGTGTGATGGTTTGGGATTCTGCAGATGCTACTTAATCCAATAGCCACATAGCAGCTTTTTAAAAAAATATAACATTTTCCACAGCAGCAGGGAACATTAAGCCACTTCTGTGGGAGGTAGTACACTGCTTTTGTTAGCCATAGGTGGCTAGAGTCCTTGGATAAGGTTAGATAAAATATTTTTCTGTGGGTGCCATAGAAGATAGTATTGATCCAACTTATGAATATCTTGACATGGGGTGGAATTGCTCTTCTCTTGTGCTGTGATTTTCAAGCTTGTTAGTGAGTTTATTCCTGGTGGGAACAGGGAATTTAATCAGCTCGTTGACTGTGAAGATACAGGGTTAGGAAAAAATCTTGTATGGTGTGTGGGCTGTTTATATGGAGAAATAAGATTTTTTTTCTATAACCTTGCTTTGATAATTTTTAACCTTAAATTTAGTTCTCTCAATTTGAAGTTTAGTTCCTAAAATAGCTAGGTAAATAAACTCTAGCAACAGTCTGTGCTGAGTGCAGAAGTAAGGAACTTCAGAGCCAAGAGAAGGAAAGGATGGTAGAGTAGATAGGAAACTGGTTTTCAAGAAAGAATCTTGCAATGGAGACTTAGAATGAGGGAGCTCTGTCTATGTAGTTAGTAATGGTGACATTATATGTGACCTGTTTAGAGAAGACCAGGACATTAAAAATAAGGTTATAGAAGTGTTGGATTTTAGAAAGAGAGGTGGCCTATAACCTGCCTAATATTATAACAAGTGTGATTAATTAACTTCATTAAAGCTGTCTTCCCCCAAAGCTGCTGTTGAAATGTGGAAATGTGGTTACAGTAGAATTTCAGATAACTTACTGCATCAATTTAAGAGATTTCTTATTTCCCTCACATAACACCCACGCCCCAATTTCTTCTCAGTAGAAATAACTAGAGCATGTTCAAGGATCACGATGTCATTGTACATTTTTTCTCATTTGAAAACTTTACATCTTGTTCTTCAAAGATGCAAGGACATTTAAAATGACATTGGCAATAACAAGGTTGAAAAAAACCCTATCTCTTAGAGATCCATTCTCAGGGTAACCTCCCTTGGGCACTAGCAGAGAAAGCCCTGTTCCTGTTTATTATTTTCAAAAGCCAGTTCCATAAAACCTCGCAGGTTATATATATCCCAAGGGTGCTCTGTTAAAAGCACCAGCTTGTCCATCATGAAGTTTTGTGCTTTTAATCACATTTTACATACACATTATTAATAAATTTATAGTTTCATTTATTTTTTAGTGACTAAATAATAAGTAGGAAGATGAGACACCCATTTCATAGAACAAGCTTACTGGGGACATACTACCTCCTTATAAAAATGTATGTAAATGTTACCTCTCTCTACACCGTCCCATTGGCTTGAGGTAAAAATGGGAATATATTCACAATTTAATTATTATCTAATTTTGCCAACATAACAAGAAGCTAGAGGTCTTGCACAAGAACTGGCTTCATATATGAATATTCATAGCACAACTCTGGAGCCTGAGAAAACTATGACTTAGGTGTGGAGATGTTCTGCTATTTTAAACTTAATTGCATAACTTCTGACCTTGACAATATTACCAGTATTTCAAGATTTTTCACATATGATTGTAAGCTATCTTTATTGTACATTATTTTAAAGATTTCTAGATGCAAAAAGGAATAACATAAACATTAACAGACCCCATGTGCCTTTGCCCTGACAGAGGCTCTCCTCCTATTGGCATCCTGCCTCGGGCACCACATTTGTTGTAGACAATGGACCAGCATATCACGTTCCCTTAGAGTGCACAGTTAGCCTCAGAGTTACTCTTGCCATGATACATTATACTTATTTTGAAATTATTATTGAATAGCACCTGACTTCTCTTGTCTTACATGGAGCAATATTTATGTCTAAATATATTTTTCAAATTCTTTCTCCTTCCCAAATAAACACTGATTATAATTTATCTTTATATGCTCAGAGATTTGATTTACCACAGTACATTATAATTAGTATTATATAGCCTTTCTCTTCTTTAGATAGGCTTATTTCATCTTTATGTTCTTTCTATGTAATTTTTTGCCCTAATAACTTTTTTCCTCATACTAGAAAAAGTCTCCCCTAGTAAATTACTTTTCTATTTTTCTTTTTCACAAGTCTACATTTTTTTTTCTTTTCTTTGGGGGAGGTATTCTTTGCATTTACATTTAAGATGTTATCTCTTTTCCACAATCCCCTCCCCCTCCTATTGCCCCCATGCTCCCTCTCCCAACCACCCTCTCCCACCACAGCACATTGGTGTTCCCCTACATTGGGAAAATGAGCCTCCACTGGACCAAAGGCCTCTCCTCCTATTGATGTTCAAAAATGCTATTCTCTGTTGCATATGAACCTAGGGCCATGGGTCTTTCCACGCGAACTCATTGATTGGTATTTCAGTTCCAGGGAGCTGTGGTGGGTTTGGTTAGTTGATAAATTTGTTCTTCCCATGGGGTTGCAAACACTTTGAGCTCCTTCAGTCCTTTCTCTTGCACCTTCATTGGAATCCTCATTTCAGTCTGATGGTTAGCTGCAAGCATCCTCCTCTGTATCAGTATGGCTCTGGCAGATCCTCTGAGGAGGCATCCATATCGGGTTCTCGCCAGTAAGCACTACTTGGCATCAGTCATAGTGCTTGGGTTTATTGGGTGCATATGGGGTGGATCCCCAGGTGAGGCAGTCTCTGGATGATCTTTTCTCCAATTCCTGCTTCACTATTTGTCTCTTTATTTCCTTCCATGGACATTTTGTTCCTCCTTCTAAGAAAGACTGAGGCAAACACCTTCTGACCATCCTTCTCTTTGAGCTTTATAAGTTCTGTGGATGGTTTCTTGGGTATGCTGAGCTTTGGGGGCTAGTATCCGCTTATAATTGAGTACATACCATGAGTGTTCTTTTATAACTGGGTTACCTCACTCAGGATGATAGCTTCAAGTTCCACCAATTTGCCTAGAAATTTAATGAAGCTTTTAATAGATGAATAGTACTTCATTGTGTATATGTACCATGATTTCTATATTCTTTCCTTTGTTGAAGGACATCTGGGTTCTTTCCAGTTTCTGGCTATTATAAATATGACTGCTATGAACATGGTGGATCATGTGTCCTTTCTACATGTTAGAGTTTCTTTTTGGTACAGGAGTGATATAGCTGGGTCCTCAGGTGGTATTATGTCCAATTTTCTGAGGAACTGCCAAACTGATTTCTAGAGTGGTTGTACCAGTTTACACTCCCACCAACACTAGAGGAATGTTCCTTTTTCTCCACATCCTACCAGCATCTACCAAGATCCAAAACTCAGATGACAGCAGATGATCCTTTTAGCTGTTGTTCCAGCTGAACAGGTTGTTGTCATTGACTCTATCTCTCTGAAACTATAACCCAATGAAACCGTTTATTCTATTAGCTGTCTTAGTCATGGTGTCTCACCACAGTTGTAAAAACGTAACTGAGCCATTTAGTCCTACAAAGGTTTTGATTCCATGACGTCTGCAGAAACAGTTGAGGACTTACATTTCCAACCACAAATAAAAACCAACCTTCCTGACACATCTCCTCTAAACAGATCACACTTCCTCATCCTTCCTGAAGAGTTCCACCAGCTGGAGTATAAGTACTACAATATATGATCCTATGGTGGCAATTCTCATTCAGAACCTCACACTAAATAGCCCCAAACTCACTTAGCCATCTACAAATAGCAGCTGCTTTTATATTGGGTACTTCGGGATATAAAATATTTATATTAAAATTTTTATAAGGACCTTCGTTTCTAACTGTCAAATAGAACAAATGTTGGACTGGATGCTGAGAGTGTATAGATTTGAAGGAACATGGGGATCTGTCTTCCAAAATGGCTGAATGATTTTTGTTTCTTCAAGATTGATACATAAATGTTTCTATAGCTTATGCTATGCTCCCATCATGTTTGGGCGTTAGCATGTTTATATTGTGGCCATTCTAGGAGGTATGTGACTTTGTCATTAGTGTTTTAATTTTAAATTCCATTTTGAAATATAACATGAATTTTATTTACATATTCTGCATCTTTCTTGGTGTGTCTGTCCAGGTTTTTCCACAATTTTTAATCAGTTAATTCTTCTTATTTAATGTTGAATTTTAGTTTGATTTCACATAATTTTAGTAAATGCATCAATATGACTTTTAAAAATATTTTCCCATTTGTGTCTTTCTTTTAAATCCCTTAAAATTATCTTTCAAAGCCAGTTTTAAATTTTAAGTCTCCTTAAAAAACCCTACCTTTCATGAATTACATGTTTTATGTTGTAACTTTAAAGTGATTTTTAAATTCAGGTGAAGTGTTTTATTTATCTTTTAGAAATACTTAATATTTTACTTTTTGATTCATGAAGTGTCATGACTTATAAAGAATCAGACTTTGAATTCAGCTGCATATCTGTCTGCTACACAGGCATTTTTGAGAGTTTTGATTAGATAGACATATGATTAATTATTACTTGTAAAATGAAAACAATATAGTAATAAGTTAATTTTTCTAATTTCCCTCAAAATACACTACTGAATTTTTTACCTGTCAGGTACTATACCACTATCATAAAGGTAGTTTTCTATTTTTTTGGGTTGACTGATTTCTTCTAATGCTCGATACACAATATTTTTCTCTTACCTAAGAAAGGATGGATATATGACGCAACACTTACTTTATTTAGTTGTATGCAACTGTTGAAATACCATAACATTTTATATAACATTAATTATACGACTTAAGGTACTACTCCAGGTTAGAATAATTAATTTTATTTTTTGCAGAATCATATTGAACTTCATCAACTAAGCAAATGCCATGAATTTAAATGTCAGAAAATAAACCAGTAAAACTTATTTTAATTTAAATTGATGTAATTGAGTTTAATTAGGATATATTTTAAGTAAAAAAGTAGTAAATGTCACTTTTTTTTCTCTTGCAATGCGTTACTTTCGTGAAGATAATTTCTTCACAGTGAACATCAAAGTTTAAGTCTGAAGATATTACTATACTTAAGTTGCAGATATGGTGATATGTTGTCTTAGTATATAATGAAATAGATGTTAGATGGTGACAGGAAGATACATAGAAAGGAGAGAGATGAATAGATAGTTATGAATGTATGTATGTAGATAGAAATTTTAATCATAAAAGCATATTTGCAAGAGAGTTTATATTATTCCATTTATTTTTTTATAGTCTTGCTTTTCACTTGTGGTGGAAATCATCAGGGCTTGGCACTCATGAAACAAGAGCTCTAACACTCAGCTCGATCTGCATCACCAACTACATATACGAGTTCTTTTCTTCTTAAATATTTTGGAGTGAGAACTTAAATACAGTTTGGATAACTCGTGGATATGTAGAGCTATTTTGACACTATGATAATTTCTTTCAGTCTTGGTATGTACTCTGTGCAGATGTGACTTTTCTATGTACTAATTTACTCACATTTCTATATTTGCCATGCTACCAAAGAAAAAAATAACTATGCAATTTATGTTGCTTAATCTATGAATATGTTACAATCTTAGGTAAAACTGTTGTACATTTAGTGCTGATGGTAATTGAATATAACTGAAGGTAATGGTGTTTTATCACAGCGGAAAAACAAACGCGTCACCTATAACAATTATTTGGTCATATTTGTAATAAGGGCACTGCTTCATGCAATGAATAATTTATTAAAATATGATGAATACATGTCATTAATTAAAAATTTTTAGGAGTATGATAATTATGAGCTAGCAGGTTTTTCTTTCTAAAAAAAAAAGTGACCATAACTTCATTTTTTTGGGGGGTATGTTTTCTAAGATGTTTGGTGGGATATACTTAGATTAAAGGACAAACAAACAAACAAACAAAAAAAGTCACTTCTTTCGTAACTACTTTTGAATCTTCTTAGCAAGCTCCAGGTGAATTTTCTATAGCCTTCAAGGACATGTTGATGTCACAGTCAACCGTGAATATTGTGCTAATAATCTGCATCATTGAGCCTGAAACTCTGCCATTTTCCTTTTGTGTGGTTGACCTTGCTCTTACAAAGGTGCTAGGGGTGGGGAGGGATGTGGCAAAGTATCCAAAATTTCGAATAGATATTAGCACAGCAGCTCATTGTAGACATTAAGGTCAGACCAGATGCCAAATAACCTGACAGACTTGGAATGGGTAGCAGGAGAGCTACCAAGAGAGGACATTGCAAGTTCCCAATGTCACTGTATCGGCTGAGAAGCAGGATAGTCACTAACCGTCTGTTTTAATTATTTGGCTAATATTAGCAATGAGAAAGAACTCATATTTTGCATCTCAACACATTGTAAGGATGTATGATGAGTCAATAAAAATGGATTATAACAGAGTCCTGAAATAGTTAATGCAACCACTTGTAATATGAGTCACATTACTGATGTGTTAGCAAGAAGCTCAGGTCCAGAGGGCAGGTTGTAAGCAGAGATATTGAAAAGAGTTCACTCAATTCCTGGACTGCCTGCTGATGGGTGAGTTCTAACAAGGAAGTTAAGTAATTGACATAAAAGTCACATAAATCAGAAGGAATCCATTTCATCTTTATTCAAATTTAAAAACTGTACTATTATAGAATCTGTAAAGATATTTAAAAAATTAAATGGATGATATGATATCTATAGTTGAGTAATTTACATACATAGGATGAAAATTTTAAATTCATGATTTTTTTCTACATTTAAAATTAAGTACTGGAAATTATGTTAGTTAATTTTTAGTTCCATGAAATGAGAATAAAGGATTATATTATGTTTCTTGTCTTACACACACACACACACACACACACACACACACACACACACACACACACACAAAGGTTTGTTTTTTGTTTATTTGAGATAGGGCTTCTCTGTAGGGCAACAGCCCTGGCTGTCCTGGAACTCACTATGCAATCAGCCACACCCAGAACTCAGAAATCCACCTGTCACTGCTTTCTAAATGTTGGGATTAAAGCTGTGTGCTATCACTGACCATCTCTAAGCTATGCTCCTTATTCTCCTTCCTCTAAATATTGCTTCATTCTTTTTCCTTCAAACAAACAAATAAACTTAATGCAGTTATGAGAGGCCCTTTTCAATGTTCTGTTTTCCATCACCAAAATATTAGAAAAAAGATATTATTTAAATTTACTAAAAGTTTTTTTTTTTGTATAATAATACCGGCATTTTTTTTTTTTCTAACACAAATCCTAGTTTTAAAAAAAGCTCACTGTTCAATGGTCTGGCTGATTTTTTCTCTGGGGAGTGCATGGCATGACAAATGAGAAATATACCATTTTTATTAAAAGGTTAATGAAATTCTTTCTGACTTTTTTGGAGGAAAGTTCAGTTTGGGAATTTGCCAATGTCTCGAAACCCTTCCAGGTAACCTGAATGGTAGCTGCCTTTTTACAAGTTAGAACAGGAGCCAAGATGTCAACTGAGAAGGAATCTTCATTTAGAATGAAATGAATGATAAAATAACATGTAGAAAAGAAGAAGTCAATAAAGATTTCATAGATTGACTAAGTTAATGGTTCAGTGTATTTGCATTTTTGAATCTTATTTTACCTCAGAAGTTTAGAGAACAAAATATCACAAAATTTTATGTTTTCAACATAACCAATTATAAAATGTCAGAAAGTTTTTTTGTAATTCTCTAAGAAAATCTCTTTGGGAGAGTAAAGCACATTATCATTTCCTCTTGTGTCTTCTTTGTCCAGAATGAAATTGAACTCCAAGGGGGGATTTCACCCATCTCTCTTGCTTGTATTTAAATATTCTTCATGATGCTGGGAAATGAAAATTGAGTGATTCAACCAGTCATATCTATTTCAATAAGGTTGTTTGAACAATGGTATGGTTCAAAGCTCATTGAGGGGAAAGTAGGTACATGCCAGAAATTACCAATTTGCCAATCGTTGTTATAGACATTGTATGAATAAATAATACATATTTTCCTCAATATATATCTGTTAGCAGTATAAAATAGTAGGATAAGATATGATAGACAATGATCAGCAACCTTCATCATTATAAAGTGGAAGTGTAAGACTGATGGATATTTCTTTCCAACTTAGGGTACCAACAGAACACCTATGTGGTACGAAAATAATGACAAAATATTATGTATTAAAAGATCAATTATTTTTTTCTGACATGATAGTGTCTGGAAAGTATATACAGCAATGATTATTCATGCTAAATTGGGTCTACATCTGCAGTAGCTGTTCCGTCTCTACATCTGGATGCTTCCACAGAGCCAAAGGCCTTGAGGATTGCTGGAGAGCCAATGCGCTTCAGTCTACCTTCAAAGGTGAATATCTCTGAGTTTCAGCATTTGTGAGGCTTCATAACATCAAGGTGGCTACAGGATTGATTGACTCTCAATACATGCTTAACTGAAAACAAGCAGATAGATTACGAAAACTAACTGGTCTCCTGTTATATATTGTTGCTTTGGGGGATAATTTGGGGAAGCCATCAGTATAGGGTAATCCAATGGCAGCATTTTTCATTTGTTTGCTGAGTTGCAGAGACATGCCTTTTATTTTTTTAACCAGGAAAGGAGGTAGTAATTTCAGCTGCTCACGAAAAGCACAAATAACCAAAATAAGTAATTAAACAACCCATCAACACATGAATAAAGTGATAAGAGAAAGGTTGAGGGGTGTGAACTTGACTGAGAGACCCAAGAATGATCCCAGGTTTACTTTCGGTTTAACCACTTGGCTGGTATATTTGGGCAACAAAAGCAAACAAAAAAGCCTATGTCTAAAAAAGAAGCAGTGGGCAGGTGACTGTGGTGTTATTGAGGAGGTCCAGAAAGGCTGATCTAGGTGGTCTTTTTCAGTCGACTGTACTTATAAGAATAGAGAGGTGAAGGAGACCTGGCTAACCTGACTTCTGAGAGCAGTTTGCTGCAGTACTGCACCAATGGGATGGTAGTCAAAAGAGCAGGAGAACTGTAACTGAAGGGGGGACCTTGGCAGCTTTAATTGCTTCAGAGCTGAGTTGTGTATAGTGATTTACCCATGCAGGTTAGACCACTTAGGAGTGAAGCCTACTGATCCTAGGCTATTTTATCCAGCGTTTTGATCTTGTGCTTTCATATTTGTTTATACTAATGAGTCCCTTCATTTGGGAAGTGTGAGTTCTCTAAGCACCTGGAATCCTATGAAATCTGTTCAACTATTTGAGGCAGGTTATAGCCCTTGAATTTAGACAGGATAATTAGAAATTAATTGGGATCCCTCTCCTCCGAGCCTGGACTCATAATAATGATAGCACGGATGCGGTCATCGGGCACATCCTAAAGAAGAAAAGGTAGTGATTAATCGGTTTCTCCTAACACTGCACAAGTAATCCTTGAGGAGATTCAAGGTGTCTATCCTTTATCCTGTGAAAATGTTCCCTGTGCTTGGATTGGGCACAATGGCTATTATGACTTTGTTCTTTCTTAATACCCTTCCATTTGGTGATCAGCATTGGGGTAAACTGTCCCTATACTAAGTCTGAAGATATGCCATTAACTAATAAAAAATAAGTAAGAGATGTGTCCACAGCAGAGAGCTCTGAGTGAGTCATGGACAATAGAACCTGAAGTCCATGGGAAAATGACAAAGCCTTTTAACCAGGGTGAAGGTCTGAGGGATGCTAAAGCCAAGATCTTGTACTGAGAATGATAATGGGTATAGAAAATGTTCATCATATTTCCTCCCTCCCTAAATTTACACTTTGAAGATCTTCTGCTAGAGAGAATACTGGGATTTGGTAAACTTGCCCTGTATATCATAAAATCTGTCTTTTTACTTTAGTGTAATAACCCCCACCTTCTTGTTCAGTAATATGTATGACCTGACTACTCATAACTCTATCCACCTGATATATGTATGTTGCTTCTTCAGTCTCTTCTTGCCCCTGGTTAGGGCCAAGTCTGAATCATTACAAAGAATGCAGCCATAAAATATGCCTGTATTTTTTTTCTTTTATTGCATAATTTTTATTTACATTTCAAAAGTCATCCCCTTTTCTGGTTTCCCCTCCAGAAACCCCTATTCCATCCCCCTGCCCATGCTTCTCTGAGGGTGCTCCCCACACACACTCCCTTCAATCGTCTCTCCCTGGCACTCCTTTACATTAGGGCATAAAGCTTTCACAGGACCAAGGGACTCTCCTCCCATTGATGCCCAATAAGGCTATCCTCTGCTACATATGTGGCTGGAGCCATGGGTCCCCCATGTGTACTTTATGATTGGTAGTTTAGTCCTTTGAAACTCTGAGGGGTCTGGTTGGTTGATATTGTTCTTCCTATGGGGTTGCAAACCCCTTCAAGTCTTTCAGTTCTTTCTCTAACTACTCCATTAGGAACTTTGTTCTAAGTTCAGTGGTTGGCTGTGAGCATCCACCTCTGTATTTTTCAGGCTCTGAGAGAGCCTCTCAAGAAACAGCTATATCAGTATTCAGTCAGCATGCACTTTATGGCATCCATAATATTGTGTGTGGATCTTCAGGTGGGGCAGTCTGTATTATCTCCTGTGAGTATTTTGTCACCACCCCCCTTCTAAGATGGACTGAAGCATCCACACTTTAGTCTTCTTTGTTGTGGAGCTTCATGTAGTCTGTGAATTGTATCTTAAGTATTCTGAGCTTTTGGGCTAATATAAGTGAGGGGCATACCATGTATGCTCATTTGTAATTGGGTTACCTCACTTAGTATGATATTTTCTAGTTCTACCTTTTACCTAAGAATTTCATGAACTCATTGCTTTTAATAGATGAGTAGTACTCCATTGTGTAAAGGTACTACATTTTCTGTGTCCATTCCTCTGTTGAAGGACATCTGAGTTTTTTCTAGCTTCTGGCTATTATAAATAAGGCCACTATGAACATGGTAGAACATGTGTCCTGGTAATACTTTGGAGCATCTTTTGGGTATAGCTGGCTCTCAAGTAGTACTATGTCCAGTTTTCTAAAGAAATTTCAGATAGATTTCTAGAGTGGTTGTAACAGCTTGCAATCCTACCAACAATGATGAAATGTTCCTCTTTCTTCACGTACTTGTCAGTATCTCCTATAACCTGAAATTTGGGTCCTAGCCGTTCTGACTGGTGAAATCTCAGGGTTGACTTCATATGCATTTCCCTGATAAATATGGATCTTGAGCATTTCTTTAGGTGTTTCTCAGCCATGTGGTATTCCTCAGTTGAGAATTCTTTGTTTAGCCCTGTACCCTATTTTTAATAGTGTTATTTGATTCTCTAGAGTCAAACTTTTAGAGTTCTTTGTATATAATGGATATTAGTTCTCTATTGAATGTAGGATTGGTAAAGATCTTTTCCCAGTCTATTAGTTGATATTTTGACTTTTTGACAGTGTCCTTTGCCTTACAAAGCTTTGCAATTAATAAGGTCCCATTTGTCAGTTCTTGATCTTAGAGCATAAGCCATTGGTGTTCTGCTCAGGAAATTTTCTCCTGTGCCCATGTGCTCCAGGCTCTTTTCCACTTTCTCTTCTATTAGTTTAAGTGTATCTGGTTTGATGTGGAGGCTGTTAATCCACTTAGACTTGAGCTTTGTACATAGAGATGTGAATGGATCCACTTGCATTCTTCTGCATGCTGACCTCCAGTTGAACCAGAACCATTTGTTGAAAATGCTGTCTTTTTTCCAGTGGATGTTTTTAGCTCCTTAGTCAAAGATAAAGTGACCATAGGTGTGTGGGTTCATTTCTTGGTCTTCAATTATATTCCATTGATCTTCCTCTCTGTCTTTGTACTGATACCACAAGTAAAAATATTCCCACATATATATATTTTATAAAATAAGTTTATTTTTAATTTATAAAATTTAGTTTTAATAAATGATTATTGTGAATTAAAGCTGACCTATAAAATGTGAATATGTCAATTTACAGCACTGAATGACAAGTACTTTATTGGTACCTGATAGTTGAGTTCTTCCTTATTTAGCTACACATGGATAATAGGCCTAGAAAAGGCAGTTTCATTGTTATTTACATTTTCTATTCTAATAATTTTTCATATAAAAATTCATACTTGGTATATTTGGGTAAATAAGGCAAAAAAAGCCAATTTAATACTACTGTTTAAAGCAGTAAAGATTTTAGGTGTCAGCTTGATTAAATTAAAACTTAAACATAAGGACGGACACTACATTAATGGCCTTAGTACTTGCTGGAAGCTACCCTCTGTTTATATGGCTCTAAGATTTACACTGCTAAAACTGCCCCAACTATTATCAGGACTCATTCCAGGAACAAATTGCTTGATGCTTACTTGAGAACTGATCTCATATGTGGTCCCAATTCTGTACCTTCTCAATTTTCTGTTGTTTGATTGCTCTCCATACTAAAATGTGTGTTGTAAGGTTAAATTCAGCTTCTTGTTTAAGACAAGAACCATTATGAACACAATTTACTTACTTTAATAAAAACCATTTTTATTTAGGGATAAGCAATTCATTTTTCTAAGTTTAAGAATTATGATAAATATTAATTTTCTTAAGTTACTTGCTAATTTAGATACACCAACTATTGAGCCAAAATTTAGAAAATTCTGAGATACATCCAGGTTTTGATTAATCTGCCTACATGTATTCAATAGTTTCAAACATCACAGACATATGCCAACACATTCCAGTGGTAGTAAGCCATGTAATAAATTATAAACATAGTCTAGCCAAACATAGTATTTTGACTATGTATTCTCAGGGCAGAATTTCTTACTTAATTTCTTTATGTTCTCTCATATTTATTAAAAGCTGCAAGAAGTCAGTTTGTAGCATCCACAATTTGCTAGAAAATAGCCTGAGCTTAGCATCTGAGCTTGTCAGTGATGAGTTCATTCCTCCCACTAGAAATAAGTTATACGTTCTCAGCCACCTAAAGATTTATTGCTTTAAAAATCTACATAAAATTATATAGATTAAATATGAAAAATTACTATAATAGTAAATGTAAATAATAATGAAATCGTCTTTATAATAGGATTGTCTTTTCTCCAGGCTGAAGAAATTTTCCATTATCCTCACTGACCATACCTGAAGTATTGAATGTACACATCTCTAATGTAGGGTGTTCGAGTAATTCTAGGCTATGTACCTTAAAAAGCTTTTCATTCTTTCTCCACTGTTGAACCCGAAGTTACTGCCATATTTTTGAAATCTCTTTTTGAACTATCCTACTCCTCTCTTTGAAGAAAATTATTCAGGAGTGCCATAGCAAAGTGCCACGAGGTGAAGGATAGAAAACAACAGATATGTATTTAGAGTGTGAATACTGGAAACTGAACTCAGGCGATATGCCAGTGCTACCAAGATGCTCTTCTTGCTTTAGATCAAAATAGTCACTGTTCAATGTTTCTTGGTTTGTTGAAATTGGATGCATTGCTCCAATTTCTGCCTGACTACATTTCTGCCTTTCTATATTCATAATGTGTTTCCTTTGTGTATGCCTGATATTGTTCTGTGTATTTTTTCTTTATCAATAAAGGGCAGACCTTTAATAATTTCACTGTCATTGAATATATGATCGAAGACCTTATTTCACAGTAGAGGTGTAGGTGCCGTTATTAATGTTTCAACATAAAAGTTTTAGGAGAGCACATGTCAAATATGCACACTCTTGGCTCAGTAAATTATTTTGTCTATTAGAACCCCCCCACAAACACTTATTACTTTGGTTTGATAAATTTCGTTGTTTTTTTTTTTTTTTTTTTGACCAGAAATAGTGTTCTGTGTTTCCCAAAATATTTTATTTTGTATATTGATCTAATAAGACACATTTTACAAGAAATATTGTATATTTATGATTCAAGTACAGGAGGCCCAACAAAAACTCAATCAATTCCTAAATTCTCAATCTGGCCAATCTATTTTTTAGCAATAGTTGAAGTATTCTGATATTTAAGTCCTTACCAATAATAGTAGCAGTTAGACATACAAACAGGAGCATCAGGACTTTAAAACCAGACTCAAGTACATAGTGGAATTGAAGCCAGCCTGGGCTAAAGGGAACCCATAAAATGTATCAGTAAAATGTATGGGTTTTGTTGTTGGTTTTTGTTGTTATTGTGGTTGTTGTTGTTTTTGTAGTTGGTGATCCTCATACCTATTTAAGCCAGTTAAATAAATACAAAGCCCAGTTATTCTTATGCAATTTTTATTTAGGGTTGATATTCCTCACCATTCACCAGAAACAACAGAGCTATAGAACAGAATTATTAAAATCTCTTTCTTAAATTCTTCTATATTAACAATTAAAAATTAATAAGTAAACAAAAATGTTTGAGAATACATGCACAGGTGTAAGAGCATAGGCCCATTAGGAGCCAGTACAGAAAGCATTATTACAGTATTTTTCTTCTTTCACACAATAACACAAGGTTCAGGACAGTTCAGGGTCATATTTCAGAGGCATTTGTAGGACAGACTACTTCAGTAGCCATGAATGTAGAATCTCAGAGCATATGAGCATCCCTGCCCACAAGCTGGGCCTGCTGGGGTAAAAGAAGGTAAAAAGATGTGGGGAGATGGAACAAAACTCCTAAATATAACTAGAAATTGTCGCAGGAGAAGACAAGCATGAGAAGGCAGTGGAATTCATCAATGCTAAAAGCCTTGATGTTAGTGCTGAAGGTGCCCTCTTAACTCCCCCACTGCTTTCTGGAATCAACTGAGTACCAGGCAGCAACTTTACTGGTTTGTTTCCAGGCACTGCACTAATATTCTCATTGTTGACCGCCTACCTGAAAATGCCATCTAACTGTCACTATTAAAAATAAATCACCGAGATAAATCAGGCTATAAGAAAAAGTGGCTTATTTTGGCTCACTGTTTTGGATTGTCTAGATCCTGACAGATTGATTACTCCTGCTGCTTTGTGGCCTCTAGTGAAGTATTAAGAGATGGCTAATTTAGCCAGTTTCCTAGCTTAGACTAGAGAGTTAAACATAATAATGAAAATAACGAAATAAATATAAGTTTAAGGAGAGTCTACATCCCGCTCAAGAATACCCTCTAGTGTGTAAAGATTAGATTCCACCTCTCAAAGATGATACTACAATTATAAGGTCTACCTTGAGACTCAAGACTTTACATGGTAGTTTGTGGGGAAGGAGAATAGTAAAAATAGTAATGCTTGACACACAAAATGTCTTTTAAATAATAGAGACATCACGTATCCTGGAAAGTTGGTGGAGAATCAGGCAAAAGGATGCTTCAATGTATGGGCCTCAGAATCAAACTATTCCAGTCTTCTATGTAATTTTTCCCTAATGTAGGTCAGAAACCATAAGCAATCTCCCCCACAGCAATTTATAAACACTTTACTCTGTTTCTCCCATCTTTCATGTCACTCATAAAGAAATAGCGACTACCATTCTGCCATGTCTGGCACTTTGCCTAAGAAGCAATGTTATTCTTGAAAGACCAGTGGGAATCGCGGGAGACCAGCCTTGGAAGTTCCCTCTCCCATAAGCATCTTGTGTAGTTATTTTCACTTAGGGAGGATTTTCACAGAGCAATGTTTTCACTCTGGTTTTGTTCTACAGTGTTAATACTCAAGACACACTGAACTATCATCAGATTAATTTGTTAGGTGTTTCCCTCATTAACCTTTCTTTAAGTACAGGTGTGTCTGCCATGACCTGTTATGATTATACCCAGTCCTAACTGTAGTACAAACACTGGCATCTTGGAGTGTGTTCCTATAACCGCCCAGGAATCTTCAGCATCATTCCAAACATATTAACTCCTGCTCATTGCCCAGGCATATAATTGCTCCAAATTTATTACTCGATGTTTATTAATAGTATCTGTTTTTACAGACCTCTGTCTTCACCTTGTCTTGGACTGATCATTTTGTATTATATGGTTAACTTAAAAAAATAAAGATAAATATGTCCAGTCATCTTTGAAAAGACAATTTCTGTATTTGAATTTATTCTGAATGTAGAAGAAGTGATGGCATGAAGCCCGGTTTTGGAGGTAATGGTAAGTCTATCTATACCTTGAATCTATGTTGCTATTTAAGCAGTCAGGTAAGGTAGTGGCTAATTGTCCTGCCAATGTACTTTGTTCACCCATTTCACTGAATAACCTAAGGCAGAAAGTGTATTGTAAAAGAGACACCATTAAGAGGTCTGACAATTACCCAGAAGCTCACCAGTTTTACCAGTGTCTGAAAAAACTTACATTAAATCAGGCTGCTCCTGTTTCCCCAAATAAAATAAGACTATACACAAGAGACTTACCAGAGCTTATCATTCCGAGGCCATTAATTAAGCAAATTCAACTCTGGGTGAAATATTTCCCAGAAAGCTTTCTTGGATTGACATTTATTCTATGTTAAGCACTCTGCCTGGCGTGGCTCTGCACCACATCTAGAGGCCATTTAAACAACATTAAGATAACAGCATTAATTCACTGTTCTTCCTTTAATCACATGGAAGCAGATCAGCTTGTTATAAATAATGATCTCTCCTTGCCTGCAGCTCAACTCTGAGTGCTGTGCTCAGGCGAACCTTTTTCCTTTTGTACTGGCTTTACTTTTGTTAAGTGATGGGGTTTAAACCTCTGTGCTTGCCTAGGGTCTCAACCTTGGAGGGTGGTCTTTTCACTTTCATAGTTCCAGTCTTTCAAAATACATGAGGAGGATGACACCACATTCTCCTCCCAGCTTTAATTGAAAGCTTATATATTTAGGTTTTATTTTTATAGGTAATTATCATTAGACGTGAAACTTAAATTAAAAACTCACAGTGAGGTGAAGCATTTTTGCCTAATCTGAAAATCAAGTAAAAGAACTTGAGAAGCCAGAAAGTTTATTTAATATTACATTTGCTTTTGCATTGCTCTTAAATATCCAGTGTAAAATATGTGAGGGCTGAAGGAGCTGACAGGTTTGCAACCCATAGAAAAAGATAATATCAGCCAATCAGATTCCTTCTCCAGAGCTCCCAGGGACTGAAGCACCAACCAAAGAGTATACATAGAGGGACCCATGGCTCCGGTTGTATATGTAGCAGAAGATGGCATTGTCTAGCATCAATGGGAGGAGAGGCCCTAGGTCCTGTGGAAGGTTGATGCCCAAGTATAGGGAAACTCCAGGTTAGGGAAGCAGAAGTGAGTAGGTGGGTGGGTGGGTGGGGGAGAACACTCATAGAAGCAAGGGAAGGGAGGATGAACTAGGGGCTTTCCAGACTAGAGACTGGAAAAAGGGATAACATTTGAAATGTAAATAGATAAAATATCCAATACAAAAAAGAATCTATGTTGACTAGCTTCCTGGCAGATCATGGATTAAAGATTTTGGCCATTATTTTATGTGATCTGTAAATTTCTCCAGCTGAGAGACTAGGGCTAGCAAATGCTTAACTGTACAGTCACTTATGATGTACTTTTTAAATTTAACTTTCTGCTTCTGAGCCTTGCCATCCTTGAGCGAGGTGTATTCTATGATGCGACACTGCTGCTTCTCTTCCTGGTAGTCCAATTCCAATTATATCTAAGGGAGGCACACAAAAAAGCAGCAGGTTTTCAAGCTCACTGTTGATGGTTTTCCTCTCAGAATCATCTTTATTGTTTTTCTGGATATTTGGTGCCTGACTATAAAGTCGAAAGCATCATTTAGAGTCAGGGAAAAAATTGACATACAAGGCAGAAATGACCCTTGCCTTCTCTAAAATAGTAATGAGAAGTCAGAAGAAACCAAGAACCAACTGCTTAAAAGAATCTTTCTCTGGAGGGCTTGACAGTGTTCAAGAGGGCAAAGAGACACTTAGCAGACCAATTGATGACTCACCGATGCAGGCAAAGGAACGTAAGACTGAAGAGGCATACAGAGGCCAAGGAGAAGTTTGTGATATAACGGCTAGACCTCAAATAGCAGACTGGTGCTAACACAGGACTATAGAATGCAGTGAACCAACAGAATTAGGTGCTCCTTTCTATCCAAGATACCAAAGATTTGCTATACATAAAGATATTTATATCAACTAGTCTAGAACATGCTAAATAGAAAATACATCTCTGACATAACACCACTTTGCTCATCTGTCAAATTATCTTTCTCTCCTAATGTATATAGGAAGACTAGCTTATACCTTAGTTGAAGTTTAAAACACTGAACAGCCATGACACAGAACATGAGTAAGCTACTTTGGACAAAATGTATGTTAATAGGAATTATTATGTACCGAGTTCTTCCTGCACTAACATGCTAAGATCTGATTCTCAAAAGAGAAACCTAAAAGAAGTCATATTTAGGAGAATAAATGTTGTATGACTTGTTTAAAAGGCAGAGCTGTCTGGGGGCTACTACTCATGGGAAAACAGAGTTTCAAAGAAAAACCAAGTGATGGCACATTCTTTAGTAGTTTACTGCATTAAAAACATCACTGACAGATTATCAAACAAATTCAACCTAAAAGAACTATTTTCAAACTGTTGAAAAATAGCCAGCAAATCTTTCTATTAGATATTGTCTTCTATTAGTATGTGAATGGGCTTCTCTCAAGTATGCAAGTGTGGTAAAATCAACCTAACATTCAATAAAATTCAACAGAATAATAGAAATTTCCAATAAAGTCTACATAAGCTTTATTTCTTACGTGCATTCTAAAACAAGCCTTTGTATCAAGAATATATACATATATATAACATATACATGATTGCATATAATATATGATATGATATATTATAAATAGAATAATAGATATAATAAATTAAATAGTCAGGCTTTCTTTCTGTACTATAAACCTCATGTTAATCATTTACTATCATACTGTTGGAAAAGAACTTAAATATGCGATGCTTTGTCTAAGACATCCTACGCTAAACAGCTTTTGTGGCAACTTCACATATTCAGTGTTTAACTAAATATACTTAGAAAAATTGTCATGTGAATCTTGCACAGGGAGGCATAGTTTGAGGCATGGGGAAGCCAGAGCTGGTCTGCAGGTCCCTGAGCCTGGGACTTGGCCTGGGGTCATTGGGGTACTCAGACCCTTGAACATTCAGGCACCACTGGGAGAAGGGAATGCAGTGGGACCTTGTGGGTCTATTCCTGGGCTGGAGGACAAAAGGGGAGCTCTGGCTTCTCCCACGGGGATTGTCCTTTGCTTGATGGTGATTGTGGTTGGGAGTGCAGAGAGGTCTTCTATGTAGGCAAAGCCTTCTCCATGGCTCTTGATGTAAATGAGGCAGTCCTTAGTTCTGAAATGTTTCTTGTCATGGCAGGTGTACACATAAAACCACACCCAATACTCAGGGTTATATTTTGCATGTCTTTATCTTGAAAATATGTTATAAATCTATGCTAAAACACTACATATAATGTATATATAAGTTTGAAGATATAACATATATGTATAGTATATGTGGTGTTTTAAACATAATTACCTATGTGAGATTACTTTTCCTTCTCACAATTTAAGTTTCCTTGTTGATCATTACAACTAATAACACCATTGAATTTCCATACAACACATTTATGGGCATTGTTTTGTGATTTAGAAGGGGTTAGGAATTAAAAATGATGTGGTCAGTTTTATTTCCCATGGGAGAACATTAGATGTGCTTAACAGAATTATAATGAAGAAGAAAGCCCTTTCCCCACCCCCTCTCTCTCGTGTGTGTGTGTGTGTGTGTGTGTGTGTGTGTGTGTGTGTGTGTGTGTGTGTGTGTGAAATAAATTGCTCCAAACTTTTACAAAAAGACATCCATATGCAGCCTTCTGATGAAGTAAGGTCGGGTAGGAAGGTTATTTATTTGAGCTTCAAGCTTTTTCACTTTTACATTTCACTGCCATAAATTGGACTTTATTGTTATAAAAATGAAAGTATCTGAATTATATGCCACCTTTAAAAAATGAAAAGAGGACAAGAAAAATAAATATAACCGACTATCTTTAACATTGAACATGAGCATAGAAGGACAGAATATAAGTCCTGTTTAATGCTCAAAATACATACACCACTTCTAAGTCTGTGGCAAAGGTGACCTCTCCCCAAGTCCTAGACAGTGGAAGGAAACCAAATTTTTCTTAGTAAGTTGTAAGCAGAAGAAAAAGTTTGAGTATATCCGAAATGTTAGAAGCTACTGTAGCATGAACTGGCTCTGCTTCTCCAGGTGAGTTCTCTGACAGACCTGACCTGACATCTGGATTGCCAGGAGGTCTTGCTTGAGATGCTAGGCCTCCAGCCATACCTCAGTTCCAGGGATACACTTCAATCTCAAGCAATTCTTATATAATTCCATCATATATTAACACCCAATTTGAGGATTTTACCAACTCTTCCTTATATGTGTACATGTTATTCACTATGGAACTGGGGAAAAGCAGAAGATGAGTTAGGTACTATTTGTGAAACTTTAGTGCAAACTCTGTAAGATATGTGTTCACTAGTGTATATGATGCTTTGCTAATCCTCTGGAATCAAGGTCAGTCTAGAGCCAGTATTACTAGAGTTCTGGAAAGTCTGATTGTTTCCTTTCCCTTGGTACATAATTATCCTGTGTCAAAGGACACAAGACCCTCTGGGAAATGATGGGAGAAAAGAAACAGTAAATTCTTTGGTATTTACACAAGATCATTCCTCAAAAATATCTGGCCTTCCCTTTATTCAGGGAGTTCTGGTTCTATAACTGACTCAAGTTAGAAATTAAAGGAAGGTCAACTGGCCTGGATGTCCCATTGCTCTAATTCAACATAGTGTTTTGGTCAGACCACTGAAATAAGACCTATTTATTTAAAAGAAAAAAAAAACTTATAAAGAACATCAATACTTTTGTTTTTTTCCTGTGAACTACTAAAAACAAATATTTTTGTGATCTATATGTCAGTTGATTTCTTATTCCTTTATAAAAATAACATTCCTTAAAAAATATAAAACCAGGCTTCATGTACAGTTGAATGATTGCAAAGCCAACATTTCTGAGTAAGAACAAAAGTTCAAGGCTAACTTAGGCTACCTGAGACCCTATGTCAGAAGGCAAACAAACAAAATATTTTGAACCCTTGGGCTATGATGGCCACAGTTGCTTTTGTCCTCACAGTGAGAAACTAGATCTGACAGAACCAATGCCCGCTATAGTAGTAATTTTATGTTCCCTTTAAACATTTAATTATATATATGGAGAGACGGCTCCAAGGCTGTGAGCACCTGATGGATGAAGTTCAGTTTCCAGTATCCCCCATACTGGCAAGCTTACAGTGTCTGTGTCTCTTTCCCATCCCACAGCGATGGCCCTCATGGAACATGTACTCATATATTCCAGTGCACATGTACATGAAGGGGAAGCTTAAGTAAAGAAAATTATTGATACTAGATCATGTTCTCTCTATGCATTGCTTACCTCACAAGGATACAGATGTAGAAAATTTTTAGTTTTATAATAACAAAAATACGTCCAGATTTTTATGTAAATATAATATATATAAAATATCCTCCCTCCCTCCCTTCCTCCGTCTCTCTCTCTCTCTCTCTCTCTCTCTCTCTCTCTCTCTCTCTCTCTCTCTCTCTCTCTCTCTCTCTCTCTCTCTCTCTCTCTCCCAGGAAAAAGCTCCATGGTAAACCAAATGGTTATCATGTTAGAGGCTTGAATAAACGTGACAGAATGAGATCAGTCACAGTAACTCGTGGGAAGCACATGTAGAGAACAACCTGTCATATCTACAAATTTGCTGTCACATACACAGGTGCATGTGCACATGCACACACACACACACACACACAACTATTACTATTACTAATAATAATAATGATAATTTTATTTCAAAAGTTTTTGCAAATTTATGCATTTTATTATATTTATTAACATGTATTACATAATACATATATGTAAACTATTAGTACACTATGATTAAATATATTCCAAATTATAAATTTTGCCTAAAATAATGATGTCATCTTTCACAACTAGATTATCATGTTAGATTTTCTAACTTTGAAGGCACTAGCTTGGTGGTAAAGTACTCAGCTGGTAATATGGTCAAAACTGAATTTAATCCTCAGGACTAAAACCAAAACAAAGCAAAATAATATACATGACATCATATCATCAACTTTTACCACTTAATGCTTTTAAAGTCATGGGAACAGTGTTTATTCCTGTCACCCCTGCCTAGCCTTTGCCATCACTGAACACACACTGCCACTGGCCTTGATGACAACCTTTCTGCTGTCTGTTGCCATTTATCTACATGTTATATAGAGAAGAAAGACTGTGATTGCCATCTGTTTTGTTCTGGGAGCATTTAATGCAAGAACAAGAAAACTGGATTTTTTTTTGTAACTTTTGTGAAAAAGTTAAGGCAATCCAATTCTCTCATGTCTCAGAAAACTTCACAGTTCAGAGACTACACCCTCTTTCTAAATTTCAATCTTAGAATTGTTGTTAATCTTAGTCAGCAGTGTCATTTAAGGCTTCACTCTAAGAAAATGTATTTTTAAGTGGAGCTATGTAATCAAAATCCATATTATGATTAGTCTTTTATATATTTTGTGAGAAGGAATATATATGGGATGAATGTATAGTAATACTGATATTATTAATAAGATGTACACAATCATAGACATACATAGTACCAAACTACGGTGTTCACTCTAATTAATCTCCCTAATATTCCCAAATATCATAAGGCTCTAAAGTAGAACATATAACCTGCTGATTATTAAGCACTGTAACTTGGACATACTAGGTGCTAAATTTTATAACCATATAATACAATTTTTTGTTTTTTCAATTCAGGGTTTCTCAGTGTAGCCATCAGTGTTCTGGAACTCACTCTGTAGTAGAGGCTGGCCTCGAACTCAGAGATCTCCCTGCCTCTTTCTCCTGAGTGTTGTCACCACTACCTGGTTAGTAAGCACATTAATAAATGGTAAGTTTTTTTGACATGGAAGCTCACTTCTACTGTATCTCCTGAAGTAAGCAATAGAGAAGTCATAACATCATGGGAATATAAATAATTTCCATAGATTTCCCCCCCCTCCAAGAAGAGGAGAAAGAACACTTTAGGTAAATAACTGGGGTTGATTTAGTAACATCTGTAGCCCTTACACACATGTGTGCATACATTCAGAGATCTCAGGATGATATATATTATGAAATCTCAGAGACACCTGAACTCAGAAAGGAGGGGATCCTGCAGAGGGCTATGTGTCTATCTCTTGCCTTCCAACGTATGACCATACTGATGTTCTTCTTGGGATTTTGAGTCCCAGTTTTATACCTAACTTGAATAATATTCGAGCAGAAAGCACAGTTTTCAGTTTTTGTTTTGAGCCTTTCACAATGAAAAGAACTGCTGTATTTGGGAGCTTTAAGCACAACAGCTAGGGAAGTCTCAGTTTAACAACACCTTCCAGAGGACCTTTCAGTCACTGAGATAACCTCAGTTAAGTGTTCAGTACACAACAAAAAATTTTAAATAAACACTTGCTCTATCAGGGAAGCTAATAAAACTTACTTTTATTTCTTTTTACATATGTGAAATTATGTTTGCAATAATGTTCAGTTTGGATGCAAGGCTTACTTTCTGAAAGGATGAGCACTTAACATGAGACTGCATAAAGGTGTCAGCCCCACCTCACTAGGGGGAACTGAGGAAGAAGTGTGCGACATGGGTTATGTAAGGAGGAATTCTGGGAGTTTTGAGAAATCAGCATTTCAGCAAGAGGGACTATAGAAATAAAAGTAAAGCTGATGTAAGAAGCAACATAATAAATTATCGGATATAGTTCCTTTACAACATCTTGTCAGGATCATAAAGTGTCTAAATTACCTCTAAACACACTTGTGCTTGACTTTGACATTAATGAAGACAGTACTGTGAAAGCCTTAAGCACAGCATTATGGGGCCCACATGTAAGTTTCAGTAATCAGCACCACCACTGATACTCAGGACATTGTATTCCACAATGATTGCGTTCTTGTAAGAATTATGGTGAAAAGTGAACACTTTCAACCCACATTTGAATATGTTCCAATAGACTATTACAGAAAACATCACCGGAAACCAACTCAGAGACCTAACTCCCCCAGGGAACAGAAAACTAGAAACTTGTTATAAATAAACATCCTTGAATACAGACATTCTCTTACTTGACCCTTGGATGATAGATAACTGGGAAATAGACTTAAACTAGTTCAAGGAGTTTATGCTTTTCTATCCAAAGCACATTGCTAGGAATATGGCCACTACCTTACAATTTGCCATGGTGCTTTAAAAACCTTCAGAGGTCTTACAGCGAGAAATACCTGCATGATATCTGGTCCACTCGTGTTTTACCATGGAAGAAAAGGGGCTTACAAGGCTCTATATCCACTCAAAAATTTATAGGCAGTTTATGGTTACTAGAAAACTGTGCTTGAGGCCCCACATCTACCGGAGTGTATAGAGACAGTTAATAGTTTCTGGGAGAGAGGAGAGAGACCACTTCTTTTGTGATAAACAGGTTATAAATTCCCAATGTTTCTGTAAATAACACTATCCTATGCTCCATCCTATTTAAACACATTGGTTCAATAAGCTAAAGCTTAGCACAATTACTACTTTGTTCCTATGATTTTTGCTCTTCCAGGGATAAGTGTGTGAGTGTGTGTGTACGAGAGAGAGAGAGAGAGAGAGAGAGAGAGAGAGAGAGAGAGAGAGAGAGAGAAAGAGAGATGAATATAAGGTATATTTTAACCCTGAGGGCTCCATGTGTCTTTGATTCTTTGAGGATAATTATTGTTGAGTATAGAAATAGGAAAAACGGTGATGTACTCTGGAAATGGCAGATTTATTATAGAGACACATTAAACGTGGCAAGCACTGAGACAGATACAGGTGTTTTAGTCTCTTACTGCATTAGTAGCAAAACAGATCATTATTCCTGGGGATAAATGGACATGTTCACTTTAATTAGGAGTCTTGAGCAGCTAAACCAAGGTTCTTTTTAGTGTCTATACCAAGCTGTTTTGAGAATTGTATAGGAGAGTGACAGCTAGGGGTGTCAGAAAGGAGAGGCTGATTTATGCAGGTGTGACACAATTGTTGTTGGAGAAGCTATTATGGAAGGTGGGGAGGAGACAGTCAGGACAAACACAGACAGCCTGGAATCAGCTATTACCATCTAAGAAATTGTCTTGTTCCCAGCAACCATTAAGTGTCTATACATTCTCTGTGAGAGGTGAGGTATTAAGAACACCCTGCTATGCTACTAACAACCATTAATTGCCCACAAACTTTGAATATGTGTCTGACCTTGTGAGTTCCTTGTGGGCCCAGTCTCAGGCAGAATATTGTATCAGTGAAACAATGGTGGTGATGTTTTACTGAGATGTGAGTGTTTCAAAACCACAATCATTTTTTGTTTTAGAGATTATTTTACTTCATTGTGTGAGTATGATTTTGTGTGTGTGTGTATATGATTGTGTGTGTGTGTGTGTGTGTGTGTGTGTGTGTCTCTGCACATACATGGAGGTGCCAGTAAAGGCATACAGAAGACATTGAATTATTTAGAACTGAACTTACAGACACAGGAATATGTGAGCCCCCTCACACTGGGTCATTGGCACAAGGGTATAACAAGTGATCATAACTAATTGGGAGCATTTTCAAGATTCCCAATACGATCAATTATTTTTTTAACCTGTAAAATGCTTCTTGTCCTGATAGTAATTTAAAAAATTGTGATACCTTTCTCTGGCAGATAGTCATTATTAATATTTCTCTATTCTGTACAGGAAAGTACTGTGATTGGTTCCATACAATTTCAGAGTCACCACGGCATCTATAGTGTCTAGGCAAGTGAAGCAAGCTGTGCTCTAAACAGAAAGCACTTGCCCCATTCTGCAGAAACCACATCACCGAAGGTTACAGGCTAGAACGTTACCAGAAAGGGAGATACAACAAGGAAATAGGAGGATCCCTGGGCCGTGAGTGGGAGGGGGTCAGGCTGTCCGAATACAGGAGTCTTTGCTCTGTGTTACAAAAACGTTTCTCTCTGTTGTTCTTTCAGAAACCAATAAAACTATTTAGCTCATGCTTCAGTATTTTTGATGAGTCTGGAGTTGCTCTAAATATCATCCAAACCTGAGGGCTAACCCCAGCTGATTGTAGCCACCTCGGAGCTCTGAGTGAGATGGTCTCCACCATCAAGTTGGCTCAAACTGAGTGTGAAAAACATCTGCCTGTGGGAGCATTGGGCCTGAGTCGTTAAGAGCTCCAGGCTGACATTACCTACACTAATGGTTTAAGTGAAAAGTCAGTGGCAGTAAGACATAATGTTCAAGAGCACACATTTTTTGCTGTGCCCAGTAGCTAGCTCTTACTTCCCAGAAGGTAACTTTTAGAGCAGAAACTTCTAAATCTTCCTCATCCTAATTACCCAATACGGAAACCTCTCTCTGAAACCAAACAACTATAGACCTGAAATGAATTTGGTAAACAAGATATAGAATGGAGAAAGAACAAATGGAGAAACAGTTGTTTGTTTGATGTGGTGTTTTGGTTCCTCTGTGAACACTACCTCCAATGCTATTTTACAATAGTCCAAACTGATTTGGCAGAAATGTGGCAGCGATGAGCAGGGGACAGACTTCTGGGTCTAGGATTGCATAGTGACCCCGTGCAGCCCTCCGTGCAGGTTCTGATCAGCAACAGCAGCTTTGCAAAAGGACACACCTTGATTGCGGAGTATGACAGACCTGGGATGGGGCAAGGAGGGAAACTCAGCAAAAGGAAAACAAGCTCATTTTTGATGGAGGCTGTTTCCCTTTGTAATTGGGAGGGCCACAGATGAGCAGACATCTCTCTAGTGGGGTTGTCACACTTGGTGTTTGAACATCCGACTTTTATTTGAATAGCTGCCTCTCTACTCTCACCATCCTGGTTGGAGGATAGCATGGCTGCTGATGGGCCTTGCAGGGTGGTCGTCCTCTGCACACTAGCTTTACCTGACACACTGTTTCATTTCATTTTTTTTCTTTTCAACTATCTGTATTTCAAATGAATTTTTTTTACTAGACAGTTGTGGTACATTAAACTTATCAAGGCATATAAGCCAATCAATAAATTATTTCTACATATTTATACAACATAGTAGAATTTGTCTTTTCTCTGTTACTGGCATTTTGTGACAATGTACCCTAGGACTATGCCTACTTTTAAAAGTCTGATGAGAAACACCCACTCTTAATTGGGCTCCAAGAGGAAGCAAGGCCCTTTGATCTTGTGTATTTTCTACTTGCTGCATGAAGGAGGGATGTTATTACCTGTAAAATTTGCTTGTAGATTTGAAATGCTTCCCCTATTAACACATTACTGTGGGAATTGCTCAATAAAGTTAATGATAAGAAGGGATAGAAGTTCTAGTTGTACCAACCCTGTAATGTAGACCCAAAGAACATATCATATCACAGAGTTACTTAAAAACTCATGTGTTCTAGTCATAATAGCCAGGAGACTAGCTGTAATCAAAGAAGGTGATTAAAATGTGGTGCATGAACTGGACAGATTGTTTTGCAGTTGAGAGCACTGCTCTTTCTGCCATCCTGAGATCAATTGCTAGCATCTACATGGCACTCACAGTTGTTTGTAACTCCACTGTCAGTTCTGGGGGATCTGATGTCCTCTTCTCCTCTGTGAATGAACCAGGCATATACACAGTACAGATATACTGACAGACAACACCAACTTAAACAGCTGTTAAAAGATGATAATGTAGGTACATAAATAATAAAACTTTATTCAGCGTCAAAAAAATGAAATTGTGAAAATTTTAGAAAAATTAATATTAGGATTAATCTAATAAATTGATTTAGATAATCCAGGCTCATTACATGTTACATTATTCATATACATTTATATCTGTATCTGTATAAATTAATTTATCTATCTATTTCTCTATCTATTTATCTATCTATCTACCTACCTATCTATCTACCTATCTATCTATCTATCTATCTATCTATCTATCTATCTATCTATCTATCCGTCTATCTATTCTAGAAACTAGAAAGAGGAAAACAAGAGAGAAAAATGGAGATTAGGAAAGGGAGGGATGGTGATAGAATATATGTGCAGTCTGTTGTAAGCAGGAGCTAACATTGAGGGGTAATCAAATAAATGAATGGAGAACATTTTCAACAAATGAATGAAAATACCAGAACTAAGCCCATTATTCTTTATGCTGATCATAAAATAAATAAAAAGACATTAAACATTAATGTAATTTTTCATAAACATTAAGGTGCCAATATTATATGAAAATGATGAATATAGGATCCTAAGCATTATAATGGCACTTGTTTTGTGTACTGATTTCTCATTTTTAGTTAAACACATAGATAATGTCCTCTGTTAAATTCTAAGAACATTTGAATTTTAATTCATCATCTATAATTCTAATAATATTTTCCAAGTGAATGCAAATAAGGCTTAATTACCTTTGGTGAGTAATTACCTCTTTGAGTAATTACAGTGTGTGCTGTGCCACACTGGATCCCTCTTCTGACATGTGCTGAGGTATCTTACATGGCTAAGTGTGTAAGTAACTTAACATTTTGAATCTCAGTTTTTTCAGTGTGCTTGATGATAGAAACAAATGTGACTTTCCTTTACACAGAAGGCATTTAAATTTGAAAAATTGATCAAATTTAGGTCATATTCTATACAGAAATTTGTTTTTTCTCCCATTTTGTCAAAATACAACTAACAGAAAAGAATGATAATTTGAAAGTAATAAAAAATTTGTATTTCAGAAATCTGTCATGATTCTCTGTTTAGTATTAGACCCATTTTTGCCAAAGGCAAAAAAATTTATTACCTAAATTTTAAAATTGATAGGGTATTATTGTCTTATTGATTACAAATTTCACACATGTATGGGTAACTTGGTCAGCTCCCATTTCATTACAGAATCCAGGTAAAACAAATTCAAAGCTACTGTTTTGATTGTATGTTATGTATAACAAAAGTATCAAATGTTGATTATGATTCTCAATAGTAACTATGATTTAGACCATCACCCAGTCACTAATGGAGTACCATAAGCAAAAGTCATTTCATGTCCACAACAGCTTACAATCCAATTTCATTGTCAATAAGTAATATCTACAATATTATATTCCAAAACTAAATCAGTTTCATGTCTTAATATATCTTGCTATATTATAAATACATATATATGTTTTTAAAATATTTTGCTTCTATTACAAATGCTCTGTGAAGAAGAATTTTTAAAATATTCATCACTACAGGGAACAAAGAACACTGGCAATTACTATAAATAATTATTAAAATCTAATAATGTGGTATTCATTTCCTAGAAATCTTGAAGGTAAAAATGTTTAGGAAACAAGGTTTTTAATATTAAAACATATTTCTGAAGATAATATGGATATCTAGTTCACACTAATGTAACTGGAACTTGCTAAAAACTTAAGAGGTTAATTTAAGGGAAACATCTAAGACACTTTCAAGTTCCTACCAAGCCACATGAGCTTTCACTGAAATCTCTAAAGCAAGGAACTTATTTAATGAGACTGAACAATTGAAACAAAGAAATGATAGTCTCAATGAAGTGAAAATAATCTTTCCCCAAATAACACTTTTTAATTGATTTTATAAATGCTCCTGTCTAGTTCAGGCATTTTGGCTTTTAAATGCCTATGTTGTTGACCGGTACAGGCAACGTGAGTGCCTATGCTGCCTTTAATTTTTGCTAGATTCAAAGAGAGCTTAGGATTCATTGGAAAATTCAGTTTTATATTTACTGAAGTATGTACATCTTTAAAACGTTTTAATGTATTTTTTTCACTTACCTGTGTTACTATCTATAGTGTTTACCTACCTTCATTGTTTTTATTTCCACACCATCTCCTGTACCTATTTACTTTTGTCAATTTGCTGGAGGTGGATTTTATATGTGTATGAAAACTAAAATATTTCTGAAGGAAAAGCAGCTAAAATATAATCACATTTGGGAAAGAAAGAGCTAACTAGAGGAATAAACATTGTTTTTGCCAGGAAAAAGCATCCATATCTGCATGCATGTGTATAACTGTGTACATGTATTTTATATTAAAATGGTCACATATAAATGACTGAAGAATGAGATGAAAATGGTCCCTGGTGGAGATATTTGAGGACTGCTTATCTGTCAACAGCTTGGTTTCTTTGCACATTTTCTCTGTGTTTGGCTGCTAAAGGCTTCATGGATTCCCCCGCATGGGTGATTTTATTCCCGTTTGAAATCACTGATAATGGTGAGATGAAAAAACATGGCAGTCTTGTGTGTCATACTGGCTGTTCTCTAGAGCTTGGTTTAAACAGCAAACCACTATTTTGTGTTTCATACATTTTAATGAAAGTTATTCCATAAAAGTCTCCTGAGTGTGTTACATTTCTACATTCTTTGCACACTCTAATCATAATCACAGCCATAAGAGAGACTTTTGTACAAGGATTAGAGGGTTTTTTCATTGTACACTTGGAGAACAAAGCTTTACACTTTAAACAAAATGGTTGGGAAGATCATCTTTAAATAATATAATATGTATGAAAACAGTAAATCTTGTATTTATAATATTTCTAATCACATGAATATGAATTGGTCTACAATTATAAAAAGTAAAATTTCAAAAGTAGATCCTGGTGAGATGAATAAGTGAATTTAACAAGGTGATATGTAAAAGCCTTAAAAGTCTCATTTTTAAATGACTCTTCTCTGTAAAATTTAGCCTCTTAAAATATAAGAGATAATATGCATTATACATAATATCAATGCAATTCACTATACATGCATATATATGTACTATGTATATAGAGATTGTTATACACAAATTTTACATATGTATATATAAACACATATGTACATATATATACATATTTATACATATATGCACACATGGGTAGGAATGCCTTGCTATAGATTGAAAATTTATTTCCTAACAAATGCTTATGTGGAACCTAATCATCAAGGTCTTGGATTTCAGATGTGGAATTTTAGAATTGTTAGACAGTGAGAGCTGTTGTATTCTAATAAGAAAAAGAGAGTCTGAGAGCCAGCTAGCTTTTCCATTATACAAATTATAATCCAAAAACAAGTCAGATGCAAGAAACTACATAATCTCTTAAATAATACTTAAGTGACTAAGATTGTATCATGAACACCAGAAAGAAATATAAAGAGTATTGGTTAAGGAAAAAAAATAGCATACCAGATAAGTTTTCGGGAGAATTTGTGAAGTATCTGTGACTGAGTAATGGAGTTCTAAAATATAATTTGGATATGACAGTATTTCATAAGTCTTGGAAAGTTTTGGAAGGATAGCTGACCAAAAGATTTTAAATTGTGAGTTTACATTCATATCCTCATCTTTAACAATGGGTCTGATATAGATTAGCTACATCATAATTGACTATTGCATCTAAAACATGTTAGGAGAAAATTTCAGGAATACTTGGTATATTTATTTGTGCAAATTTCTGGTATATATTTAAAAGTAAAATGATATATATATATATATATATATATATATATATATATATATATATGTGTGTGTGTGTGTGTGTGTGTGTGTATACATATATATATGTGTATATATACATATATATATATGGTATACACTGAGAGCTAAGTTGTGTTTCTGTCTTCAAGCATTGTGCTATGACAAAGGAACATGCACACACACACTCACACAAACGTCAGCCTAATGTTGACTCGTGTTTTCAATATTCTTTCCTTGATCAGATCTTTAATTATAATTGCTACTCTATTACATTGCTTGAGGTCAGTACTACAATATTACAGTGCATTTTTTAATATTACCCTATCCACTTCAGAATGTCAGTTTCAAATGATAAACTGTAAGCATGATTACTGGGGTACATGAAGGAGAATGGTTAGGTTATTTCCTGGGACTAAACCTTCATAAACAGCCAAGATGACACAGAACACTGAAAACTGTCAGATGATTTCAAAGGAACCATTTGGGTACTAACAGTCTGCAAAGAAGACTGGGGACATAGTTTGACTGAAAAGGACCCTGTACTGTTTTAAAAATGTCCTTGGCTGATGACTTAGAGCCAAGCAGCGAGCAGCTACTGTCAAGTGGCAATGATTTTACTTCAAGACCAAATGTAACTGGTCACAGCAGAAGGAGAAAAGAAAGTATCTTTTCTGATGAAAACTGTTAGGGGTTTGTGGTAAAGAATAAGAAGGATTAAACTGGAAAGAGGGAGGGGTTGTCACCAAAAGCTCTAGTCTTTAGGGACAGAAACCTAATTTTTCCAAATAACTAGAGCCTCACTTCTCCCTTTACAGATCATCTTAGCAGCGATATCCTTTCTTGCCTATAAAAAATTGAGGCTTAATTCAGAATAACACCCCCATTTAGCTCATAAGTGCTTAAAGCTTAAACTTAAAAATCAAACTCGCTCTCCCTCTCTCCAACACCAGAAATCCTCAGGGCACTGAAATATTTTTGTAGAAAATACATTTGTGTACAAAGTCTTTCAAGATTCAGCCTCTGAGCCACAAAAGGAGAGAGGATATTATTAAAAAGAATGAACTTGGCAAGAGCTTTAAATTTAGATTCTATAAAGTAAACACAATTTAGTTCACATGTCTCATGTATCAAAACACTTAAGCAAAATAGGAAAAAACATTATGTCAGCTGAAAGCACTTTATAATGGGAATATAAGTTTGTTTGATGGTGTGAAGTAATGGGTCACTTTTCTGCCTAGATAGAATCAACTGATGTTGGTGGAATCAACATTTGCAGCAGCTGGAAGACAGTGAAGACATTACTAATATAAGTCAGTCAAATCACAAACAAACATTTTAATGATATGAATATCAGAATAAATGAAAATGGATTTTAAGTTTAAAACACTGCATAATATGTGTCTTTTAAATTAACATTTTAAAAATATACTACTTAATAAAATAATCCTTCATGATTTTGGGTAATTTTATTATTTTCTCCAGATGTGACAGAGTTAGCCTATATAACCTTAAGAAGTCATGGCCATCTGTCAACTCACCCCAGAGAACAGCAATACTCCTGCTGTGTGCCTCCCAAGACAACTTCACATTTCTGAGAGAAAAACAAGCAAGAAAATATTAAACAACAAAGTGTAGCATATAATCAAAACTGTTTCATAAGCCTTTGTAATGGAAGGATTTCATTTTTTCCTCTTAAGCAAGTTTCTCTTAGACTCTATGGAATCTTAGTTCGCTGATACTTTGAGCAAGCAGATGTAGGTTATTACCAAGCCCGTTATTATCAGAGTGTGCAAAATCAAGGCTGTGAGGATGGGCACAAGGTACTAAGTAGTAAATGTCACAGTTTTCAGGAACAGAAAATCCATACAATGCCCTAGAGCAACTCAAAAAGCCAAAGGCCTGAGCATTCAACCAATCTGCAATCCATAATCCCTAGGGACTATACTTACTTTATTTATAATTTATAATTCCTTACACTAGTTAGACTTGTTGGCCAGGGGTGATTATAGAAATCTTACCCTACCTAGATTTAGCATATCACTCAAAACTAAAAAAGCAAGAGAGTGTAGATAGATTTTATTTTAAAATGTTCTAGAAGAATCTAAAATTGGTTTGAAAAGCTAAATTATAGATGTTGCTTTGTTGTCCTCCATCTAGCTAGGTCATCACCCAATAGTTCAAGCTCGCCCCATAAAATTTCTCCTCACTTTTATTGTATGTATGCCTGTTGAACCCCCAAACCCCAATCAGTGCTGCATCAAGCAATTCAGAGTCTTTTTCTTGGAATAGTTTAGATCAATAATTAAATAGCATTCTCTCCCTTTTTCCTCATTATCTTTAATCTGTCCTGCTTTCTGATGTCCTGGTCTGTGTTCTGCCTGTGGCCTGTCTGTTATACAGGCCTTGAGTCTGTCTGCTCCTTACAAAAGTCAGTGTTTTGTATTTATTGAATAGCACAGAAAACATACTATGAAAATAAAAGGAGGAATTATGTTTATTAAAGAAATCTTTAACAGAATTTTATGAGAGAAAACCTTACTCTGCTGATCCAAAAATTGCAGTCTGAGCTGCAAATATCACTGATATTACTGATGGTGAACATTTTTTCTTTAGTTGCTTTCAAACTATTGGTCCTTTTCAGCAATGGTTTCTCTCTCTCCTTTCTCACTTTCTTGTTTTCTCTTCTCTGTCTTTGTCTCTCTGTTTCTCTTCATCTCTGTCTGTCTCTGTATCTGTCTTTGTCTCTTTCTCTATGTCACACACACACACACACACACACACACACACACACACACACACACACACACACTTCTGCTTTAGGGACATGGCGAACATATAATTCATGAAGAAATCTATTATACTTTTAGTTTAGATTGTAAAGACTAGTTCCACAGAAAACCAAGGTAAACCAGTGTTTTTACAGCATTCTTCTAAAGGAAGATTAGAATTAAACAGAATGATTAAAATGTAATGAAGCAGTTTAAGAACAAAGCTGTTTTCAAGGTCTACTGTGGACTTAGTCAGAAGATTTGATAAATGTCAATCTATGAAGGTGAGTGTTGTCAAATAAACCTATTTCCACAACTATATAATTGTACACAGTAGATACCCAGTACAAAATCAACATTTAAAATATTACACTGCTCAACATGGTTAGGTGCAATGTGTCTCTAAACATGCATAGCATGTCATTTTTTTACATGACTAAACTGCAGGTTCAAATCTCCACGTGGACAATGTTGTCAAACCTCAAACACACAGTGATACACTTCCTTTAATTAAGATACTCCTTTTACTAGTACCACTCTATATGGGCAAAGTATTAAAAAACATATGTCTATAGTTTATGAGGCAATCCTCTGCTACATATCCAGCTGGAGCCATGGGTAGCCCCTGTGCACATTTATTCAAACCACCACAACAAATGGCAATTTTAATGTAATTTATTTTATTTTATTTACATTTTTTAAATTAGGTATTTCACTGTAAATCTTTTATTTATTTGCAATTTTATTTACATTTCAAATGTTATCCCCTTCCAGGTTTCCCCTCCACTTCTCTGTTCTGCTTCTCTGAAGGTGCTTCCCCACCAGCCCACACACTTCTGCCTCAGTGGCCTAGTGTTCCCCTATTCTGGGTCATCAAGCCTCCACAGGACCAAGGGGCTCTCTTCCCAGTGATGCCAGATGGGGCAATCCTCTGCTACATATCCAGCTGGAGCCATGGGTAGCCCCTGTGCACTCTTTGACTGGTGATTTAGTTCCTGGGAGATTTAAGGGGTCTGGTTGGTTGATATTATTGTTCTTCCTATGAGGTTGCAAACCCTTTCAGCTCCTATAGTCCCTGCTCTAAATTCCTTATTGGGATTCATACCAGTTCAGCCCAATGTCTGGCTGTGTACATCCACATCTGAATTGGTCGGGCTCTGGCAGAGCCTGTCAGGGGGCAGCTGTACCAGTCTCCTGTCAGTAATCACTTCTTGGCATCAGCAATAGTGTCTGTGTTTGGTGTCAGCAGATAGGATGGGTCCTTAGATGAAGCAATCTCTGGATGGCCTTTTTTTTCCAATTCTACTCTACTTTGTGTCCCTGCATTTGCTTTAACAGGAGGAATTCTAGATTTATATTTTTGAGGTGAGTAAGTGACCTTATCCCTCAACTAGGAGCTGTACCTATCCACTGAATATTGTCTCTACAGGTTCTATCTCCCCTTTGTTGTGTATTTTGGCTAAGATCCTCACTGTTGGGTCATGGGAACCTCTTGGGTCCATAGCAATTGGGACTTTCTAGTGGTTACCGCAGCTCCCCTTCCTGCACTGCTACACACCTACCTTCTAATTCCTGTTCCTCTGTACCTCTCTCCCATTTCCTCTCATATTTGAACTGCCCCCTTTATCTCTTGCCCTCCTCTCTTCCTCCCAGATCCCTTTCTCCCTCTACTTCCCAGAGAGTATTTTTTCCCACTACTGAGTAGTACTGTAGCATCCACACTTGGGTGTCATCTTCTTTAGTACCATTTGACAACATTGCTCCTGAGGATACTTCTATCGTATTTGGACTTGTAGAAAAGAATATACTACTCATGAGAAAATATGTTATTCTATATAAGGGAAGAAAATAATATTATGAAGAAGAGGATTGTCAAGCAGTAAAATTCCAAGACGAATTCAACTCAAGATTTTGTAATTCACCGTGAATTCCATGTGGTCACATGATGGTAGGGCTAATTTGGACAGTCCATAGTTTATACATGAATGATAACACAAGAGCCTAGGAACCTTGATAAGTAAGTTTGTATCATGATTTAATTGCGCTAACTTATAGTGTTGGTTAGATGTTTATAGTAATTGTACTTATAGTTTTCATTTCACATTTATTATCTAGTGAGAAATAAACCCAGTGTCTTTAAAATAAAGAATTGAAGGAAGGTGGATTGTGTGTGCTTATATCTAGCCTTTACAATATTATTTTTCCCCAGGTTCTGTTAGCAGTGCCATATGTGTTGGTTCAGAGATATGACATCTGGCTGAGATCACAGGAGCGATGGCAGGGGAATTAAAAGCATATCTTCATTCAAGTCCAGGCTAAAGTACAGTCTGAGGAAAAGAATGAGCTCTAGGGAAAGGAACTGAAACCATCAAAGATCTCATTGTTCAGGCCAGTGTCAGAAGCACCACAAACACCAGAACTTATGGAACACAGACTGTCCATTTTTTATGGGTGTTTAGCTCCTGAGAAGTATCAATGGCACTTAAAATGGAATGGCTAATCTTTTTCAATCATTACTGCAAGAGCAGATTAATATTAGTTTCACTACAAGAAACCACTTTTCAAGAGAATGAAATCTTTGCAATTCCAAATTTACCTTCCTTGTTTAGCACATGGTTAATCTGTAGAAGCTTATATCTGATTCTTCCACTGTTTTTTGTAGCCATGTGTCCTTTTTATTCTTAGCAGTAAATGCTCTCTATGCTAAAAAAGAATAAAAGAAAAAATACTAGGCAAATGATACATATTTATGTACAAATATATAAAAATAGATTGCATATATGTTTGTATTTATGCATTGCCATGTATGATCCTTGGTCTCTTGAAGACCAGAAGATGTTATTAGATCCATTACAAATGAGATATACATAGTCGTGAGCCTCCACATAGATGTGGAAACTAGAACCTTGGTTGCTCAAAGCATAGGGTGCCCTCTCACACACTGATTCACTATACCACAGATACATATTCATTCCATCATCATCACCTTGGTGGCCTTCCTCCCCTCCCACTGTGTCACTTCCTTTCAGCTGATCTTTCACTTTCGGGCTTTTAATCTTTACATTTTTCTCTCTTATATAACACGTATTAAACCAGTGGGTTTAATACTTGTTAGTTATAGAAACACAAAACAGAATTACTCTTAGGAACATAGGAAATTTACTAGTGGTCATGCCACTCTGGGAAAATTTCTTTTTTCCACCATTAGCCATTATTTGCCTATAATTTTGGAGGGAGAAATGGGCTATAAAATGTCTTTAAATTCCCAGAGGAGGAAGGGCCCTTATGAACTCATCCTTTTCTCCAAAGTGAGTCTAAGACTACATAAATCTTGCTCAGAAAAGCACAGTGCTAAAAGTTCAAGAGTACACTAACTGTGACATACATGGAAGGCAGCATCCTTCAAACACACCATTCCTTCTGCTGGCTTCTATATTCTCTCGACTTTCTCTTCTGTGATATTCCCAAAAGAGTCAATATTCTCTACTTGCAGCCTTTTGACCACTAGAGTTCATCTTGTTGTGATAGTTCATCTTACTTGTAATTTGAAGAGATTTGTTGTCAACACAGAAAAAAGTTGTTGCGCATGACATTGAGATATTTTCTTAATTACAATAATTGAAATGGGAAGCTCTGAACCAACTGTGAGCAGGGATTTTTTCTGAGCTGAATGGGGAGAACCAGAATTGAGTGGCAGCTTTCATCATTCTCTGCTTCCTCAGTGTGTCCTCAATGTGATCAGCTGATTTTCACTCCATCTGGTGTACCTTCCATGGCCTAAGGTGTGTGAGACAAAGTAAACCATTTTTTCCTTAAGTTCCTTTTGTCGTGCATTATGTCATGGAAATAAAATGTCATTAATCCTAACACTCAAAACAAAAGGAAGATGTTCTGATTAATGCCGTGAGCTCTGCTAACCAATAAGCAGAAGAGTGGATATTTAGAAGGCAACTTGACAGGCACTTACAGTCGTTAAGCAAAATGTCAACAGCTCTCCCAGGAGAGCTTCAAACCTCTAAGCCATAGATTTCTGATAAGACGTACAATATAAAATATGGGTCCCATTCTATAAAACGGGCTTCACAACTAGTGATTTCTTTACCTTCAGAACTGTCATTCCACTATTGTACCAGTGATTGCTTTATTTCTGGTGTTGTAGGATGGTCTTATCCATCACACAGTGTTTCTGTTGAGTATTGACAATAATACTCTCCCATCAGCCTGCAAAATATCATCTGATATATGAAAGCTGGGCAGCATAGTAGAAGCTTTCTGTATACAACACACAAACATTAGTGAAACATTGTTATAATTCTACAATACATGTAGTATGTGTCTTGTGTCTTTTTGTTAAGTATTTTGTTAATTATTTACCATTTATCTCAAGGGATATGCTTTAAAATCACAGTATTTGTCTTACATTTCTAGAAACAATTGATTCTGAAAAGAGATGGCTGAACTATTTCTGTCTACACAATGCTCTATTAAGAAATGTGGAGTTTACTTATAATTAGCTAAAATGTATTACATTCATTCAGATACATGAGAGCATATCTCATTCTAGCAACTATTAACTGTCAGGAAATCAGAAGAACAGAGTGCTTAGACACTTTCTGGCTTACACAAGTCTACTATCCAATCTCAGATAGGTCTACAGATACTGCTTGTCATTCATTTAAAATAGGCCTACTATTCCTTTAAAAAAAAAAAGGTTACAAGCTCTATTTATAGAATGTAGCATGCTACAATGAAAGGCCATTTCTATTCCAAGGAAGAGCTTTCTCAACTGTATAATGTGACCTCTTGGCATAAATTGTTAATTGTCCTATGTGGTGCATTATTGACTGAAATAATTTAAATTATTCAGTATATCTCAGCGTACTAAATACAGAGAAATGGTTCATATGGCATGATTTTGGCTAATAGGACAAAAATAAGCAGTCTTTCCCTTTGCTTTAATGGTCTGAGTACCTCACATTGTATGTCACAAATTGGACATTTTTATTGTCTCTTTCTTATGCTTATGCATTTAAAAGTATGTGTTAGTTTATTTCCAGGTCATTTGTGTAAGGGTGTGAGGTTTCATGACCAGTATGTCCCTTGTGACTATGTCTTCTCTTCCTATTGCTTGTTGGTTGGTTGGTTGGTTGGCTGGTTAGTTACTGAAATATGAACAAAGTAACACCTCTCTTAACTGAAAGGTGCAGTTTGATGCTTTCTTCTGATTGTTGTGTCTTCAATGACTTTATTTGTTATACAACGCATAGTCTATGATTTAAAAGGAAGTTATATTGTTTCCTAGTCTTCTAACTATTAAATCTTTTAGATCTATTTGAAGACATAGTCTATTTTTAACCAACTCTCAACTAATGGAGTAAAAACTTTCATTTAAAATAGTTCTCCAAATTTTTGACAAAAATGAAAATTTTAAATACTGCTGAAATGAAAATTAAAAATTATCTTTGTAATAACATATTTAATTTTAAGAATCTATACTAAAGCCATTATAGATACTGTTTATTCAAGGATTTTCATCATCTATCTATACAGTTTAGATATACTTACAATGTAAAACAAAAAGGAAATCTTGGAAATTTAAAAAGATTGTAGTATACCTGTGTTTACATCCACCATTTAAGGAAAATGAAAGATTACACACCTAAGAAAGGTAACAGATTATACAATTTTACCCTTCTATATTTTCTTTGATTAATAGGGATATCTTGACATTTTAATTATTTGCTTTATATATTAAGTTCAGCATTATTAATTACACAGCCTTTTTATTGGTGTCTGGGGGTAATGAACATACAAACATTCACATATATATTAACACACATTCATAGGCACAGACACACACAGAGAGACACACACACAATGCATATGTGTAATAGAGTGCGCATAAAAAAGATGAGCTCACATTACAAACATCCTTCCTAATCCCTACTATTGTGTGGTGTTTAACTTGAGGCCATTTGTCTATAAGGACTGTGCCTACAACCCCTTCCCTCCAGCACCACACATGAAGTCATGTTTTCTGTTTATTCTCATTTTTCAGTGCTTAGTGTCTAGATGTTCTATTTCAAATGAGAAAGGGATTATCTTTCACAATAATTTGTTTTTTATTTAAAGTGAAACACACATACATACCCACACATGGGGGATTAGATGATGATATGGTTTTTTGGCTGACATACTCGAGACAACTGTCCTTGCCCCTCAGCTAAGCAAAGTTGGAGAGCTTGCCCTGGAATTGTAGAGCTGGCCCTAGTGCAATGAACACATGGTCTGACTAACTCAACTCACACAAAGACCCAGGTTCACTAATTTGAGTTGGCCCATTCCAATAGCTACCCCATACCTATGCTTCTGGAACATATGAAGTGGCAAATCATAAAGAACCCATGTCATAAGATCTCTATGACGCATGGCAACAGCAGGATATCTGAGAGGAGTTCCAGTGAGGGTTTAATATGGATGATGTAGCAGAAGCCAGAGGCCTCAAACAAGACCAGTGACCCATTGTAATGAACATTTGCTAGGAAAGCTACTTGGTCAAAATTGTACACCATGTCACACACTGACAAGTTCTTCGATTTAATTTTTTTTTAATTATAGGGAAAGGTTACAAGGGTGGAGGGCAGATGTGCAAAAACGAGGAAATGATTGGGACTAAGATCCAGGATGTGAAATTCACAATAAAATAATAGAAAATATGAAATAAAGAGAATATAGTATTCCATTTGGAGAGGTTTTACAGACCTTGATGCCACGGACTCTGTGGAGGAAGCCTGGATGCTTGCACGCAATTTAGTGTGAGTAGTAAACTATAGCAGGGGTGTGGGAGAAGAGCAGAAGATATATCACCAATTTCAAACTTTTATACATTTTTATAGTACTAGAGAAGAAAAAAGAATATTTTAGCTATCCTGTTCAGTAATGTTAAATACGTTTGTGTTGCTTTAAGTATATGTGCTAGAAACTTTTCATGTTGTAAATTTGAAATATTGTACCCATCAAATATCCTTTCTCTTGTTTGCATGAATTTGACTATCATAGACAACTTGTGAAAATATTTTTTGTCCTATGACAAGATTGTTTTATTTAGCATAAAATCACAATGGGAATCCATGTGGTGAAATTCCCAAGGGATGTTAGTGTGTGTCAAACATGTCACATGACTTGATATCTAAATTGTCAAATGGTCTATTACTATTGTGTGTGTTGCTTTGAATATATGTGTGGGGGGGTCTGTGGGGGAGGTCTGTGTGTCTTTGCATATGGTGCACATTCTGCTTCATGTTACTTGTACATGCAACAGCTCAATGTAACATTTTTCACTTACTTAATTTAAGAATATACACACACAATAAATGTAAAAAATTAAAGTTATGAACAGACTATTCACATATACATCTGTCATATATGCTATGGATAAAATATAAATAGACCATTTTTATATGGTACATAATTGGACCTTTAAAAGCTTCTACCTCTTCTGACCATTGTAGTCCTGGACCATTCTGTAGAAAATGCCAGAACTTTCTACCTCAGTTGTCTGTTATCTAGTACCTTTGCTGCAACTTAGAATTTTTTAATCTGGAGACCAAAAACATTTTTGTTGTGATTTATTGTGTTTGCTAACCTGAATATAATTTCAAAAACTTTAAAGCTGCTTGGTTTGTATGTATTTATCTATACTTATCTGGTTTAAAATAACATCTTATATAAGGTTTACTGCAGTCATCTGCATAAGTAAATTGGTAGGACCCAAGAAGATCCAAAGAATGATACCCCAGACTCAAATAGCCTGCAAAAGTAAAACGTGTTTAATCAGAGGAATTATTGCATGCAGGGTTTTCCCATTTGGGAATGGAGATCATGTTAGACTCCCAGGCTTAACTTTAATTGTCTGTTAGGGGAATTCCAGGGAGGGGTATGCGCCCTTTTACCATGATTGGTCATTGTTTAGCTCTATCTCTAGGTATCTGACTGATTCTAAAATTGGTTAGGCTCTGGAGACTTCCCAGGACATTGCTTACACATTCTACTCACTCTTACTTCAAGCCAGATGACAACCTGTCTTCAGATTGGCTGTTTGCAGCTGCCATTGGCTAAACACAGGTTCCTTCCTGGATACCAGATCTCATTGCTGAGAAGCAGAAATTTAGGTATAGTCTTCCAGACTGCCAGTTTACAGTCTTTTATGGAGTGAGTTTGGCTCTGCCTGACTCATTCCTTTCCAAGAGTAGTTTTCTGTTTCATCCTTAATAATCCTAACAATTTGTGATGTGTTTTCTTTTTTCCTCTTAGATATTTTTGTTATTTTTCTAATAGCTTACTGTTGACATTTTATTTATTTTTTACCATGAGTACAACCATAGGTATTTGATTGTGAGTTTTTTCTCCTCACAGATGTCTGTCTCATTTACCAGCCTCTGCTCATTTGCTGTGAACATTTATATTCTAGCTTCGAATTGCTGTATAAATTTCCATTTCTGTTTTTAGGTTCAAAAGGAATATTTTTCTCCCCAGATTTTTTGACATTAGGAGTCTCTTTGATTTGTACTTATGAACATAGTTAATACTGGGCTAGGGAACGGTAAGTAAAGTAAACCATTTGGGGCTAAGGGACCAAAATGGAAACCCCATAACTTAGGTGAAGCCAATGATGGTAGCACACGTCTCTGTTTCAGGATTTTATGGAGAGACGTAGTTCAGGGTGAAGAAAAGAGACTTTCCTAAAGCTTTCAGGGGAGCCAGCCTGGGGATGCAGTAGGAAACGTCCTCAGAGATGCTATCTCAGAGAAAATGGAAGTCACAAACAGTCCCTTGAGGCTACCATATGACCTCTTCCTGTGAATGTACAGCATGTGTATAGTTGTCTTCACATGTTTGAATATTTATACACATACAGACAAAAGGTGTGTTATGATATCTCCTGAGATGATTTTTCTGCTTTTTTGGATATTTTCTTTACTTACATTTCAAATGTCATCCCCATTTCCTTGTTTCCCCTCCAGAATCCCCCTATCCCATCACCTTTCTCCTGCCTCTATGAAAGTGCTCCCCCTGCCCATGCACACACTCTCTCCTGCCTCCCCGCCCTGACATTTTCCTATACTGGGGCATCACATCAACCCCTCACAGGGCCAAGGGCCTCTCCTCCCATTAATGCCTGATAAGGCCATCCTCTGCTACATGAGTAGCTGGATCCCTGAGTCTCTCTTTGGATGGGAACTGTGCATGTGTGGGGTTCTGGTTGGTTGCTACTGTTGTTCTTTCTGTGTGGTTGAAACCCCTACCATTCCTTCAGTCCTTTCTGTAACTCCTCCACTGAGGACCCCATTCTCAGTCGAGCGGTGGCCTGAGAGCATCTGAATTTGTCAGGCTCTGGCAGAGTCTACCTGAGATGATTCTTGCGGTTTCGACATGATTTTGCCAATGTTTGTTGTTTTGTATCTTTCTCCGAGGGAAGAAATGGTTGAAGAATGATGGTAATTTACACGATTAGCATGCCTATTTGTTTTGAAATGCAGGACAATGGGCACTAAATTTTATATTTATTTTCATAGCATTTTTAACTTGAGACATTCTCATGGTAAAAATTTTAACTAACAAATAAAGTGATGAAATGTTCAAAAAGTAAAGCAGAAATAGCTCCAGGATAGTGTTATTTGGCTTTACAGAGCTAAGAATAGCTGTAAAGACAGTTGCCCTACATACACGGTAGGACACGAATGCTTGGAATATAATGAATGACAAAGAAACGGGAAAAACTGCTGAACCCCAGTCTCTGAATGTCATTATAAAGACATGATGTGCCAAGGGTAGAAATTAAAGGCTGGAGATTCCTTGGAGGTTTGAAGCATTCTAATTATCTGCATCATGGTACTAAAGAAAATTTGTCTTTCAGACACATATTTTGTGAAAAGATTATTTTTAGAGACACATTTGATGTTTGAGGGAAGTTATTTTACAATTCGCTACTTGGGATTGTACTTGAGACTATATCTCTCCCTTGACAGAGTTCTGCCTGGTTATTATGTTAAAGGTTAAACCACACATGCAGACTGGCATTTTTAATGAGAAAATATCAGATAATCAATGTCACAGGAAGTAGAAAAAAATCAAAATATTCAGGAATTTCGGTAGGAAAAGTTACTTAGAGAACTTAAAGAATAATAGGAAGGGTGAAATGTTCTAAAACAGTACTTTCATGGGAGCTGAACTAGAGATGGGAGATTATCCTAATCAGCAGAGATCATTTCTGTTATCACAAGCAGTATTAAGGAGATATCAGAGAGGCTTCAGTGGAGAGAAGAAAGAACTGCTGTCTGAGAGTTCAATCCGTGAGGACTGCTTTACTTGGAAAGGAAATAGCTTCATTTGTATATGTTGCCTGCCATGCTGAGTTGTGCCTTCCTGTATCATTAACAAGTGCATGGTAATTCCTGCAACTTGTATGCATTTAGTAGCATACCCAGTTTATCTTAGAGTGAAGGTGTGCGGCAATGAGCAGAAACACAGGAATGTCTAAAGATTCTGTTCATGTCCTGGGGTCCAAAGCTGATCCATCTTTGCACGTTTCCCTTTGTAACCAGGTCCTAGTCTCTTCTTGATAAGCATCATTGAGATCTGGAAATGATTCTTTCCCTCCTTCTGTGAAACATCAGTGACTTCAGTACGAGCAAAGCCTCGCTTTGCAAGTTTGTAGATGTTTGACAGTGAAATTATGTGCATTGTGCTTGTTATCGCTTAAGGTTCACTTTATCTTTGGATAATCACTAATCTAAGTGATTTTCATGAACTTAGGTGATCTGTGCAGTGCCCTTTAGCTTCTCATTTCTTTCTTTGTAGTTGTGCAAAGGCTCAAAGTGCATGTTAACATCTTTCTGAGACTTGTGGGAATAGGAAGTTTGAGAAAATGCATGTTAGTCCTGACACATTTGAAACAGCATCCGTAGTAAAATTCATATTAGTTTCAAAACAGAGGTATTTCTCGGTCTATGCCAATTATTGTTCACATCAGTTACAGGTTGCCTGTCATGTATGTCTTAAGCAGATAGATAGTGTTCTGCAAGTGAAGATTCTACAAGTACCACAACCAGTGCAATATCCATCTCTGATAGTGCATCCTGTAAATGATGCCATTCATGACAAATATTCACATTCCCCCTTACTACATCCATGTGGTCCTATTTATTTCTATCTGTTTCAGGTACCATGTCAACCGTAAGACCCATTTGTGACTCTCATCTTCTGCTTTTAGAATGATCACTGCCTAAACTTGGGCACTTACACTTACTGATAATATAGCAATGGATGAGAATTCTAAGGGTGCAAGAAAACAACAAACTCCTAAACCCTAGAGTTCAAAGCTAAATAAATTTGTTAAAGACTTTTTGTTTTCTAAACTGGAAAGCATAAAAGAAAGAAAGTAAAGCCTCCTGTATTTTCTCTTGATATTAATATATACTGAATCAAGCAACAGGGGAGTTGATTCGAGATTGCTCCAGCCACATTTAGAAATAAGAGTAATAAGATGACAGGAAGGAAAACTGAATTGTTGTTAGCTAGAATAAAAAAAAATGCCACAAAATTTAGTAACCCAACTATTTCATGACTACAATTATTTCATGACTACTCTAAACACAGGGTCTTCTGGGACCAAATAATATTTTCTGGAAATTTGAGCTACTATGTACTGCAAATGCATTGTTTGAAAGTTTATTTTGTAAGCTAATACCTTGGGATTACAGAACTGAGGTCTGACACACTTGGCTATTTACTTATGGCCACTTTGGACATATATAGATATATGCCTATGTTCCATTATGTCTTCAGGGTCTCCATTTCTTAGGAACCTAGTTTTATTAATCCTTTCGGTAGAATGTTGGGCCCTTCCTAGAATCTAACATTACACACCAGTGATGAGGACATTGAAATAAATGAATCTGAGTCCAAAACAAAATACTTTGTTTTAAATTTTCATTTATTAGAGCTCGTATTATATATTTTTCATGGTCTCAGTATCAATAGTAGAGCTGTTTAGTGTAGATGTAAACACAGCTATTTACATTTGATGGAGCCATCCCAGGAACTCTGCCAGATTTTCAGACTGTTAAAATGATAAATGGTAGCTAGATTCTCTTGGTGTCTGAGTTTTCAGAAGTGGTCTACTGTTATCCATTTTTCTGTAGACCACTGTCAATTTTGACTCAAAAAGTTGTGTGTTACAGTGCTCAGTGGCAGAGGAATTAACATTAGATAGAGTGGCATGGGCAGTATCAGAACTTTAGGATAATCTCTGTGGGCCTGAAGCTGAAATAACCCGGAGTAGCGTCAGAGCTGATACAGTTCCCCGATGTCTTGGCTTTTTGGTTACCTATAAATCAAGGATAACAGTGACAAGATAAGACAAATATTTCCAAAGATATTATTTATATTTCCTGAAAGAATATGCTATCTATACTTTTGAAGCACTTATTTCTTTGTCTGGTGCTATGTGAAACAATCCAATAGATAAATAGATTAACTTGTGAAAGGACGCTAATCTGAACTGCAAGAGGTATGTCATATGCTCCACATTTTTATACCTTTACATGACTTAAAAGACCTTCTAGAGCAACTTGCCAACTTGTGTATGGCATTTTGGACCCTTCCAGTGCACCAGGTCCATGAGAAATTGCCTGGAGAGAAGATCAAATCAATATACTTTTCTAAATGAGAATTTAATTTTAGATGAATTAATTCCACACCTATTAATGTGAGCTATGTATTAAAAGCTGAAAACATTTCATGGGCAAACCAAAGACTACTCATTAACAATCTAGACCTATCTCTTTATCGTGTAAGTACCTGTTCTATTAGTGTGGCCATCTGCATGATGTAATGAGTCTCTGTAATGATTATATACATACAAATCCATCATCTTCCTCAGAAACTATTTTTTAAAAGTTTAGATAGTCCTCTTTCTCACCCAAAATGAGGAAGTTCTTGAATGTTTTTTTCTTTTTTAATCGTATAAAACCTATTTCATAGAAAAAAGTGAGCAAATATTTAAGTTATCAATGACGAATTAATCCTCCTGTATATTATATTTTTAAATTTTCCTTTAAGATTCAGACATAAACAAAAATATTGAGGTTCTAGCTACAATCTGCACATTATTATACATAACTGTTAAAATGTTTTATACTTTCAAGTAGGTGCAGTTCACATATCAAAATTTATAAAACATTGATCTAGGTAATACTGGTTGCTTTTTTTCATTAAAAAAATAATTAATTAGTTAATATCCTAAGTGTTTCACCTTCCTGCCTCTCTTCCCAGAGTTTCTTACCACCTACCCCTCCCCTGAACCTCTGAGAGGGTGACCCCCCTAATACCACTTCCCTGAAATATCAACTCCTATCAGATTAGGTATATCATCTCCCACTGAGGCTAAACTAGGGGGTCCTCTACTACACATGTGTCTGGGGCCTCCAATCAGCCAATGCATGCCCTATTGATTGGGCTTTAGTCTCTGGGAGCTTGCAGAGGTTCAGGTTAGTTGACACTGTTTGTCTTCCTATGGGGTAGCCATCCCTTCAATCCTTCCCCTCAATCCAATAGTTACCTGTAAGTATCTGTCTCATGGAAGAACCTCTCAGAGAACAGCCATGCTAGGCTTCTGTCTGCAAGCATAACATAGCATCTGTAATAGTGTCAGGCTTTGGTGTTCACCCGTGAGATGAATCCAAAGTTTGGCCCATCAGTGGTCTGCATTTGCTTCAGTCTCTGGTTCCTTTTTAACCCCGTCTTTCTTTTAGACAGGAACAATCCTGTGTTAAAAGTTTTGAAGGTGGGTTGGTGTCCCCATCCATCTACTGGGAGCCCTGTCTAACTACTGGAGGTGGTCTCTTCATACTTAATCTCCCCACACTGTTGGGCTTTTGTGTCTAAGGTCATCTCCATTGATTTCTGAGAACTTCTCACATCCCAGGTCTTTAAAACTTTCTAGAGGTTTTCCTACCCCTCAACCCCACACGCAACAGTAGAATATTTCCATTCATTTTCCTGTCACCCTGGGCTTCTCTCCTTTTTTATTCTGTCTCCTCTCATACCTGATCCTTTCCCCCTTTTTCTACTCCCACCTATGTCCTTCCCTCCCTCTGTCTCACATGATAGTTTTGTTTCCCCTTCTAAGTAAGATGGAAACATCCTTACTTGGGCCTTCCATCTTGTTTAACTTTTTGAGGGTGTTGGATGTGTCACTTATATTCTATAATTTTTGGCTAATATCCATTTATCAATAAGCACATATCATAAATGTCCTTTTAGGTCTGAGTTACCTGACTCGGGATGACATTTTCTTGTTCTATCGACTTCCCTGTAAAATTTATGATGTCCCTAATTCTTAGCAGCTGAATAGTATTCCATTGTGAAAATGAACCACATTTTCTACATCCATTCTTTGGTTGAAAGACATTTGGATTGCTTCCTATTTCTGTTTGCTATGAATTTAGTGGAACATGTGTCCTTGTGGAATGGTGGAAGATCTTTTGAGTATATGTTCAGCATCAGACATTTCAAGGTCAAATTTTTACATGGAAGCTTTTTATTGTGTTATTATCAGTAAAATATTTTAAAACACCATCTTTGAGGACAAATGTGGCAAACAAAATTGGAAAATACCCTTTCTTGGTTTCTTTTGCTGTGTATTCAGATATGCCTTGATATCAAGTACCCTTTAAAGTTTCTTTGAGAATTTGAAGAAAAATAGTAATACTAAACAAAATAAGGAAGCTAAAGACAGATATAATATATTTTTGTATCCTTTGCCTAGGAAATATAAAATCATAAATGTCCTTGTTGTGAGAGAAAAAGTTTTCAATAACTTTTATATGATAAAAGTGGCATGTAGATAGCATATGTACTAATTCAGTTTTTCTTAACCTATTAATTCAATTTATTGAGCCAGGTTTTTGTTTATTTCTCATTTTATCCCAAACCATGGTCCCTACAAAGATATGCAAATGACATTGTAAAGTTTTGGCTAAGGAAAGCTTATGTTTGATTTCTTTTTTAACCTATGATCTAATGTTGTTCTCTTGACCCTATGAGTTTAATTGTGAGATAGTGCACAGACTTCATAGCAAGAAGTATTCCTTAATTTAAACCTATACCATATACTATACAAAATACTAAAATCATTTTGCCTTTGATCATTGAAATAGTCAGGTAGGCGTACGATCTTAAATCTTTTTTCAGCAGCTACTGGCTTCTGAGTAAATAGTTATATGTAGAATGGTACTTAGTCTGCTTTGAAAACCATCTTTAACACTCATCAGAAAATTTGTTTAAAATTATTATGAAAGTCTTATTTGTGGTTTCGTTTTTTTTTTTTTTTTTTTTTTTTTTTTGGTTGCTATAGAATACCAAGACAACATAAATAAAGGAAGTTTGTTTTGAGCTTATAGTTCCAGATAATATACCATACTACAATAAAAGAAAAATAGCATATGGTAGACATGATAGGAAAAATAGAAATCTCAAGCTCACACTTTCAAATACAACCTTGAAGCAGAGAGAAAACTTGGAACAGTATATCTTTATGCTATCAAACCCAGTCTCCAGTGGTGTGCTTCCTCCTATAAGACTGTACCTATTAAATTTCTTTAAAGAGTACCAACAACTAGAAACTTAGAGTCAACATATCAGAGTTTATATGTGACATTTTCATTCATACTGTCGCAAGAATTATACTATAACATAATTATTGGCTTATTTGTCATTAATGCTCCAACTTTCTCCTGTGTTTACAGTTCAAGATTCTTTCCTTATTTATTCCTTAGTCAAGGCCTGTATCTTTATATACTTTTGTAACTCTGATGACTGTGATAGATTTTAACAATCATACACTTTCACTAACTGTCAGTTAAATGTCTGGATGATGAAAAATCTCTGGTAGATAAACACCTGGTCTAACTAATTTGGAATGTCACAGGGCTCTACTTTGATCAGGTCTGCAAAAAACACCTCATTCCTTGTTCCTCTAGATCAGGACAAGCCCATAATGGGGAATTGATTTCCTTGTGTCCTTCTAGATAGATTTAACTGTGATAAACCTTAAAATGTCCAGTTTTAACATCTTACTTTCTAATGAAGAAATCGAAACATTTAAAAACCTCCTGTGCAGTTTTCTTACCTAAATCGTATAATCTTATACCTGATCCAAATCACTAGGGAACTCAAGACAGGAATCTTTTTAAGTCCTTCTTGTTCAAATTATTTGTCATTTAAATATAATCATAATGAGTAATCACTGAACTCACAGCAGGATTTGATTTTAATTGGTCAAATGTGTAATTTAAATTTGATGGTGTAGTTAATGTTTGTAAAAGTCATTGTACCTAAAGAGAATGTGACCACAAAATCAGATATGCAGTAATTGACTTTCTACAGACATATACAGTGGATATCTGTTTCCCTATCTGTTCTCAGTATTCAAAAACAAATACTAAAATTCTTCCATAAAATTGTTTGCAAAATATAAAATGTTATGTCATTTCGTAAATGTCCCTAGTGATAATAAGCTTTCTAAAGATCACCTTCCTTTACGCCTCAGATGAGAGAATAATTTCAAAAAAATAGATTTCTCCCATTTTTTCTAAAAGCATTTCATATATTACCACAAATTAAATGAATAGCATGCTACTAAGTTGTGCTTTTTGTCATTTATGAAGTATTTCATAATTTATTTACTTGGGATTCTCACCTATTGTTGACAGTTTGGTTGTTTCAAGTTAAATCAACCTTTATTTGAAAATAACTGTTAATAATAATATTATGACTCATGCAGATATTAAACAGTTAACTTTTACTCTTTCTTCCTTTCTTTCTCTGCCTCTCTTCCCTTTTTCCTTCATTTTTTTTTCATTTTAAATCTTTATCACAGCTGCCTTTTCTCCTACCTTCCCACTCCCACCCTTACAAATTCCTTCCACATTGCTCATTCCCCTTCTGTTCAGAAGATCAGAACTCTGCATAGGAACCCCCACACTCTGGGACATCTAATCCCAGCAGGACCAGGCACTTCCTCTCCAACTGAGGCCTAACCCAATAATCCATGTAGGGGGAAGAGGATTCAGTGGCAGGGAATGGAGACGAAGACAGCCCCTGCACCACTTGTTTGGGGACCCACATGAAGAAAAAGCTACAGATTTGCTACATATGTTTAAGTTGTCTAGGTCCAGTACCTAAGCAGTTAGATAAACAAAAACATAACCAGAATTCAAAAATTACATATGAATGAAAACAAAGTCAAGATCATTGGTGCATATCTATCATTCTGATTCTTGGACAACAAAGGCAAGTAGAACATAAGCTCTACACACTTCTATGGTATAGATTTATATTATTTCTTTTAAGATGTGAAAATAAAAGGAAAGGGAGATGGATAGTTAGTAGGAAAACATTGTTAAGGAATGGTAGATAAGTTTTTGTGTTGATTAAACTCATGAAATAGCTACACTGCAGCAACATTCAGCTCTCTAAATTGAAATGAATACAGTGTTTACAGTTTATAAGTGTATAGGAGTACTGCAAATGTTGTGTGTTTCCATAAGGTCAGTACTTCCATTTCATGAAGTACAATGTTCACATTTATATGATTCCTCTACAGAGAACAGTTACAAAGCTGATCTATGTATGGGCTTTGCACTTGTGCATTAATGCTCTTTCAGTGTCCTAAACTGACCCCTTTAGACTGCAGGAGAATGGTGGCAGGAAAACTTTGCTAGTTGCTTCAGAATTAAATGTTAATCCCTGAGTTCGAAAGAGTGAAGGTTTACAGTTTTTACAATCAATATATCAGGTATACTTTCCCTGGAAGGAATTGATATGGGAATGGTGATAGTGTTGGGCTGGGGCTGGGGACAGCCACAAGTAGAGGGAAGGAGGAGGGAACAGAAACAGAGACAGGAGAGAGATGGGGATAAGATTTTTATTGCTCTGATAAAATACCATGACCATGTATCTGTCTAGGAATTCGTCCATTTCCTCCAGATTTTCAAATTTTGTGGAGTATAAGTTTTTGTAGTAGGATCTGATGATTTCTTGAATTTCCTTAGTTTCAGTTGTTATGTCACCACTTTCCTTTCTGATTTTGTTAATTTGGATACTCTCTCTTTGCCCTTTAGTTAGTCTGGCTAGGGGTTTATCAATCTTGTTGATTTTCTCAAAGAACCAACTCTTTGTTTTGTTGATTTTTTCAATGGTTCTTTTTGTTTCTATTTGGTCTATTTCTGCCCTAATTTTGATTATTTCTTGCCGTCTACTCTTTTTGGGTATATCTGCTTCCTTTTGTTCTAGGGCTTTTAGCTGTGCTGTCAGGTTGCTGATGTGAGCTCTCTCCAGTTTCTTTTTGGAAGCACATAGGGCTATGAGTTTTCCTCTCAATACTGCTTTTATTGCATCCCATAGGTTTGGGTATGTTGTATTATCGTTTTCGTTGAATTCTAGAAAGTCCTTAATTTCTTTCTTTATTTCTTCTTTGACCCTGCTATCCTTTAACAGAGCGTTGTTTAGTTTCCATGTGTATGTGGGTTTTTTGTTGTCTTTGTTGTTGTTAAAGACCAGCCTTAGACCATGGTGATCTGAGAGGATGCATGGGAGTATTCCAATCTTCTTATATCGATGAAGGCTCGTTCTGTGTCCAATTATGTGGTCAATTTTTGAGAAGGTGCCATGGGGTGGTGAGAAGAAGGTGTATTCTTTTACTTTGTGATAGTATGTTCTGTATATATCTATTAATTCTAGTTGGTTCAAAGTCTCTGCTAGTTTTGCAGTGTCCTCGTTCAGTTTCTGTTTCCCTGATCTGTCCATTGGTGAGAGTGGGGTATTAAAGTCTCCCACTATTATTGTGTGGGGTGAAATGTATTTTTTGAGCATTAGTAGAGTTTCTCAAAGTTTAACCAGGACCAAGTAAACCATCTAAATAACCCTATAACACCTAAAGAAATAGAAGAAGTCATCAAAAGCCTCCCAACCAAAAAAAGCCCAGGTCCAGACAGGTTCAGTGCAGAATTTTATCAGACATTTATTGGGGATATAACACCAATATTTGCCTAACTATTCCAAAAGATAGAATCAGATGGAATATTACCCAACTCATTTTTTGAGGCTACAATAACCCTCGTACCTAAACCACACAAAGACCCTACAAAGAAAGAGAACTTCAGACCAATCTCACTTATGAACATTGATGCAAAAATACTCAACAAAATCCTTGCTAACCGAATCCAAGAACACATCAAAACCATTCATCATGACCAAGTAGGCTTCATCCCTGGGATGCAGGGATGGTTTAACATAAGGAAATCCATCAATGTAATCCACCATATAAACAAACTTAAAGACCAAAATCACATGGTCATCTCACTAGATGCTGAGAAAGCATTCGACAAAATCCAACACCCCTTCATGTTAAAAGTCTTGGAAAGAACAGGAATCCAAGGCCCATATTTAAACATAATAAAAGCAATATACAGCAAACCAAAAGCCAACATCAAACTTAATGGTGAGAAACTTGAGGCAATCCCACTTAAATCAGGGACTCGACAAGGCTGCCCATTCTCCCCCTACCTATTCAACATAGTACTGGAAGTCCTGGCTGGAGCAATTAGACAGCAAAAGGAGATCAAGGGGATACAAATTGGAAAGGAAGAGATAAAAACATCCCTCTTTGCCGATGACATGATAGTGTACTTGACTGACCCCAAAAATTCCACCAGAGAACTCCTACAGCTGATAAACAAGTTCAGCAAAGTGGCCGGATACAAAATTAACTCAAACAAATCAGTAGCCTTCCTATATTCAAAGGACAAACATGTGGAGAAAGAAATTGGGGAAAAGGTACCCTTCACAATCTTTACAAAAACTATGAAATACCTTGGTGTGACTCTAACTAAGCAAGTGAAGGACCTGTATGACAAGAACTTCAAACCTCTAAAGAAAGAAATTGAGGAGGATCTCAGAAAATGGAAAGATCTCCCATGCTCATGGATTGGAAAGATCAACATCTTAAAAATGGCCATGCTACCAAAAGCAATCTACAGATTCAATGCAATCCCCATCAAAATTCCAACCCAGTTCCTCATGGAATTGAAAAGATCAATGTGCAATTTCATATGGAATAACAAAAGACCTAGAATAGCGAAATCCATCCTCAACAACAAAAAAACATCTGCGGGAATCACTATCCCTGACCTCAAGCTATATTACAAGGCAATTGTGCTGAAAACTGCATGGTACTGGTACAGAAATAGGCAGGTGGATCAATGGAATGGAATAGAAGATCCAGAAATGAGCCGTCACGTATATGGTCACCTGATTTTTGACAAAGGAGCAGTAAACATTCAATGGAAAAAGGACAGCCTATTCAACAAATGGTGCTGGTCCAACTGGCAGTCAACATGCAAAAGAATGAAAATAGACCCGTTCTTATCTCCTTGTACAAAGCTCAAATGTAAGTGGATTAAAGATCTCCACATTAAACCGGATACACTGAAACTATTAGATGAGAAAGTAGGGAAAACCTAGAACACATAGGCACAGGAGAAAATTTCCTGAACAAAACACCAATGGCTCAAGCTCTAAGGTCAAAGATTAACAAATGGGACTTAATGAGATTGCAAAGTTTCTGTAAGGCTAAGGACATCGTCAAGAAAACAAAACGGCAACCAACAGAATGGGAAAAGATCTTTACCAACACCACATCAGATAGAGGCCTAATATACAGGTGTACAAGGAACTCAAAAAGCTAGACACCAGAGAATCAAATAACCCTATTAAAAAATGGGGTACAGAGCTAAACAAATCATTTTCAGTTGAGGAACACCGAATGGCTGAGAAACATCTGAGGAAGTGCTCGACATCCTTAGCCATCAGGGAAATGCAAATCAAAACAACCCTAAGATTCCACCTCACACCAGTCAGATTGGCCAAGATCCAAAACTCAGATGACAGCAGATGCTGGCGAGGCTGCGGAGAAAGAGGAGCACTTCTCCACTGTTGGTGGGGTTGCAAGCTAATACAACCACTCTGGTAATCTGTCTGGCGATACCTCAGAAAATTGGATATAGTACTACCTGAAGACCCAGCTATTCCACTTCTGGGCATATACCCCAGAGACACTTTAATACACAACAAAGATATATGCACCACAATGTTCATAGCGGCTCTATTTATAATAGCCAGAAGCTGGAAGGAACCCAGATGTCCTTCAGAAGACAAATGGATACAAAAATTGTGGTACATATACACAATGGAATACTACTCAGCCACCAGAAACAATGACTTAACCAAATTCTTAAGAAAATGGCTGCATCTAGAGAAGATCATCCTGAGTGAGATAATCCAGTCACAAAAGAACAGACATAATATGCAGTCACTGATAGTGGGATGCTAAGCCCAGAGGCTTGCACTCCCCCAGAAACAACTCACAGACTGTATGAAGTCCAAGAAATAAAGAAAACAAAACAAAACCAAACAAAATATTTACAAAACAAGAAAACTTTAACTATTTCCATGTTGCGTTTTGTTTTACATGTACTTTACGCTTATTGTAACTAGTAGGTTTTCAATGCATACTGTCAAGCCCTTGAAAAAAATCAAGTACTGACTAAAAAATATATTCACATGGTTTTATGTAAAATTTATTTTAATGTCTGAAAAAACCGTACTGACTAAAATGTAAAATTTTAAGCAAAAAATGTTTAAAATCTGTACATTTATCTTTGTTTTGCAAAATAAAGTCGTTAAAAAAAAATACCATGACCAAGGTAAGTTTTAGAAAAGAGGTTTTTCTATCCATTTTCATAAGAATATCATAAAGTCATTGTTTCTAATAGTTGATCAGTACTTCATTGTGTAAATGGACCAGCTTTTCTATATCCATTCTTCTGTTGAAAAACATCTGGGTTCTTTCCAGCTTCTGGCTGTTACAGGGCTGCTATGAACATAGTGTAGCATGCATCTCTGTTATATGTTGGAGCATCTTTTGGGTATATGTACAGAAATGGTATAGCTGGATCCTCAGGTAGTTGTTTTTCCACTGAATGGTTTTCTCTTCTTTGTCAAAGATCAAATGACCAGAAAGTGTGGGTTTATTTCTGGATCTTCAATTCTATTCTATTGATCTACCTGCCTGTCTTTATACCAGTATCATACAGTTTTTTATCATGATTTCTCTGCAATACAGCTTAAGGTTGGGTATCATGATTCTCCCAGAAGTTCTTTTATTGTTGAGAATAATTTTCATTATTCTTAGTTTTTTGTTATTTAAAATGAATAAGTTGTAAATTGCTCTTTCCAACTCTATGAGGAATGGAGTTAGAATTTTGATGAGGATTGCACTGAATCTGTAGGTTGCTTTTGGCAAGATGGCCATTTTTATTATATTAATCTTGCCAATCCATGAACATGGGAGATCTTTCCATCTCATGAGATCTTCTCCTATTTCTTTCACAGAGACTTGAAATTCTTGTCTTACAGATCTTTCACTTCTTTGGTGAGAGTCATACCAATGTATTTTATATTGTTTGTGACTATTGTGAAGGGTGTCATTTCCCTAATGTCTTTCTCAGTCTGTTTTTTTGTTAAGTAGAGGAAAGCATCTGATTTGTTTAAGTTAATTATATCCAGTCACTCTGGTGAAATTGTTTATCAAGTTTAGGAGTTTCAAGGTTGAATTTTTGGGGTCACTTAAGTAAACTATTATATCATCTACAAATAGTAATATTTTGACTTCTTCCTCTCCAACTTGTATACCTATGTTTTCTCTCTGTTGTCTAATTGCTCTATCTAGGACTTCCAGTACTATATTGAATAGGTAGAGGGAGAGTGGGTAGCCTTGTTTAGTTCCTGATTTTAGTGTGATTGCTTCAATTTTCTCACCATTTAGTTTGATTTGTTTAGTGAATTGCTGTATGTTGCTTTTACTATATTTGGGTATGAGCCTTGCATTCCTTATCTCTGTAAGACTTTTTACATGAAGGGGTGTTGAATTTTATCAAATGTTTTCTCAGCATATAATGAAATGATCATATGTTTTTTTTTTTTTTTTTTTTTTTTTTTTTTTTTTTTTTTTTTTTTTTTTTTTTTTTAGTTTGAGCTTGTTTATATAGCAGATTATGGTGATAGATTTATGTATATTGAACCATACCTGCATATCTGTAATGAAGCCTACTTGGTCATAGTGGGTGAACATTTTGATGCATTCTTGGATTTGGTTTGCAAGAATTTTGTTTATTTGTGCGTCGATGTTCACAAGGGAGATTAGTCTGAAGTTTTCTTTCTTTGCATGGTTTCGGTATAAGTGCAATTGTGGTGTCATAGCATGAACTGGGTAGTGTTTGTTCTGTTTTAGTTTTGTGAAATCGTATGAAGAGTATTTGTATTAGGTTTTCTTTGGAAGTATAATAGAATTCTGCACTAAATCCATCTTATCCTGGGCTTGTTTTACTTTGGAGATTTTTGATGACTGCTTCTAGAAAATATCATCCTGAGTGACATAACCCAATCATAAAAGAACACACATGGTATGTACTCACTGAAAAGTGGATATTAGCCCAAAAGCTTGGATTGCAGACCACTTGAAGCTCAAGAAATTGGAAGACTAAAGTCCTTCTTAAAAGGGCTAACAAAATATCCACAGGTAGAAATACAGAGTCAAAATTTGGAGCAGAGCCTGGAAAAAGGGCTATACAGAATCTGTGGAGTTCCATCATATATACTGTCACCAAACCCAGACAATAATGTGGATGTCAAGAAGTGCATACTGCCAGGTCCCTGGTATAAGTTTCTTCTGAGAATCTCTGCCAGAGCTTGAAAAATACAGAGTTAGATGGGGTCAATCAACCATTGGACTGAGAATGGGGTCCTCAGTTGAGGAGATAGAAAATGACTGAAGGAGATGAAGGGGTTTTCAACCCCACAGGAAGAACAACAACATCAACCAACCAGATCCTCTCAGAACTCCCAGAGTCTAAACCACCTACCTAAGAATACAATATCAGGAACCCATGGTTCCAGCAGCATATGTAGCAGAGGATGGCCTTAATATGTATCAAAGAGAATAGATGTTCTTGGCCCTGTGAAGGCTCAGTATGCCAGTGTATGGGAATGTCAAGGCAGGGAGATGGGAGGGAGTAGGTGGTTGAGGGAACACTCTCGTTGTGTCAAGGGGTGGGAGGATGGGATAGGGAGATTCCAGAAGAGAAACTAGGAAAGTGGATGACATTTGAAATGTAAGCAAAGAAAATATCCAGTAAAAAAAGAAAAGAAGTTTGTGATTCTAGAAGATGTATAGTCTATAATGGAAAACATATAATGCAGCTGGAGCAGAAAGCTTGGGGCTCACACTTACAAAATGTATACACAAACTGGAGAAAGTGAGGAATAAAAGAACCCAGGCTTTGAGACCTCAATGTGTGCCTCCATGACATATTCACTCCAGCAAGGACAAACCTCTAGACATTCTCAAAAAGCATCACTGCCTGGAAAACATATATTCAAATAAAGGAGCCTATGGAGGACATGGTCATTCAAACCAACACAGACATGTAGCACCCAGAGAGATAATATACTGTAATGTACAAAGTGTCTTTCTTTGGTCCTGAGACATTCTATTACCTTTATGTTACACAATAAAGAGCAACTCAAGAGTGAATAAAGTGTATAAATTATATAGATTAAAATACTCTATGGAATGGAGCCCAATCAGAGAGCCTAAGCAGAGTACCAATGCTCTATAATGTCACTAATAATTTCAATTATGGTTGACCTTAAGAAAAAGATATCTCCAGAAGCAGAATGAGAAATAATCACAAGGTCAGTAGTAAATTAATAATTAATTTACTGATTAACTTTAATAAACAGTGTGGCATTTAATTTACCATTATATATAATCTATGTTCTGTTTTTTTCCTGGCTCTGTTATAGTTTCCATTCCATATACATGTATGCATAAAGCATAAAGTATTGTAGGGATGTTACGAAGTGTGGAATGACATTAACTTTATTACTGAAACTCTGGAATAAGTGAACTATATAGGTAGAAATATGTATAAGATAGGATGTTCATCCTATAATAAAATGATAATAAAATCTTCATTGCATCCCACATCATTATGTGCTGTATTTTGCTTATGCTGGATATAAAGAAAAAAGGTATTGCAGACTTTCTCTGGAGCTCTTAAAAGCCTGCTTGATCATCTTTGCTTCTTTCCACTTACACTGTCAAGTTCCCTGGGCTTCAGATGAAAGACGAGAAGATAAAAATGTAGTAGAATATATATTCTAATTGCATTTGAATTCCACCTCCTGAGGTGGAGTCAATAAAGTAATCCCTCCAGAGTACACTGGATAAAAGCACCCAGTCACATGAAGCCCTACAAGGAAGCAAAACAGCTTTCCTCATGTCTCCAGCTTTAGAGTTTTTTTTCAGTACTACTGATGAAACCCAGGACACAGTCTCTCCTAAACATGTCTCTGCCACTGAGTTGAGTCCGTCTTGTTATTACAGAAAAAGTTTGCACACCTTCTTCAAATAGCATGTAGACTCACATTAAGGATTCAGTATTGACTCAAACTCGAGAGTTTCTGTCTGTCTCCTAAATGCTGGGCTTATAGTCAATGTGCCACATCACACCTGTCTTTGAAACAGTAACTTATTGAACTCATATCATCAGACTAAAATTCTCAAACACAATTGATACTAAATCTGTAAATGGAAGTTAGAATAAATTGATTATTCTTATTCTAGATATAGACATTAATGCAGTTGCTTCAGGTTGACAACCAGTTCTCAGTAGAAATACTGAACTCCAGATGGTCCAAACACAGTCATGACTGAGTATAACAGAGTTCCACATTCTAAGTGTTTTTTTTTTTTGTTCTTTTCTTTATTATTTTTTTTTAGCATTCCATGGCATTTTCCTAACCATACTAAGATTATTATTCTTACAACCACACTTTATTATTTTTTTCAGGTGCATTTAATTTAATTATATATATATATATGATTGTTCTGCCTGTATGTATGAAAGCATGCCACTTGTATACCTGTTTCCAATGGAGACAATAAAACACCATCCAATTTTTCAAATCTGGAGTTCCATATGGTTGTGAAGCACCATCACGTGGCTTCTGAGAACCAAGCACAGGCTTTCTGTCTGCCAGAACTAGAAGGCCTCTTAGCTTATGCACCATCTCTACAACGTCATTATTTTTCTTATATTTAAAAATTACATTTATGTATTTATTGGGACTAATTTGTGTTTGGGCACACATGATATGTCACCCAGCATACGTGTATAGTTGAGAGAATGGTGGGGGACTTTCTTGCACCATCTGAGTCAGTGTATCAATCTCGGGCACAGGTATCATCCTTGGAAACTCCCTTTACATCCATGTTTTAAATATTATGAGCACCAGGTATATTTTATTACTTTCAATAACTAATTTCTTCTCCCTCTCTCTTAATTTCTAGCCATAACCTGGGTTAAAGGAATCTTCCTCTCACAAACTATGCTATACTTTGGTGGACTGCTCTATTTCTTCTTCAGTTACATCATTTCATATTCTTTTGGACACACACACACACACACACACACACAAACATATAAAATTAAATCATCTGCAAATAAGGATACTTTACATATAGGTTCTATCATAGATGTATAATAGACTTTGCCAAATACATATTTTGAATCTAATTAGATGAACATGTGACTTATTTTACTTTAGTCTTTGTGGTGCATTATGTTTACTATATATATATGTTGGTTGAACTACCTCAGTATCTCTTAGGTGAAATTAACTTGATCATGGTAGAAGAACCTGTTAAAATGTATAGGAATGTGTTTTTCAATTACTATACTAGTAAAAAAATGGGTTGCCAAGTTAATCATTGATATTATTCTTCTGTGATATAATTCTATAAATTCTCATTGTTGTTGCATTTTTATTTTAATATCAGGATTTTTCTGGTCACTGTTTTCCTAAAATGAATTAAAAATGTTTCTTCAAATCCCATTTAACAGAACAATTGAGGAAGTATACATATCAGCTCTACTCTGAAAGGGTCTGCTTGAATTCTATACTGAATTTTTCTAACCTCAGGACATTTTATTTGGGTGACTTTTAGTTACTACATATAATTATTTGGAGAGTATTGGGCAAGTAAATTAGTTACTTTATCTTTGTCTAACCTAAAAGCGTTGTATGTATTTAAAGATCCACACAATTCTTATTTTTCTTTATAAATATTTAGTTTTAACTAAAATATAATTATATACTTCCATGTTTCTCCCCCCAAAATATTTTTATTGGAAATTCTCTGCATTTACATTTCAGTTGTTATCCCTTTCCTACAATCCAATCCTTCCTCCCTTCCATTGCTTCCAAGAAGGTGTTCCCTCTTTCAACCAACCTGTCCCACTTTTTGGGCAAGTACCCATTTATAAGTGAATACATACTAAGAGGGTTCTTTGTGACTGGCTTACTTCACTCAGGATGATAGCTTCAAGTTCCATCCATTTGCCTGGGAATTTCATGAAGTCATTGTTTTTGATAGCTGAGTAGTATCCCATTATGTATATGTACCATAATTTCTGTATCCATTCCTTTGTTGAAGGACATCTGGGTTCTTTCCAGCTTCTGACTATTATAAATAAGGCTGCTATAAATATGGTTGTGTATGTGTTCTTCTTAGATGTTGGAGCTTCCTTTGGGTATATGCCCAAGAGTGGTATAGATGGGTCCTTAGGTAGTACTATGTCCAATTTTCTGAGGAGCCACCAGACTGATTTCCAGAGTGGTTGTACCAGTTTACATTTCCACCAGCAGTAGAAGAGTGTTATTCTTTCTAAGCATCCTCGCCAGCATCTGCTGTCACCCGAGTTTTTGATCTTAGCCATTCTGACTGGTATGAGGTGAAATCTTGAGGTTGTTTTCATATGCATTTCCCTGATAACTATGGATGTTGAACATTTTTTGGGTGTTTCTCAGCCATTTTATTTTTCCTCAGTTGAGAATTCTTTTTTTTTAAGCTCTGTACCTCATTTTTACTAGGATTATTTGATTCTCTAGAGTCTAAATTCTTGAGTTCTTTGTATATATTGGATACTAGCTCTTTATCTGGATTGGTAATGATCATTTCCCAATCTGTTGGTTGCTGTTTTGTCCGTTTGACAATGTCGTTTGCCTCACAGAAGCTTTGCAATTTCATGAGGTCCCGTATGTTGATTCTTGATCTTAGAGCATAAGCTATTGGTGTTCTGGAAATTTTCCCTTGTGCCTATGTGTTCTAAGCTCTTTCCCACTTTCTGTTCTATTAGTTTCAGTATACCTGGTTTTATGTGGAGGTCTTTGGTCCCCTTGGGTTTGAGATTTGTACATGGAGATAAGAAAGAATCCATCTGCATTCTTCTGCATGCTGACTGCCAGTTGAACAAGTACCATTTGTTGAAGAGGCTCTTTTTTCCCATGTTTTCAGCTCCTTCATCAAAGATCAAATGACTGTAGGCATGTTGCTTCATTTCTGGGTCTTCGATTCTATTGCATTGATTTACCTGTCTCTCTGTACCAATACCATGCAGTTTTTGTCCACTTCTCATAGGTTTATGTTTGGTGAAGTAGAAATTTTAAAGAATGATTTTACTAGAATTGTAAGTAAATTTACACCAAAAGCATAATAGGTAATCTGCACAACAAACTTTTAAGTTTTAGCAGATAGTAATTACTGTAGCAGGATAGAACCACATCATGTGGAGAGCAAAAGCATAGGCCAGTTCTTAACTGCTGCTTTTCTTGACAAAATCAAACAACTGTTTGAGATCGCAAAATAATTCCTTACATACCTTAATTCATGTACAAAAAATTGTTCTCCAAATTACTTATACACTCCTAAGTACCTCAAAAAAGAACCTCCCTTAGCCTCTGATATTTCCTCTATCACATTGCCTCATAAGTCCTTCCATGAAGCTTCTCATCCAGATTAGATTTAATTGGTATTTTTCTACTTTAGATCAATCTTTTTACTCTTTTATATAACATATTTTCTCATCTTTAGATATGTAGTTCTATGCATAACATGCAGTCTTCATTAAATATTATAATACTAAATGTTCAAACTTTTATTTGCTCATATTTATATCCAATTTATAGACTATCTCTATTAACAAGTACTAGTAAACAAATTAATTTAGAAATAAACTATAAAATATTTATATATTTTAATATTTTATATAAGAAATAATTTATTTTTTAAAGCTACCATACATTTAAGTATATAATATTTTGGTAGCAAGGAACTCAATTATAATTTATTTTGCTTTATATAGTTTATTATGATTTTACCCAAATCCAGAGATAAAGGGAAAGATTTTCAGAATATATTAGAACTGTCATGTCATTACAATGTTTATCTGTTAGCACTTTAAGAGAGGAAGGACAGGAGGATTTGTGAAATGTGAAGAAAATTGACAACCTGTAATTTCAGTATTATACTAAGCCATGAAATGTTTAAACGAAGACATTACTTTTTAAAAAATACTTAGTGTATATATTCAGGGGAATAAGATACAGTCGGGTTATTATAAGGAGGTAAAATTGGTAATGTAGAAGGGTAATAAATGGGACTGTTCACAGAGATAAGCCGCTTGCATTTCCAAGATCCACATCTTGCGTGACTTCCTGTCCTGAGGCATAAGTTGTCCTAGTTTGCTGTATAAACTTTTAAATTAATTTGGAGTCTAGCTAAACCAACATAGAGAGATAAAATAAGCCCAAACCATTCTTTTTAAATGCTAATCTATTTGACAAAATGTTCTAAGCTTGTGGAAGTTGGCTCAAGTTATTGTATATGTGATTTTTATGCTAATAGATTTAATTTAATAGGGAATTTGATTTCAGGATATAATACCATGTCTCATTGTACCATATCTATTCTACATCACAATGATTTCCGTGGTTTCACCCAATGAAAACTATATCATTTCTTATATGTTATGATTCATTCAGTCAAAAAACATTTAAAGATAAGCCTAGCTGCTTTCCATTCAAAATCTTTATGGTCATTAACTAATATGTACACTTCTCAGAACCTATAAATACAGTGTAATACACATTTTTAGTATTCAACACTACAGTAACATCTACATTCTTCAGAGAGCTGTAGTTGAAACAAATGTATCAAAAGGTCAGCTTGATAGGTGAGAGATGAAATGGGCACTCCATATCCAAGACATCAAGGACTTCTCTTCAGTTCATGGGAGAATGATTCTCAGCAATGCATAGGAACAGTTCTTGATAATGTCTTCTTTTCAAGTTTCTTAAAGTGTGTGATTATGCTTATTAAACTCTTTACGTTTTGAGAGTTGGTGCTTTTTCTATAAAAGCTCCTAACCAAAAGGTATTTTGCGTTTTATGGGTACCTACTTTAATGCCTGAAATCTATCTAAGTTGTGCTGATTGCCTCAACTGCACAAATCTTTCCCCTTTGCTCCTTCCTCTGAAAGAATAATCCTCCATCAGTGTGCTAAAACATAAACAGATTTTCATCTGAACTTAGTCCTAAACTCCCCTTAATCCACTGATCCAACCCATCTAAGTGAACCCAGAAAGGGATCAGCTGAATTATTACGTAAATTCCCTTTGGAAAAGTTGAATTAGAAGTACTGTCTACAGAATGTATACTTTGCATAAGTGTTGCAGAAAACCCACAAGCCTAGTAAATTGGAAAAGCAATTCAGAGGCTTAGCAATTTAAGTCCTAATGCAGAAATAAGATTGCTTTTAAAAAGCCTCACACCCTCTTGCCAAAGCACTTTTGTTTATTCTTATTCAGGTTGCCCTGGGGAAAGGAAAGTGAAATCAATGTTATTTCACATAAAGGCACTAAAATGCTTGATATATTAAATATCTTCAAGTGGCTGGGATCCTTAGGTAGCTAATTTACTATATGGTGTATAGCTTCTGACCATGCAGTTTCTGGTATTTTCCTTAGGTGTCTTTATGTCTTTATATTTATTATTATTTTTTTGCAAATCTCATGTGTCAAAAGAGTAAATCTTAATAGCCACTGAAACTAAGAAAAACAATTCTTTAGTAAGAAGAATTTAACTTGAGTCAAAATACAGTTGGAGGTTCATGGTTCTGATTCTAGAAAATTTATTCTTTATTTGAGTTTATGTATTCATATGGTAACTACAAAAATTAGAATAAATCATATTGCTTTAACCAGGAACTTTCTGTAAATTAATCTTCTAAATTAAGTATTGTTGTAATACAATAAAACACTACATTTATTGAGATAAAAACTTATTTTTCAAAAAAAAAAGTTATTAATTTGAAAATGGTAATTTAAAAGAATTGTCCTAATTTCTAATTGTTTTATATCCATCATAGTTTTTAGGTTTTAATTGTCAGACCTTGTGAAGAACGTGTTTAACCACTACACTTGGAAAGGAAAAGAAGGATCAAGGTTAACTTTAGTTACACAGTTACGTTCAAAACTTCTGGAAAATATGTGAGGTGTTATGTCAAGAAAAAAACACAACAATCAAAAGATTAACTATTTTCTACTTATAATATTTCAAAGTAACACTCAGGACATTATAATATTATTACTTTCATGAAACAAAACTGGTTCTGTTTAATTGATTATATCAAGACAACACATTTTCTCAAACCTAAATTCTTAACTAATGTAAACTTAGCATCAAAAAGTGCTTTAAAGAACAATCATACATCTAGCTACACAGAGTTATTTCATTCTCACGAGTCCTGAACACATTGTGATATAAAATGACTTCTCAGTTTTCTTCATTGCTTTTCTTAGGCCTATGCACTTGCTTTCTCAGTTCTAATGATTATTTATATAGTTGTGATCACTACCCTTATGATTACTATTTTTAATCCAAGATCTAACCTGAGGCATATAAATCAATCTAAACAGTGAGTATGACCAAGTATTGTGTCTTGGATTAGTTACTTAGCAACTTCCTTGGAAATCACTCAGCATTTTTTATTAAAGTGAAAAATCTTTGAAGCTGCAATGTGAACAAAGTGGGCCAACCATGAAGCATAGCATGTGGAATGATCACTGAAATGTAATTAGAAACACTGCAATATTAATTCCTACAGTAATAGATATCAAGAAGTTTTCACTTTTTTAGCTCAACCTGTATTTAGTCTTTTCTTTCTCCCTTTTCTTTTTTTGTAATGATTAACAAATGCACTAGAACTGAGTAGCAAATTCAGTAGCAAACTATTGACAAGCATTATTAACATCTGTATGTGAAGAACAAAACGAAATATCTCTACCAATTATTTGTGTTTCCACACGGTGAAATTCTGTGAGTTTTGAAACTGATTTAAAAAGTCAAACATTACACTGACTTTCATACTACTGTCTTATACTGATGCTCACTTCCTGTGTCTCAGGTTGTTGGCCTACTTAGCTTTTGAAGTTATTACAGATTGAGTGAATTCATTTGTGGATAAGGTTAATCTAGAGTCAAGTGTGACTTCAATTGACTTATTTCTTATTTTCATTACAACATTATCCATGCTTTAATTTGGCCACTGTAGCCATGATATAATAGGACAAATTGTTCTGAATATAAAAGTGCAAGGTTACCTTAAGTTATAAATGAGTGTACTTAAGTATGACTATTCCAGTCTTGCTTACAACTTTACAATGTTGTGTGCTTAGGCTAGAACCAGAATCTCTTTCTATATGTGATGAAAGACACTAACTATGATTTATATTTCCTGTAGGGGGAAATATTTGCTTTATATTCTATTAAGTGCTGATAGATGGTGCTGAAGTAAGGTCTTTCAGTGGTCTTTCCAAAGACAGTATATCCAGCTACTTTTCTTCAGAAGTACATTCTTCTCCTATTTTTGTTTCCTCTTGATTATATTTAAAAGGTGGACTCCAATTTTAAATAACATAAATGACACTCACTAGTGAAGCTCACATTTAGGTTATAATGAGCAACTGATTCCAGGGAGAAAGAGACATTGGCTGAGTGTAGTATACCTCTTTCCTCTGAGGAAGTAGATGGTTAAAATATCTGAAGGAAAACTTAAACCATGGTCATAGCATGTAAGAAGCAGAACCACAGCCACAAGCTAGTTCTGCTGGTAGCCACACTTAGATCTTAGAGGAACAGGGAGTTTTATAGGGTCTTCAACATGACCATGGGGGATGGAGTATACAAGAAAAGATTGACTGTGTATTGAGGTTCAGGGTGCTACAATTGCTCATTAGTCAGCCACACTGGGAGTGTACAGCTGGGTGTGAGTCAGGAACACTGAAAATGAGACTTCCATGTTGAATAGCTACCCTTGAGTCACTTGTGCTCCTGAAATAACCTCAGTATAATTACTGATCGTACAAACTATACTTGGACAGAATGCTTTGGTCTCAAGCATGGGTGATCTACCCTCCAAGCTTCCTCCTGTCTCATGACTAAACTTTAAGTATTCCCAGAAAAAGTCACACAACAGTGAACAGTCATCAGTTGCTCCAAAGATTGAGATTTGTCCGAAGCTTGGTTTTCCACATTCCTGGTTTATTTGAATTTTCTTCTTTCACAGAAAGCCATTTTGGAGATATTATGGTCCAGTGCGATTATGTTACTATGTGTTTTATCTGTGGCTGAAAAATACCCATGTTTTCTTTCTATACCCATGTTCTCAGGCTTTGGATGTGATAACCATTTGCAGGATATTTTTACATATTAATTATGTTAAAGTCAAGGTTGCAGCAGTGACCAAATGCTCCAAATATTCATTGACTCAAAAAAAAATGTATTTCTTTCTCAAAAGTGTGTAGTGAAAGGCAACTATCTGCAGGTAGTAGACTTATTTCACAAGGTTATCTGGGTTCCATCTTCTTGTGGCTACTTTTCTTAGGGTGTTTGGATCAGTTGAATACAATCTTAACACTCCCACTGAATGAGGGGACAAGTATGTGGCTTAGGTCTATTTATTAAAGAGCTAACATTCTTTTTAAATTCTACACTTCCACTCATCTTAAAATAGAGAAAGTGCAAAGGTCTTCACACCCACAGAGATGCCTGTAAAGGATAGAATTGTAGCTACTCTCTTTTTGACATGTGGAGAACTGGGAGCCATCACCTTTTCTTGTCACTTAAAGACCTATTGCACCGCAGTGTTGTTCAGGACACTGGAAAAAAGAAATTGCTGTAACTATTTGCATGCAATATTCCATTATGTTGTTTCCCCACATGCACTCTCAAACTATTTTTGGGGGAGAGGAGAAAGATTTGAATGCATGTGTACCATTGGCATTGGCAAAGTTGTGTCTATGACTATAGACTCCTTGGGTGTTAACAAAACCCCACTTGCCACCAGTCCAATCTCAGATGAATGGCAGTGCTATCTGATGATCTGAGTGCAAAATTTCATAGTGTGTACAGAACCTAGCAGAACCTAGCAACTATAGCTTCCTCTCAAGGATCGTTACAGCCTGACAGTGCTTGACAACTGAGAGTCACCAGAATGACTAGATAGCCTCTCTCCATGCCCTGTCACTAATAAACATAAGGATATTCCTTTTGTACAGTTTCTACCATTCCATCAGAAAATGTTCTGCTTGACCCCATCCTTTATGTATATATGTCTGCCTTTTCTGCACTTTGCCACTGTTCCACCTGGTGTTCCAGGGCCACCTTTGCGGGCTGCAGAACTATAGCTGTTTCTCTGAGGTATCAATACTTCCACTCGCCCGCATGAACACTTTAAAGCCTGCACTTTTAACATGATTTTGATTATTTTATGTTTATAGATTCTCTCTCTCTCTCTCTCTCTCTCTCTCTCTCTCTCTCTCTCTCTCTCTCTCTCTCTCTTCTCTCTCCCTTTGTGTGTGTGTGTGTGCGTGTGTTTAACTTAGCCATACAGAAATTTTATTGAGATCAAAATTATGGCCACTGTAGCACACAGGAATAAAAGAATGAATAGAATCTTCTATGTATCACTAGTTTTCTGTGATTTAGTTTCTGCACTTTTTCTTAGTGATTTAATATATAGTGTATCCCTCTATAGCAAAGCATGCCTTTCAGATACAGCTAAATAAATGCAGAGCTCAAGCTATGAATCGACACTTCACCCATTCTCAATCTTTTAGTTTTGTTCATTGAACAGGATCTTCTGTAGCCCAGTCTATACTGGAACTTACTATAAAGATCATACAACTTCCATCACATGGATGATTATAATATGCCTGCTTCAATCTCCTTAGGTCTGAGATGGCCGGTTTGAACCACCATACCAGTACTTATCTTGCTTTGAATATATCAGTCTAAGTCTATTAATTCTCTGAGAGTTTTCTCTTAATTTAATATGTACCTAATAAAAATTTCTCTCTTATTAGTTTCTTTCTGTCATTCTTTTTTAACATAGCTATGAATAAAACACCTAGATCAAATCTTTGAAATGATGTTAGGAAATTACAAATCTAGTATTTTTTTTAATAACCTCTCAGTTGTTCAAACCCCAACCATCCAGCTCTTCAACCACTGACAGCAGTTAAATTAATCTAAGGATAGATGCAGTTTTTTCTAAATTCTCTCTAGAATACTGAGTAATGTGTCAAAGACTCTTACCAAACTGGCATTACTGTGAGTTTAGCTCATGCACTGGAGCTCCTGGTAAGTATTTGAATGTCAGTGGTTTAATGGCAGCATATCCTCACATGAAAGACCTGCTAATTGTCTCAATTTTCACCTAATGTAACTCTGGCAGTGAGCACATAAACCTATTTGTGGCAATCCCAAGTGAAATGGAAGAATTAATATTAATGAATGACATTAAAATATCAAAGCTGTGTACTCCCAATGACCATCATCACTAATAATTATTATGACAGATATTTGTTTAGATGAAGATGTGGATAGACTAGAAAGAGTGTAGTTTTTCTAAAGAAGCCGAAGGTAGAATAGCTTTATACAATAAAACCCACAGAATAAGGACATTCTGCCACACCGGCTGCACTTGCTGGTTTTGTGTAAACTTGACACAAGCTGGAGTTAATCACAGAGAAAGAGCCTCAGTTGGGGAAATGCCTCCATGAAATCAAGCTGTAAGGCATTTTTCAACTAGTGATCAAGGTGGGGGGCAGCCCATTGTGGGTGGTGCCATCCCTAGGCTGGTAGACTTGCGTTTTATAAGAAAGCAGGCTGAGCAAGCCAGGGGAAGCAAGCCAGTAAGTGACATCCCTCCATGGCCTCTGCATCAGCTCCTGCTTCCTGACCTGCTTGAGTTCCAGTCCTCATTTTCTCTGGTGGTGAACAGCAATATGGAAGTGTAAGCTGAATTAAATCTCTTCCTTCCCAATTTGCTTCTTGGTCATGATGTTTGTGCAGGAATAGAAACCCTGACTAAGACAAATTGGTACCAGCATAGTGGGGTATTCCTGTGACGACCTGACCATGTTTGGGGAGGACTAGGAATAGAAACCCTGACTAAGACAAATTGGTACCAGCATAGTGGGGTATTCCTGTGACGACCTGACCATGTTTGGGGAGGACTGTGCAAGGACTTTGGAACTTTGAGCTAGAAGAGCCATTGGCATATTAAGAGCTCTGTGGGATGTTTAGCAGGAGCTTGGAAGATAATGTTGAGAACAGTGCAGATGATAGAGGCCTGGCTTGTGACATTTCCGTGGGAAGATTAAAGACTCATGGAACAGGGATGTTGCTATTTTTTTTGTAAAGATTCTGTGGTTTTGGTTAGCTGGGGCTGAAGAATCAGCTGTGATTAAAAAGATACCAGAACTACTAAAGCAAAATCTTTTCATTGCTGGGATTATTGATGCTGATCGTCTGGAGCTAAGAAATTAGTGGCGATTGAGACTAGCATCATTGAGGTAAAATCGAAAATTGTCTGGGAATTGTTCTCTGAAAGCACAGATAGGATGTGTTCAAGAGATAGCCAAGGTTGTACCTCGTGCTGTGGCTGGACTTGGTAATGTGTAAGAGTCACCCAGGTGGTACTCGTTTTGAAGGAATGAAGGGGTTATGGAGAGTAGCTGAGGCTCGGCATTGTGAAAGTACATCCTCAGTGGCAGTTAGTGGCCAGGACTGACAGTAGTATTTTGGAGATGCCAGTGCCATGAGATGACCACCAAGAACAACAGCGGCAGTGGAGAACAGGCAGCTGGAGCCTAGAGGACAAAGTGTGTGCTACACGGGGCAGAGCAGGAGAAGTGACTCAAGTCCTTGGAGGACCCAGAAGTTCCTAAGTGGATTCTCAGACACTGAATGGTTAGAAATTGATTTTGTTTTGACTGTGACTGTAATCTTTCCCTACTGAAGGAAGAAGAGGAGCCCACAGTTTAGAGACTTAAAATTGTAAAAAGACTTTGATTTTTTTTAAAAAAACTGAATATTTTAAAGGTATTGCAATTTTAAAATGTAAGAATTGGTAAAGACTGTGGGACTCTTAAGGTTATCTAGATCTTGGGTATGAACAAGAAAGTAAGGATTGAAGCTTAATATTGATTTGTTTGAATGTTAAGTTGATAAGGGGTCAATTTTACTGGCTGGTTTTGTGTCAACTTGACACAAGCTGGAGTTAATCACAGAGAAAAAAAAGCCTCAGTTGGGGAAATTCCTCCATGAGACCCAGCTGTAAGGCATTTTCCCAACTAGTGATCAAGAGGGGGGAGGGGGAGGGCCCAGTCCATTGTGGGTGATGCCATCCCTGGGCTGGTAGACCTGGGTTCTATAAGAAAGCAGACTGAGCAAGCCAGGGGAAGTAAGCCAGTAAGTGACATCCCTCCATGGCCTCTGCATCAGCTCCTTCTTCCTGACCTGCTTGAGTTCCGATCCTCAATTCCTCTGGTGGTGAACAGCGATATGGAAGTGTGAGCTTAATAAATCTCTTCCTCCCCAACTTGCTTCTTGGTCATGATGTTTATGCAGGAATAGAAACCCTGACTAACACACTTGCCTTTCCAAGATAATTACAGCCTACATAAGTTTATGATAGTCCATCAGGTGCAGTGATCTTCCCTGGTCAGAGACCCTGTAACTGTTGATTACTATAACACTGTACAGAAGGTTTTAATGTGAATGTTTACAATTATTCAAATTTTACAAAATAAGTGTAGTTTTTTTTAAATGTATAATTCAGATAGGACAAATTTACCCCTTTTGACTGTAGAAATCCTGAGTAAGAAAGCATTAAAATGTCTGTTTCACAAATAACGTAAGCACAAGAAATTTCATGATAGGTCATTCATTCTGTTAGGGCTTATTGGCTGGATAAGTGCCTGCTCCTGTTTCTTTGGCCTTAGCATATGATCTTGTATCTTCAGGCCTGGAGAGAATACCTTACCTCGGAAATTGTACTTAGTATAAAGTAAATGCCCAGTAAACATTTATTAGAATATTTTTAAGACAAGGTTTCTCTGTGTGGCTCTGACTGTCCTGGGAATCACTCTGTACCCCAGGCTGATACCAAACTCAGAGATCCACCTGCCTCTGCTTCCTGAGTGCTGGGATAAAAGACATGCACCATCATCTTCTGGCTATTTCTTTGATTTTGTCTTTAAGTCTTTGCACTGTTATCTCTTTGGATGATTGCAGCCAAACTATTTGAACAATTAACTTCGAAAGGCCTCATAATTCTGAGTATTTATGGGCTTCCTCTGCTCACTGTGACTTCTTTAGATTGAATCTTCCAGTATTTCCTTCCTTGAGTAATAAAAGAATAGTGATATTGTTTGCTCGTTTATGTAATTCACCTGTAGGAAAATGTTTGTTAGGTGAGGATGATGTTAGAATCAAGGATGGTACTCATTTCTAAATTCTAACCAGAACTTGAATATTAGGGCACATTGTCTTTTGGAACATTGTGTCCTGATTCTGGGAGATTCACTGCCAATAGATGGTGCTATTAAGTTACAAACTTTTTGAGAATAAAACTTAAAATCAATGCAGTTCAGACTTCAGTGAGCTTCACACTCAGTGAAGGTATTGATGAGACATGGATTACTAAGTCCGTTCCTCTAAAGAGTCTGTTTCAAGTTATGAGTTGGGCACCAACATTTGGATTTTGAGCAGCACACAGGTGGAGAATTCTTCACCAGTAATTTGAAGAATTCTTTACCAATACTATTGAATACCAACGTATTAGAAATAAGAGCTTCTTTATTGCAGTCATTTTGTGTGAATTAAAATGTTAAGCATTTATGAGAACATTTATACATGATTGCTTTTCAGAAGATTATAGGGAAATCAGGGACACTTAAACAACATAATTAATGCATTTTAAAATAGTTCCAGAATACAGTGTTCTTGAAAAGCTCCCATAGTCTTTATGGGTATGTTTCTCTGTAACATCTATTTAATATATTTCTAATGATATATTTGATATTTTTATTGAATGCTTTATTTACTTACATTTCAAATGTTATTCCCTGCCTGGGTTCTCCTCTGCAAATCCCATCCTCCCTAACCCTCCTCCTTAAGATTCTGACAAAAGACTTAGCAGGAATTGCAATGAGACAGAACTGGGTATTAAGTTGTTGGAAGATGTGTACAATATTTGGAAAAGAGCATGGAAAGAAGAGGGAGGGCAGGATGGAGGGAGAATAAACATGAGAGACTGGTGAGAGTGAATTCAGTTATTAGTGCACTGCTGCATTTTGCTATGATATGGCAGCGATCAACATCCTCATACTAGAAAACTTGTTGCTCTTCCTCTCTTGCTCTCTTGCTTTTCTCTTGATTTTGCCTTTTTGCCCCTGTTCTCTCCCCATTCCCTTCCCCTTCCCTTCCCCATGCCATGAATAAACTCTCTTCTATACTAAATACCATAAATGAACAAACAAAAAAAAAACTTGTAGGAGAAAACTTGGGTAGCTCATAATTAGTCTAAAAAATAATCTTCATTCATCTTGGTGATAACTTCTACAATAATTGCATTAATCCTTAAACAATAAATTTGATGTCTATAAAAATATTTTTAAAGTTACATAAACTGCAGTGGTTTGAATAAAAGTATTCCTTTTTAGTAGTTACATTATAAGAATGAATTATTGGGACACCCAGACACTGTGCTATGTTAAGCCTTTGTGCTACACGAATAAGTATTTGAAAATCAAAGAACTGTTCTATTCCACTAAAGATACTTCATAACAGTAATATAAGATTTATGTAGAGTTTGGGGAAATAGAAGAATGATTTTTCTTCTTTGATCAAATTAGGCTTTTTTTTATAAAATGATATTGTATTTCTCAGAGAAACAAAATATGTTAGCCAATTTATTTTGACATAAGTTTCTAATGAATTACTGACATTTGCATTTTCAAAAAATAAAATTTAGTACTAAAATAACAGTGTAATTAGACTTAAATTTATTAGAAATTATGTTTGGAGCCATGTTGGTGCCAGCCGTCAAAAATGAACTATTTCAAGGATGGAAAACTCTACCATTGAAATAATTTTTTGTGTTTAAAATTATTTATAAATACACAAATTAAATTCCAAAATATACATAGTTAAAATTTTCTGAATTATTTGCCTGTGGAATAGAATGTAATATTTTTAATTGTTATGAAATGCTGATATTAGGACCAATCAATCCTTATATAAAATAGTTGCAGGTACATGTGGTTTTTACTCCTATTCAGACACTTCTAATAGGGGAAAACTTAGGAATGTTTTAGGGTATAGATTTAACCTAATGTAAAAGGATACTTTTCAAATATTTGTGGGCTACAGACAACTCTAAGGATTATCAAGTTGAGATTTGCATATATTCCAGTGAAAAATTTTGAAATTTTTCTTTACTTCATTTTTGAAACAGCACTTGACAAACACATACTTTACTTGGTTTGAGTACTGAGAAATTTCCAATTAAAATTTCTCAAGGCAACAGATAAATACAATGTATTTACATGATGTAATTTTCATATAAATGCATTATTTTCTAGAATCTATGATGTATAATCACAGACTGAATTTATTCATAAAAGTTTTCCTGGGTCTTATTTATGTAGTGTTAAGAATTGTATGGAGAGTCTCAAGCATTCTACTTCTGCATTATTCTCAATAATTTTTCACGTGTGGCAATCTATTGATGTGCTCTCTACATTGGTTTTGAAGTAACTGTCGGCTCAGGAAGCTTTGGGTCTGTGATCCTCCCATTTTAGCCTTAGGAGAAGACATCAGACATAGCAAAGAAGTACTTTCCATGATTTCTGTTGATCACGTGAATGGCAGTTAATGATTGAAATCCATACCTGTGAGGCTCAGTAATACTTGACCCACTCTATGCTTTACAATGTGGTCATATTGAGAACTGGCTTATGTAAGGTATTCAAGAAATTCCAAAGTGAATTTCCTTGTTCCTGACCACTAGTTAGTGGAGAAAGATGAGACAATAAAAAAATCCGTTTCTTTAAACATTTTCTTCTTATTACTTACTAAAGTAATATATATGTGTTAAAAATGTTTCCAATGCACAAATCAGAGCTTCTATGTTAAAATGGCTTATATGCTAATAGCTCAGAGGTAAGCTAATAAGAGGTGAACTGTCAGGACAGGTTTCACAGATAGCCATTGTAAATCAGATATTTTCAGTAATAAGATATAAATATTTAACTTGTTTAGTTTCTATTCTATTCCGAATTCAATATTTGAATGTATTTTGTGAGTGACAATACTAATATTTTTCTGTAACAAATTGTTTATATTACCATTTTGAAATTCTCAAATTATGGATGCTATAGTTCTAAGATTTAGGGTATTCAGGAAATAGGGTAGGAGAAAGTTCCCGAAAACCTGTTTGTTTTCTAATGATGATGCTGCATTTGAGTGGTATAGAAAAAGATACAAATCCAAAAGCATTGGAAAATGCCCATATGCTAAATATATAAATGTTACTGTGAAAAGTTTTAAAATAAAAGCTTATAATATTCAAACCATATACATTAATGTACTCTTTTTATAGTAGTTAAATAAGTTTCATTTAAAGACTAGCGTCTATTTATTAAAAAACAACTTATGATGGAAATCAATATAATTATCCACTTACCATTAAAAAAAATCCTAATTTAAATAACATGTTGATTGATGTCAAGCTTTTCTTATATTGTAGTATGCTTGTAGACACATGCTGTCTTTAAAGACTAGAAATGGTTAAGAGAAAGGATGATACAGGGGGATTTTTGAGGTGTGCTGCCATAGTATGAAATCTTGTCATTTCCACAGAAGCAAGAGGTATGAATTTGCTATAGTAAGCAGGGCATCCCTTAAGGATACTGAAAGAGCCTTATCTAAAAACCAGTGCAAGCATCTGATTAGACAGCTCAGTAGTGTCTCTGCAGGTCCCAACCCTGTGAGCTAAAATAACTTACTGGATAGCTCTCATAATTATAATTAAGCTAATATAATAAATAATGTTTTTTTAGTTTTATTGCTGCATTGAATGCTTATCATAAAGCTGAGTCTGTTTTAGAAGTTATATATACTGTCACAATTTTAAGAGACTGACATTGTGATTATATCTATTTTGGTGGAGTGTATACCTGAAATGTTCCTACATTACACAAGGTTACAAATCCATGGAGCAACTGACCTCTGATGTGTACCGTTATACTGTAATAGAACATGTATGTGTAGGTACCCACTGAACTTCTAAATGAAAACTGATTTTCTATAATTGATTGTCGTTATCCCTCTTTTGAATATGTGTTATTACATCTTAAGTACATGATTTGAAACACATTGTAACAATAAACCATGGCCTCCAGCTTTAGTTAATGACTATATATGTCTTCAGATGCCTGCTGTCACTTTTTTTAATCCATCACTGCTTAAAACGATGCAAAATATTTTGCATCCAATATTATATATTTCATTGTTTAAAATCTGATAGAGTTTTCCATGATCTCAAGAGAAGCAATGAGAAAATGTTACTTCTCTGTGGCCATAACCAGCTACATCAGTGCAGAATGTGTCCTTAACAATCCAAGTCTTCTGTACTACAACCAAACAGTACTTATTTATACACAGACAATTTTCACTAACACACCCTACTGGAAATAAATAAATTGCTAACTCAGCATGGTAATATGGATTAACGATCAGGAAGAACATCTCCAGAATCGTGTAGCAGAGACAACCAAGGTCAAAGATCCCTATTGGAAATGCAGTGCAAAAAGATCTCCCTGAATGTTGTTGTCTCAGCAGAACATTTAACAATGAACAAGACTGAAAAACCCAAAGGTCAGCATGTCTGTTGGGTAGTGAGTAAGCAAGTAAGCATTTCTGAGTAAGATAAATGCCTCCAAAGCATGACCCTAACTGGTCCACATCTAATTCTCCATTACAGCTAAGTACCTGAGCTAATATGGCTCCTATAAAGACCTGTCCTCTGTTATCTACCCATTCACATTCCAGGAATTTAAGGTTACAATAAAAACAACTTAAGGGTAGCTAAGTTCATAAAAGTTGTGATAAAAATCATATTTTAGTATTATTGTATTTTGTTTCAAATAAACTATAAATTGCATATCATGTAGGTAACAGAATGTTAATTTAGGTGATTGACACTCTCTTCAAGAGCTGCCTTCTCAAATTCCTAACCTACATATTTTTACTGATTCTGACACAACTAAGCCCAAATCTCACAAACCTGGCCAATACCTACCTGCCACTAAGATCAGTGGCCACTTATAACTAGTTAGATACTACCACTGAGATTAGTAGTCAATTACACCTGAATCTATATTTGTATACATTTATTATCAATCTCACCTGCCTGATGGTGATTTATTTTCTCTGTTTTGAATGTGAAAAATTGATATAGAATTCCAGTCACTTGTCTGAGGTTACATAAGTTATAAGTCCCTCAAAGTTTCTGTAGTCCAGGCACCCTTTGTTTAACTGAAGCTCCTGCTTCTTCATGAGAAAGTATCCTCTTTATAAAGACTTGTTTTCTTTCCTTCTAATTCAGTAACATGAGATACTGCTTTACAATCTGCTCAAAGACCATCATACATGAAAAGTTTAGAAAATATGCTCATGGTTAGAATATATATTTTATTTTCTCATTGTTTTAGATAGAAAGTTTCTCAAAATACACATGTTCTTTCTTCTTTAATTCTAAAGTTACTATAACAAGAAGTGATGAAAGAGTAATTAGATTAAATAACCAAAGACTTAAAGAAAATGAGACATAAAAGCTACATATAGGGCAGGGGAGGTAGAAAATGAGAGAAAACCCCAAAATGAGGTAGAATGCAGCAAACAATCTACAGGATTATTAGAAGCCATTGTCTGAGGGCAGCTGTGGAAATGTTGAATAAGTGATGTTAATAGAAAATTCATTGTCGTGTACCTAAGAAAGTATTGAAAATTCTGATATATATATATATATATATATATATATATATATATATATATATATATATATATATATATAATGAATTACATCTAAGAGACATTAAAAATAAAAGATGAAGAACAATGGCCACAAATGAACAACAATAACAAAATGACAAGACAACATAACAAAATGACCTACAGCCCAGTACAAAGAGAAGCCATATTTCTTACAAGAAAGGTAATGGCAGAGAATGTGACTGAGAACATCTGGAGAAGTACCATAAGGAAACAGGCTTGATTAACTATGGGATTCATCAGCTTCCAATGTTTCAAAGGGTATGAGAAAATGTTAATAAATTTGATGCTCAATAAGTCAGAATCAAATTCTAAGTTAGGTATTTTCTCTGCAGAAAAGGAGGTACAATTTTTCCCAGTATCTTTTCTAGCAATCAGTGAAAAGATTCCAAAATGCAAGAGGTGTGCTGTACATAATTACATTGAATAAGGACATTTGACTCAATATAATGGAGCAAACAGGCATCTTGGAAACAAAGGAGGACTGATAGACAGTGAAACTAGAAGAGAAATGGGATCCAAAATTGACTAGAGAAGGTTCAGGGTATAAAAGATGTAATGTACCAGTGTTGAGAGGAGGTTCTCTGTCTAGGATACAGAGTGTAACAGCTGGAACTTGAAATGTGCTCACCCATTTATTACATTTATACCTAGAGGCAACTTATGTATGAGGAGATTACTACAGTAGAGTTTAAGGCCAGGCTAATCCAATGAGTGATTAAACAGAGGATGGGCTCTGCTACAGTGATGATGGGGATATGGTCAGCAGCTGAGCAGAAGAAGCTGAGTAGATTCTGATTTGCTTTGTCAAGGTCACTATGAAGAGAAAATTGATTGGTTTTGAGGTTGTGGTTGTGGTTCTAACAGGAGACAGAAGACAGCATCAATAGGATGAAAATCTGTAGACAAACTGAAGAACACTGGTGGCTTACATCTCATTTATGTGCAGCTTAGCTGTTTTCTATGTCAGAACCTCAGCATATATGTAAAGTTAAGATTCCAGTTGAGCTGATGCCCTATCTAGAAGGAAAATAGTAGAACTTTTCATGTCAGGGCTGGTTTAATTGTGATATTAGCTGGTCGTTTCCTCCATCTTTAAGGTTGTCAGGGATGTAGCAATATTTTACTATCCACTTTGTTTCTAGATGTCTCTGATTTAATGGTTTCATGGGGTTCAACTGCCATCTTGGCTAAGCTAGAATAATCATTTAGATCTCAAAGTGCTTCTCCTTCAATTAACAAAGTTCATTTTTGCTGTATAAATACACATATTCATATGCTTATTGCAATAAAACATGGACTGTTTAGAGAGCCATTATTTTTCTTATCATACTAACAGTATGGCAAGGCAATAGAGAAAGAACTAACTAGCTCTGGGGATGCATTTCAGTAGAAGGAGACTGCATGCAAAACGTTCTAGGTCTCATTCCCAGAAATGAATAATGAAATCCAGTAAAACAAACCATGGGCATGTTTAGAAAGAAAAGGCCCTAAAAGGGACAAAGGGCAGAAGTGTTTGCCCAGGAGTAAACAGAAGAGGTAAAGGAACATTGTTGTTAGAAGATCTTCTAGTCTACTGTGGTTTGTCAAAGCAACAGGAGCCCATACTAAAGGTGGTGACTTCTAATGTTTAGTGCAAATATGCCTTTTATTAGCTGTGTGAATCTTGGCAAGGAGTATGATCTCTGAACTGTGTGTTCTTTCTTGAAAAAAGATATTATTAGTACCTATATCATAAGAATGTTATGCAAGCCAGAGGAGAGAATGAAGGTAAACACATACTATTGAATAAATTAATTGTTGGTCATTATTTACTATTAGTATGCAAACAGTTGAGAATGTCCATATTAAATGTGGCTAAAGGAAGTTACATGTTTTATACAGAAGAGAACTGGAAAGTGCCCTAGTACTCCTGTTTATACGAGAGGTAAATTTCTTAGTTTGATATTTATATTTGTACTTACAATTTCTAATATGCAGTTACCTCAAAGGAGTTGTGTGGGAATAAAAAACATGATATTACTCTCACAAATACAGTATAGTAGTATAAATAATAGATTTTTCAGATATTGACAAGGAGTGAATGTATTGCATTCTTCATGACTATTTTTAAGAATAAGTTCCAAAGAATTTCACAGAAATTTCTACCTCAGAAAATGATACAATTATTAACTCACTGTGCCTGTTCTCTATGCTATACTTGAAAATGTCTTCCAGGAAAGTTTCTGGAATTCATAGTAGGTAACAGGGGAGGCTGTATACAGCTCGTTTTTTTTTTCGGGGGGTGTTAAGATAATGCAAAAAGTTTAAGCATACAATATCCTACTTTAAAATTTACCATTAGGACTCTCCTTAACCTGTGTCCTATATTGACTTGTATAGAGGACACCCCTCAGTTCCTTAGTGCTGGAGAACTCTGACTCATGAAAATCTTTGTACCATGGAAACTAAAGTAATTACTTTAACACTCAGGAAACAGCCTTCACTAGTATTTCCATATTGTTATTTAATTGTTGTAGTTTGATGGAAAGCAACCATGTGTTAAGAGAATAAATATGAATGAAAAAATAGTCTGTTTATAGAGACTCATCTCTAGGAGGCACCCAATGTTATCAACATCTTCTGTTCTTACAAAGGGCAAGTGCATATGTGCATGACTAATATAGCTGTATAACTAAAATTACACTCTAATAATATGTGAAATATTTTCTTAATCTCTTCCCTTTAGAAAAAGCTTAAGTTAAAAAGCCTAATGTCTGTATTGCAAGAATGATAGATATCTGTTTTGTTCAAAATAAATACATTTCAGATAGCACAGTAGAAACCTGTTTAGACATTGTGCACAGAGAAAAAGTGTCACATAGATTCCAACAAAATTATTCTATTGACAAAATAGATTTTAAAGAATATATTAAGTATTTTTGAAAAGTAAGATTATTGCATGATAGAAAATTTTACAAACCCTAGAAGGCCTATAATGTACTAGGATCTGTCTTAACTATTTTTATATTATTAATTATACTGAATTCAGATTTGAAAAACATTAATAGATTTATTTTGAATATAAAGAAATTAAGTGTTTTCAAACTACAATTGTAAAATAAAGTTTTATTTCACAATAAATTCTCAGTTCATAGCTGGGTATTTTATTATAATCTATTTAGTTACTTACAATGAAGTAAAAATGCACAACTTGAAGTGAAATATTGTATTTGAAACATTTTGTGGTAACATAATTTCTCCAAATCACAGCTATATAAAACTTTCCGTTTTGCCTAATTTGAATTAAAGAAAACTTTCAGAGACATCTTCCCATACAACAGAAATAATGTATACAATGAGTTATAGATTATAGCATCTCTTTAGGTGGAAATGTCTTTGAAATCATTTGAAACATATTATTAAACTCAATCATGGAGAGCACAATGAACTAACCCCTTGCCATTTTTTAGTATCCAAGTATGTGTCCTAAAATATTGCATTCATGAGAGAAATATCATGTATTTTTTTTTTTTACTATACAACTCCTCTGAGGTACTTCCACGCTAGGGAGATTTCAAGGAGGAATGAGTTGATTTTGTTTGACTTCTAACACACACAGCATGTGTATTATTGAATAGTCAAGGCTGAGAATTACAATTGTAGTTTGAGGCATCTTTTCTTTTTTCAATCTTGATGTGTGAGTGTTTATAAATCAAAGGAGACAAAGAAACAAATTTTGACACAGCTGTTTTCACCAACAACAAACACTGTATGAACATGCTAGACATGAGCTGTGCTAGCTACTGGGACTGTGAACAGTTCGTGTTTAATGTAATGTCCTTCTACCACTATTGTTTCCTAACACTGAATTCAAAACCCATCTCACTTACAGTCTTAGCAGAATTACTCTTTTGTCTTATCTTTCCATAATGCATTTAAACTCAAATAAGTACTTTACATGCATTTTTAGATAATCAATACTGACTTGTAATGTGGTATAAATTATATAAATTTTTTTCAGTATAACAGTATCTTTGGAATCAACATATTGAATGCATATAAAGAAATTGATATTTTATCTATTATTTTAATTCTTCTATGACATGTTCAGTCCTTTTAAACATTTAAGGGTTAAGTACATGTTTTTTATGATTTATAATTCTAATAATTATTTTTAGTGATTGACTCTAATAATATTTTAGAATATGATAATACTACATTAGAATATTTTTCTCTGGAATATTTTTCTCTAGCAAGTAAGCAACATCTTTTGTGCATTTCCTTTAACTTACTCAACATCACCAATGTTACATTTATGAAAATTAAATAATTAAAGTTAACCAGAGAATAATTCTACACTTACCTTTAAAAATAAAATTAGAGGACTTGGTGGTCCATTCATTAGTGTGATGTGAGTCATACAGCATTTCAAAGCTACCAGTTTGTGTCAGTTACCCTGAGTCATTATGTTCTTATAAAAATTTGGTCTGCAGATTCCCCAAAATGTGTACAATTGCCAGGATTTCTAAAATCTATTGTCTGTGAAGTTGGGCATATTGTTAAATAGGAAAACTAAATTGAATTATTGATATGATGGTTTATTAAGCATGGATATTTCATTGTTATTATATTTAAGTATGTGGACTAACATGACTTCTTAGGGGTTTGGTCCTAAGTAAACACATCTCCTTGACCAAATCCTCATTTCATTAACATAATGTTATACTTGCCAAGCCTCAGCTTGGAAAACGATAGCCAACAGCCGGAATCTTAGTTTTAGGCTTGCTTTTGTAAGACCCTTTGGTTTTGAATGTTTAATTGATATAAAAAGTAAATAACATTTTTTTACAAATTAAATTATGCATAACTCAGATTTAATCATTAATAAAGATTTTTAAAAATATAACCATTCTTATTATTTCTCATTTGTATTCTGTTGCAGTAAATATTAAAAAATAAGGTAGGTTTATCTCTCTAGCAGCCCTGAGGTCTCACTCCTCAGGCCCAATTTTAGTTAGGAACCTCTCGCCCCTCTGGCACCTGGTGGCCACGAACCACCATTATGGCCCAACTTGTCCATGCAACTCCCTTCCCTGGTGGTTTTCCTCTGCCTCCATCCCAGCATGTTTCTCTAGCCCAAAATCCTACATAAATACAACTCTGCTGCCTGATAGCTTTTTATACAGGTTTATATGTTCAACTCTCAATCCACAAATCCTCTACACAAGATTACATTAAATAGACAAAGATATAAACTGCCCTTCTATATGAGTTACTAGACCTGTAAAATCCTTAATGTTCATAGCTTTTTAATACCCGTCAATATCACCTGAGTCTAACTGGTCCTTGGGATGCTCCATGTTGGCAGAATCCTCCCCCTCCATCCTATGCCCTCCTCACCCCTCTTCAGCCCTCTCAGCACTCTCTACCTCGCTTGCCCGCCCAGTCGCTGGCTTTCCTTTATTTTACTAATTAAAATGGGAAGGTTTGGTTGGAATCAAGTGACTAGGCAGCCCTTCTTGGGGAAGTGGAATTAACATTAAAATTCAAACAGCTACAGGACAATATACAGTAAGCCAACACTTCTTTTCTGAACACTTTAGAAATTCATGTTTTAATGAATTTCCATCCATCAATTGTAAATTTATTTGAATTAAGATTGATCCTTTTGCATAAATATAAATGTGTGTATGATGTTAATCATTTATATTCATGTTGTAAAAGCATGTGGCTTGTTGAAAGCATATATGAGTGTATCCTTCACTCCTATTTCCAGAAAGAGTTCCTAGAAAAAATGCATTTCTTCTTCTTAATCAGTTTCAGAACTGATGGATGACAAATTAGTAGGTTGATGTAGGGGTCATCACTTGTTCATTTGGGGTCTACTTTCAGAAAGGAGCTATGTCTAGGATATAAGGAGGCAACAAAACTCCTTGGTGGTGAATCCAAGCTTTCCTTTTTGCCAATCACACCATCATCCTTTTTCTATAGAAATGGACACACAGATCTCAAGCTAAAGCTTACACAGTAAGAACCGCCAACAAAGAATCAGTCTAAAGCAGTAAGCCCTAAAGCTTCTCTTTTGGTTTGATTTCACAAGAAAGGTCTTTGATTTACTTTCACAACAACGGAACTGAAGACATCTTACTTCGAGCAGCAAGCAGTCCTGTCTGCATCAACTTGAAGAAATATATCCGAATGCTATATTTCTGAGTTTATATAGACATATGTTTGTACAGCATGCATGGCAATACATTTGCATATCAACATGACTCTAGAAAACTTGGTAAAAACACAAATTAAAAAAAATAGAAGTCAGGATATAGTTTCCTGGAAGTGAAACATAGTTTTCTAAGTGAACATTTTGATATTTTTAGTAAGAAATGAACATCAGATGTTGATGAGACAGTGGTATATATAAATATCAGGATTTGAATACAAAGTATTCATGGATCCAGGCTTAATTTATCTATTTACACACTCCTGGTCAACTCTGAAAAATTGAGGTAAGAAAGTGATTCCTTTTTTTCTCTAAGTGAATGCTGGTCAAACACTTAGAATTATAATAGATATTTATAATTTAAAATAGAAAACTAAAATACATCAAATTCTTAACCTAAAATTCCTGTTTTATGTAAAAGTTGAATTCAATTTAATTTTATTTGAATCTTATTTTGTATTATAAAACAAGAGTATTATTTTTATTTTCAAAACCCTCACCAATATCTATATGAAAGAAGATTAAGAGTCAAGGAAATCTCATTATCTATCCCATTTACTCAAGTGATTAAGTGTTAAATGCTGATATTATGAAGAAAAGGGAATGGATTCCTTTTGAGAACACATATACAATTAAATATATTCCCTTGTTTAACTTTCCTCATTATACCAAACTGACAATTAAATTTTTTTTTTTTAATTTGATAACTGTCCTACGTAGGTTTTGGGTCCCAAGTCTGCTTTTTCACCGAGCATGACCACTGCTTGAAAAGGCAGAATGCGGGGTCCAGGGGGTTGGTTTACTGTGCTCAGCACAGTCCATATCCGGGTTGGTTTTGGACTATAAGGAAGTCCTGGTGCAGCCTGAGCTGGCTCTTGGGGCAGGAGGGTCCCTTAGTCTGTGAACCTGTGAAGATGATGGGGCGGTGGAGTTCCCAGGCTCTCAGACACGCAGGCACCGCTGAAGATTCAGAAGGGCTAAGAATCTGGGCTAACAGGCTGGATCTAGCCCAGGGCCTGGGGAAACATGGGGCTGTGGCTAGTGAGAGGGACTTTTTTTTTTTTTTTTAAGTCATAGCTGTATGTGAAACTAACTTTCCATGGGTTCCTAGAAAACCGTTCTTTCTCTGTATTTTCATGGTCTTTACCTCCATCACATCAAAATGTGTCACTTGTTAGTACTTCTGTTTTTCTGACCAACTTAGTATTACACTTGGTAGAGAAAATACATAACATGTTTCGATTTTATCATGCAAAATTTTAATCCCTTTGTTGTTGTTTTTTAATTTGTTTAAATTTCATAACCAGTATAAATTTACAAGACGTTGAGGGTTGTAGATTTAGTATGATAAAAGAGGTAGGGAGTGCCTCCGAGGAGTTTGGGGAAGGAAAACCATAAAGAAATATATTGTCTGAAAAATTCTATTTTCAATGAAAACAGAAATATAAGAGAGCAAATATAAGTGTTTTGTGGTCATGCAATTCTCCTGTAGAGAATGTATGAATTAATGGTATAACACACAGCCAGAAAAGAACACTGGACATTCTTGTGCTTATTCAGGTTTTAATCAGGATTCCACCCTTACATTGTCCAAACGCAACAGTCTCTTGTCCTTCATCTCTAATAATTTAGCAATAATACCTCTATTCTCCTCCTCTATAATTTTGTTTCTTGGTGGTATATTAATGGAATCAGGTAAAAAAATTTTTCATGATTAACTTTTATTGTTTCCTGATGTATGCTTCCTCCATTACTCCCCTGCTTTTATTTTTTTTAACTAGGTGTTTTCTTCACTTAAATTTCAAATGTTATCTCCTTTCCTGGTTTCCCCTCAAGAATTTCCCCATCTCATCCTCTCCTCACCCTGCCTCTATGAGAATGCTTCCCCACCCACCCACTCTGCCGTGCCTCTACACCCTATCATACCCCTAAACTGGGGTATTGAGCCTTTACAGCCCAAAGAGCTTCTCTCACTGATGCCCCATAAGGCCACAGGATTTTTTTTTTCTGTATAATAGTGTTAATTTCATCTATTTTCCTATACATTGTGTATATTTGAAATTTTATTTTTATTTTATTGGATATTTTCTTTATTCACCTTTCAAATGCTATCCCCTTTCCAGGGTTCCCCACTGCAAACCCCTTGTCCTTTTCCCCCTTCCCCTGCTTCTGTGAGAGCGCCCCCCTACTCCTGTGTCACAGCCCTATAACATACTCACAAAAACAGTCATGACTCCATGTTACCCTGTTGTTTTCCTTCCTGGGAGTTTTTATTTTAACCATGAACTAATAATATAGAGCATGGTCCATAAACAGTAATCATTACTAGATTCTATGTGCATAACACCATGAAAGGAAAGCATTTGACAACTACTGTGAAAATAGATTGCTTCCAGGAAAAGAATGTTTTGAAAACTTGGTAGAGGAAGGACTGTGGTTTAGAGGTCTGCGCTGTCAAGCCTGTGCATTGTTCCTGTTACCAGCAGACACTACAGAGAGTAATGCACGAGAAAATAGAGCAGTCAGGTAATTATTAGAAAACTAGCAAAAAACTGATTGGGAAGTGCACACCTGTGGGGGAGGCCCTCCTGAGGGATTGAGTGCCATATAAAAGTGAAGAACAACCCAGAGTTTTAAAAGGGAAGTCATAAGGTGAGAAACCAATTTTAGAGACTAAAGTAAAAATGTCGCTTTTCAAACAGATATACCAAGCCATCAGGAGACAGAAAAAGGTGTATGTTGGGGACACATTTGTAAGTTCTGGTTCTCAGTGAGAAGGTCATAGATTTTTCTTCCTCAGCCCTATGCCCTACAGTGCACTGGATTTAGGAGCAAAAGGGAATTGTCCATTTGAAATCCAAAGAGCATTTAAGTGGAGTGTAAAGCTCCCTTCTGCATACTTGGTTTGTTGTCTCTGATGAGATTCCATTCACAGTGTAATGCTGCTTAACTATGGATACATGATTCTGGTAGAAATATGCACCATGCACAAATGGGACCTTGTCCAGAACTTTCTATCTTCAGAACTCCTGTTGCCATGTGACAGTTAAGAGTATGAAGGGTCTATTTTAGACACTACAGCAACGTTGGTTGTCTAGGAGTTTATAATTAACATGCCTATAATCAGAAAGTTTTCCAGATATGAAAAACACTGTTGAATGTTTTCCATAGGGTTAGTTCATAATTTTCAATGATTTTTATTTTTATTTTTATTTTTTTGGTATTTGAATATACAGAATTTGTAGAAATATTCTCAAAAAATACATGTATTATGATATGATCAAAATGTGTTTAGTATCCCTTCATTTTAGTATATGGTTATGGTACTGGCCTCATCTGAGTACTTACCAGCTAATGCCCCTCCTCACTGTATGTCAGTCAACACTTATTAAGCAGGAGTGTGAATAGGGAGCAAGCACTTACAGCATCATTTCTTGAAAATGAATTATTGAAATGATTTGAGTGACATTCTCTCTCTTACTCTACTGTACACACACACACACACACTTACACACACAAACATAGACACACACCTTTATTCCCTCTTTCATCTGAGAAAGTCAGATAAAGACATAGACAGAAAATATGCACTCTTCATAATATATTTCTAGTTCTCTAACCTTGATTCAATAAATTCAGCTTCAGTGCTGTTTATTTCATTTAAAGAACGTAGACTGCAAGCCAGATCAAAAACCTGATAATAGAATTGTGCACTTGGCAAAACATATATTAGATTTCAAAACTAGAAAATCAGACTGCCATTACCTATCTAGCAGCTAATGGGTGATGAAGGTGTCCTGGCAACTGTGTTTTGAAATTCTTTGAGCCAATAATAATAAGGGACATGAGGAAGACACAATTGGAAAGCATGGTGACCTAAGAGAGTGTTTAATTGTGCAGGACAGTCATGTGCTCAGATGTTTGTTAAAAAAAATCAGTTAATTGTGCTCACAGTAAAGTAGGAGGTCACAATAATTATAAGGTTAAATCTGTAATGTCAAGAAAGCATAAACATATTTTTGTAAGTGAGTTCCAATAATTTTGCAAGCTTGTACATAATAAGTATCCTTTACCCAAAATTGGCCCACCAGGTAACTGTAAATGCTACACTTACAAAAATGCATGTGTTTGATACAGCACAGCAATGTCTTCTTTAGGTCTCTTATAATGAAGAAGACCTTCAGAAGGCTGCTAGTATGATTCCAGGAAATGGTTATGAAGAAATTTGTAACTTACTTTCTATTAAGCTGTAGAACTTATCTGTGTTTCACATCCACTAGTGAATGTTAATCACCACACTTCATCCAAGTGTCATGAACCCTTTCCATGAAAGCAATCCTAATGCTGAACATTTTCTTTTTCTCATCAGGGTTGACTACTTATGAATAAGGGAACCTCTCTAATTTTATTTCTTTTTGGGCTGCTCATGACTTTGTATACAAATGTCTGTTATAGACTCTTCTTAATCCATGTTCCTCTCATGGGAGAAGACTCAAGTAAGACAGACACTAGGGTAGAAAAGTGAATTTCCTGTGTCTTTCTAATCTCTTTTTGACCACAGCGTTTTTTTCTTCTAATCACTTGGAAAACTGAATATATCTGTTATTGGTGTTTTTGGTAGGGATGATTCATAAATGGTAGAAGTTTTCTCCAGAGAGTGACCACAAGCATAAATATGATTCTATGCCTTATGTGTAACAAGGAGATGTGCTAATATTTTCATTAATCTTTTTATATAAATAAGTCATTTGGAGCCACATGATATTGTTTTTACTTCTGACGCTTAAAATACTAATTCTGCACATGCTAGGGATAAAGAAAAAGTGTGTTAAAGTGAACTATTATATTCATTATTTATATTCTAATATAAACTAAGTAGTTGAAATATATCTTCCTAGTCATGTAGAAATTGTTGCAATTCTTATATTAAAGAAATGACCAGTTATATGACATTGACAAATATGAATTAATTAACTTTGCATCAGAATGAAGTAGATTATCTCGCAAATTCATACATTATAAACAAATCCAAATAGGTACCTGTTAAAAAAGAATCATGATAACAATTTAGCTGTTCCGTAGTGATTCCTGCAAAGATTCTCTCATTTAAATTTTAAACTAATAAAATCTGGTTAAATTGATTTTACTGTATAAAGTAATGAACATTCACAAGTAAATGATATGACTGATTAATATCTAGAAATAATTTGCATTTTCATTGCTAAATTAAAGCATTATCAAAGCTGTTTTATTTTTCTCATTCATTTATATATTGCCCAATATATTCTGTTGGCAAATAATTGAGAATAACTGCAAGGATCACAAACAATGATTTTTCTAATCTGTGATATTCGATAGTGGGACTAATCTTATGATTTCCAATTTAAAGAGAAAGAATATGGTTAAGCATAGTGGACTACCAATGAACAATGTATTGTAACTGCTTCCAGCACAGACCTCCTTAAAGAGTATGACATCTCTCTCTATTCAATGTCCTAGGACATCTTGGTCAGACAACAGGTCCCACAGGGCAGGAGCAAGGATTGAAAGTAAACAAAGACACTTAGTCAAAATTATAACATGACTTCAGCCAGTTCTAAGGTTGAAGCAAAGCCCTTTTAAATTCTCTTTTAAACAACTTTGATTATGTGCAGAAAGATAACATCAGTTGTGAGTCAGAGAACAGGCAAGTAAATGATCAAAAATCCTGTAAACATCATTCTGGGGTCTAGGTGGGGAGATCAGAGAGAAGAGGGGGTCCCAAGAGACAAAGACACAGCCACACCTACATCTGCTGAGCCTGCACCAGCCACAAGTGTAAATGTTCTGCTCTGAGCTTCAATTGGAAATGTTCTCAATCCAGTCCAGTTTCCTGAGTTTAGGGCCAGAATCAGACTTCTGCCTTGACTAACTTTTTTTTTTATTACAAAATAGAGTTTATTTAGGTCATGGGGGAATAAAGAGGATAGTAGAGGCAGAGAGAGAGAAGAGAGTAATAGAGAGAAGTAGAGGCTGGCCATGATCACATGGAAAGAAAGCAGAGAAAGGAAGGGAGAGAGGAGGGGCAAGGGGGGAAAGCAAGAGAGCAAGAAAGCAAGGAAACAAGGAGGAGAGCCTTGACTAACTTCTTTTTTTTAATTAAACAACTATATTAAAAAAAACAAAGATAAATGTACAAATTTAAACATTTTTACATGAAAGTATATGAATACATGTTGGTATTTGATTTTTTTAAAGGTTTGATAATGTGCATTAAAATCTTACTAGTTACAATGAGCATAACGTACATGTAAAAGAAGACTAACTTCTAATTGTCTTGGTGATGTCAAAAATCCCTGCAGCCAACTTCCCAGCAGCACCAAAAAGCTCTCCACATCCTCCCCGCTCCCTAATTAATTTCATAAACAAGACTGCATCTGTTTTAGGTTGTTCTGACAAAAAAAAGAAAAAAAAAAAACTTACCCATCCTGGAATATGCATCATTAATAGCCCATATTAATATGGAATATAATACCAATGCACTTCTGAGTTAGGTCAGTAAGGCACTGTGCAGAACATTACCCATCATGGACAAACACCCTGCTAATAAATATGTATGGGGGTCCATTTTAAGCTTCAGCCATGTATTTCGGAAGCCAGCATATTGATGTTGTTAAAGGCAAGCCTTATCATAATGGGCAGGAATAAAAGTATTCGCAGGACAAGAAGGGCTAGCACCATAAAGCCATATATACCATTCTTGTAGCTAGTCAAGAAGGAACTACTGACTTCACTCCACAAATTTATCAGCAATATCCACAGCATCTAAGCTCAGTGGGGCAGCATTCTTTAAATTAATAATCCCAGCATGCAAGGCTGAAACATCTGGAGAGGTGTTAGAACTAAGGCAAATACCTTGCACGTGTCTCTGAATATTTTCCCAATTATAGTGACTATCATTGTGAAGTTTAGAAGTAATACAAAACTATTAGTATTTAGTATGACACTGGAGGGGGCTACTTACTCTGAAACTCAGAAGCACTTCTCCAGTAATATAAAAAGAATCGGCCCATTGTTCTAAATGCCTATCTAATCATTTGGAATATTCACAACATTAGTAACATTTTTTTGCTAAATGGTTAACAGAAGTAGCTGTCTTAACTTCTGTCAAGGCATTTGAAGAAACAGTGGTGCTAGCTAATAGTGGTGCTATTAATGCAATTAAAGCTACTATACCAGCAACAATCAAGCCTAGCACCCTCTTGCTTCCACATAAACCATGACCTACTTCTAGTATCTGCAAGCCATTTTTTTAAAGAATACCAGAGTCCTGTAATAGTCACTGGCAATGAAACAAAAGCTGGTTGATACCACCATAACAAACATGGTAGATTTCAACATTAACACAATTGGTAAATGTACAATCAATACAACTTACATTAAATATCATAGAAGAAACAATTAATAATAGACTAGGTGCTTTAACACATGTGCTAATATTCATTTAAAGTCTAGAGTCTGTCCAAATTTTATCTACTGTAAATGTAGCTTCACAAGACTGTGAATTTTTACTTTAAAAATGTCCAGAACTAGTATTCCCAAAGAAAACTATCATTTCCAATATTAGATTGATTTCTAGACCAGTCCATGATTAATTCAGAATAACTGATCACATTAATGTTATGAGAAAAGTCATTATAACTTCTTTATTTGCTTAATTTTTCTAAGCTAGTTTTCACATTCCCCATGTTCTCTGTCCCACAATTTCTAAAAGCTTGAGGCAAAGCTGCTTGTCCAAACTGGGTTACAGCCATGCAACGGTGGGTCAGGAACAGATGTCTAATATAGCTTCCTGGTCACAATTGTCAGGGCACTCAGCAATCTCAAAGGTCAGCATAATTCTTTGTCCTAGCATCAACATGTCTCACCAATCACTCTGGCAGTTATCATGCTCTTACAGCATTCTGTGAGGAAAAAAACACAACCACACCCTCTTCCCTATATTAATACCTAGTCAGGACCATACCATATGCCAGGATGTGAATCCTTTCATTTCACCTAGGCATAAGTATGCCCAGTTGTAGAATGCTATAGATACCCAGAGAGTTCCTTGACATCTGAATTTTAAAAATTTAAAATAAGAAGAGCATAATTTAGATATTTTGTGGTATACCCCTTTTATTTTATGAAGATATTGTTTTAACATCCCATAATATTTGTTTTACAATTTCTTGTCCTTGAGAATTATAAAGAATTATAAAGAATCCCAACAATAAGGGTAATATTAAATTAATATTGGCAAAGAGTCTCAAATGCTTGAGTGTAATAGCTAGTTGCAACTAGAAACCCTGAAAAGGTGTTAATATTTAAATAAATATTTTACTTTTTAAAAAAGAAATGAGTAATATCTATTTGCTGTAATTGGTTGGGTGTAAGTTCTCTAGCCAACAGTTTCCCTGTAAAGTCTATACCTTGCTTGGAATGTAAATCTGCAGTGGCATTGTCTTTACTAAGGGATCTAGGAAATCCAGGATCTCATAAATATCCTATAAAGTAAGGGACAGTGTGTTTTCTCAAATTAAGTTGTATTTGTATAAACAATTACAAAACTCAAGAATTAGCAGTATCTAAAAACGGAACATTTTCAAGCAATTATAAACCACAAGCTATATGTTGGCTACCAGTATATATGTTCAAAGCTTAATTAATTTTTTAACATTTAAAAACAGTGGCTACAGCATTTGATAATTTGTGCTACAGCAGGGGAGACTTAAGAGAATGAATGTGTGATCAAATTACATATACTGTTCTCTCATCAAATGAGTCATCTATAAATACAGCAATTGCATTATCTATGTCTGCATGCATGAATTTAGAGGAAATATAAAAGTTTGCACCGAGAAAAGAATTTTAACAACTTGTATTTTGGATAATTATTATCAATTTTGTCTGAAAAGTTTTCACTTGCAATAGGGCAAATATAAGTATTTTGTAATAACCAATTTAATTGCTGTTTGAAATAAGGAGCAAATATTTTATCAGGTTAAGATATCTTTTAAAAAAAAAATACCTTTATGATAATATCATACAATTCTGTATTAACACAGAAAAGGCTATATAAAAATAGGATGTTAAAACTTTACTTAAAGAGGAAGAAAGATAAATTTATAGTAATGGTTCCTTCGACCAAAAGGACTGCTGTGGGTGTAAAGCAAAAAAAAAAAAATACTAACAGCCCGCAACTGATCATAATCTACATAATATCTGTTATTAACTGATTGCCTTTTTTATATATTTTGCAAAACCATGTATTTCTCAATTAACTGCAGAGGGACTAGGGTTTGCAATTCCATGGAGAACAACAAACAGAGGTTTAAGACTTCTTGTAGTGAGATTACTGCAAGGCTTTAGTGAATTAACATCTCCTGATGACTTTTGAAAATCATATTAAGTAAGTAAATTATCTTTCTGAATTTTCTTTGTCACAATCTGAATAGGATGACTGACAATACAATTATTTAGATTTTTTTCTGGAGCAACAACCACTACAGAATTATAAAGCTCATTGTAAGAGCAAAAACTCCAGCTAACGAAGCATCTACAACAGTAAACATTGAGGATTCTAAGTCCCCACTTCTAGCCTTTGAAGCAGCAGCAAATCTCTGGACCATCAGCCACTCCCTGAGGCAAAGCTTTTCAAAGACCTCTATTGCCTCAAGGGCTTTTAAAATCACAACAGGACATGCCAAATGCAAACCCTTGACAATCATGAAGATGCAAAGGAATAGTACAAAAAGGATCTTTTAAATCTATAATTCTTTGGAATGGTAGCTGAAGCAGGTAAACTAGGCTGCAATGCTCCCATTAGTCCCACAGCCTCATCTACCCTTCGAAAAGCTGCAACAACTTCTACCTTCTTGATCCTTTTTTTTTTTTTTAATTACAAACATGTGAGTTAAAATTCTGAGCCTGTGATCAAACAACAAACTGCAGCCAATGGAACACCAGCAGTTTAACCACAAACTTCAAGTTTTCCCTTGGAATACCAGAGCACAACCACAAATTTAGAAAGCAAAATTTAACCTCAAAATAAACAATACAGTCTCTCCGAAATCAACACCAAGTGCATCATCTTCATGCTACAAAGTTTGGCAGCCACTTCCTGCACATGAACATACAACAGTGCAGCCACCAATACCTCAAAGAGACACTGTCCTGAATCCTATTTTATTACATAAAATACAACCTAATTTAGAGGTATTTCAGAACTCTGTTTCCTTGGGTTAGTTCATGATACGTGTGGTAGCCTAGAGTGACTTCAACCAAGTTACTAGTTTTAAAGAAACTTTCTGTTACAAATATTCCAAATTTTGAATCATACCCAATTACTTATAAGCCAATAATCTACAACCAAGACATGCAGATCATATATATACATTTTGAAACCAGTCAAACACAAACATGAAGTGACCACACATCTTAGATATTTAAACCAGAGAAAATTCCCACTTTTTCTAGCTGTAGTTTTAAGAGATGAGCACCTTGTCACTTGTTAAACTCAATAAACACAGAGATTATTCTGGAAGAAGCAGTGGAACAGCTGTAACCTGAGAAGCTGCTGGCACCTTTAAGAGTGGCTTAAATCAGTTCCTAGCAGGTCTCCAGCTGAGCTAGACTACTAACTTTAGGTGCAGGGTCCCAAAGGCCTGCTTTCTATTTTTATTTTTTATTTTTACTCTTTTTGACGTGAGGTAAAACTAAATCAAGGGGCGAACAACCAACACATAATGTTTTAACCATTTTTTCTTTTGAACATGAAACACAAAGCAACACTCAATGAAAAGACAGACATGAATTGATATACATGGACAGCTTAGTGCGCAAAAAGACAAACACTACACTAGAGAGAGAAGAGAACTAGATGTGTCAAAGAGACCCAGATATCCTACTTAAGGAACGCGGAACAAGAACTAGACATTTCTCTAGTGGGAACCAGAGAATCAGGACGTCTCCTGACCTCCTCTTGTCCCTAGCAGAGCTCTGGAACAGTTTATGCTCGTTTTTTTTTTTCTCTTTCACCAAACCATCCCAGAAAAGGGAGCAGACTATTTTTTTTCTACACACATTCCCTCTCTCTTGTCCTACTAAACTACCTCTAATCTGTGTACAAAGATTTAAATCACCTATGAGAATTATCGTCACTCCTCTAAACTTTTAGCATACATATAAACACATGCACAAACGACATCTTACCATTATCTTCTACCTTTTTGAAAAAGGTTTATTCACTACTGGCCAAACTTTTTTCTGTACATGTTCCCCCCCTCCCCCGCCCCACAGCGTCCTTTACTGAATCGTGTGTACTGGGTCCATGTGGTGGAGCCACTTGTCCAAGCCCAGCTTAGTCCTACAACAGGTTCCCCAGAGCAGGAGCAAGGATTAAAAAACGAGAGAGAGAGAGAGAGAGAGAGAGAGAGAGAGAGAGAGAGAGAGAGAGAGAGAGAGGGGGGGGGGGAGGGAGGGAGGGAGGGAGGGAGAGAGAGAGAGAGAGAGAGAGAGAGAGAGAGAGAGAGAGAGAGAGAGAGAGAGGGAGAGAGGGAGAGAGAGGGAGAGAGAGGGAGAGAGGGAGAGAGGGAGAGAGAAGGAGAGAGAGGGAGAGAGAGGGAGAGAGAGAGGGAGAGAGAGGGAGAGAGAGGGAGAGAGAGGGAGAGACAGGGAGAGACAGGGAGAGACAGGGAGAGACAGGGAGAGACAGGGAGAGACAGGGAGAGAGAGGGAGAGAGAGGGAGAGAGAGTCAAAGTTATAACATGACTTCGGTCAGTTCTGAGGCTGAAGCAGAGCCTTTTTTTAATTCAGTCCTCTTTTAAACCACTTTGATTACATTCAGAAAGATACCATCAGTTCTGATGTTGAGAACAAGCACATTAATGATCAAAAGTCCTGTAAACATCTTTCTAGGGGCTAGGTGGGGATACCAGAGATAAGAGGGCGTCTGAAGAGACAGAGACTGCCTCAAGAACCTCTGCTGAGCCTACCTTGAGCTACAAATGTAAATGTTCTGCCCTGAGTTTCAATTGTAAATGTTCATAATCAAGGCCAGTTTACAGCGTTTAGGGCCAGAGTCAGTGCCTTGACTAACTTTAAATTGTCTTGGTGATGTAAAAAATTACTGCCGCCAACGGTCCAGTGGAGCCAGAAGCTCTCCGCAATTCAACAAGTTTTTTCTTTTTTTTTCTCAGTGGATTTAGTTTTAATTGTAAACCTAGGTCTGTCAGACTAGAAATGGCACATGATGATTTGACCAAGCTGATTGATTAATGTTGTCTAATCCACCCTCATGTAATATTCCCAGGCAGTTTTGGAAAACAGATCAAAGTATAATTTCTTTGAATTGTCTTTGAATATTGACATTGGTGTGCTCTTGGTTAAGCTGCAATCTTTTCTGAGAAATGCTTTATTGTTGCCACATTTTAAGCAAATCAATTACCTTCCTGTAATGCAATAATATTACAATATGCAGGCAACCATGGCTCCCATTGTACATGACACAATCAATTTTATGAAGCTATAAACATTCATATCAGTGCATTTACTTTGTAGTAATAGAATTTGAAATGGAGATATTGGCCAAGCTGTGTTAATACATTATCTGAGAAAGCTCAATATGTCAGGAGTGCCTTGGAAAACAGTGTCTTAAAGGATAGAGGTTAAATGACATTCAGAAGTATGTGGGAGCAGAGCAAGATGCAGGAAAACAACCTCTAAGTTTGTTGTTGTTGTTGGTTTTTTTTTTTTTTTTTTTTTTTTGTACAAAGAGATAAAAGGTAAAATGGTAAAAAGTTTAGGTATCCGTTTTCTTTCCCCACATGTGTTAATTATTTGGGCTAATGGACTAATTCTCCTAATATATAAATATTTTCTGTACCTGTGCTTTCAATGAGGCTAAAATCGCTGCCTACACTCCAATGTATATGAATACATTTATTTATTGCTGACCTTGGTATGAATATTTGACCAACTTTTTTCTTACATGCAATAAGACTTTGCTGCTTCTCTACTCTAAAGCTACCAATGCTTCCTCGTATCTTTATAATAAAATCTAAGCATGTTAACAAAGTAGAAGGCACTGTAGGATCTATTTGATCCCAGCATGTGTCTCCTGGCCTGGCTTTCATTGTTCTTCCATGTTTGCTGTGGGTACTGGGCTTGCTCTGTTCCTCAAACATAGGTCATTCTTTCCTGCCTCACTGGTTATATAATTGCATTCTTTTATCTGAGATTGTTCATGTGTATGTAACTATGTGGGGCTGACTTCAACCTGTCACTTGCATGTCAACTAGTGAGATAGATCAGCAGACAGGTAATTTTCTGACCATCCTATCTAGTGCTTCTTTCTTCTCATTTTAAACTGCCTTTAATATCACTCTCTTCGTGACACTTAATGATTTCTGAATCTTGATTGTTCACAATCTAAGGAGCATAGGAATACCAGTTTGCTCAAAAAATGTACCATTAGCATGTGAGACAGGGTACATAAAACATTCAGTACAGAATAACTGAATGAAGCTTTCGTACATGCAAGTTATCCTTTGAAGAGCTCAATATCCAGGGATGTAGAGGAAATCGTTTGATAGGTAAGAAGACCAAGTGTGTAGTTATCCTTCTGCCAGCTCTCCTGTGGGGTTACTAGACTTTCCTTGGCAACTTCATCCTCTATTGCACACATTCTCATTCTTTGTGGAGGATAAATAATTTTGCTTTATATAATTTATATTGATATAATATAAATAAACTTTTATGGATAGCCATTATATATACCTACATACTTTAGTTATATAGTTTATGTAAAAAATTTCTAGAAAATGGATAATACTGCATCTGTATTACAAAGGCTTCAGATTCCTAAAATTCAATTAAAATTCAAGTAATAAGGTTGCTATTTGTAACATGATGGTGCTTTTGTAAATTTTATCTGAATGGTTCACAATGTTGGTTTAAATAATATTTTTGCAATATATTATTAGAATTCACAGTAAATTGTCTGAGACCTTATGTAGTAGCTTTAGAATTGCTCCTTGTCATCACCAGTATATACAACCACATAAACAGTGTGTAGTTTGTACAGTAGATCATTTTTCTTGTTTATATTCAGTAAGCACTTGGTGCTACACACTAACTCCAGCTGTTAAAAACTGACAGGGTTATTTTATGTCTCACTACCAAGATCTTTTATGTGGAAGAGTTTTCTTTCTAACTAGTATGCACTGATGAACAGTAATAAATACTGGTTAATCAGAATTTGCTACCTAAAGTAGGATCTAATATGAAATTAGGAAAAAACTTATTGTGAAAAGTCTGGTTCTATACTAGAAGTCCTATGAATTTTATCATCTAGGAAAATGTCTCAGTGTTTTTTTTTTTTTTTTTCCAGCTTAAAGATACTGCGGTTGATTATACAAAGATTTTTATATTTACTGTTAAATAGAGCCATGTAAAATATGGTTATTCCATTCTTAAAATGTTTAGTGATATTATCCTTCGTTAACATCTCTCCTAGTTTCTGCTGTTCTTCTGTCTCCTCACCCTCTCTCTAACAAAAAGGGAAATCAATGCCTGCAAGCAAAGACCACATCTTTAAATTCAAATCTTCCTAAGGAATTCTGAAGATATATATCATGGGCAGCTTTCTAAAAAAGTAATAACATTCCTGGAACTATTTTCAAGGCTTAGAAAACACAAGTATCTTATGTAAAAAAATAAAAGAAACTGAGTTGGGAAGTGTTTATTATCTGGACAATCATCAAGATAATTTTTTGTACATTCATTACTGAATGTACACAAGCCTAAGCCACAGGAGGTACCTAGGAGCTGATGTTAACACAGACACTTCAGGTGAAACATGGAAAGTGTAAAAGAATTCTACTGACACTTTGAGGGCCTTTCAGAAGATTTAAACTATCCCATTGTGTCCAGAAAATTCAGACAATTACCCAAGCTTAAGAATTTTTATCCAGTAAAATAAAATGCATTTAGCATCATTTGTTATAAATGTGTTGATGAATAAAAGGCCTTCATGTTGTACTTGAATACATAATATATATTTTCTTAAAGATAATTAAATTTTGTCATGGTAGTTTTAGTGCAGTGCCCTACTCTGGCTTCTCTTGGCCAATCAGTTCTAAATGGTCAATGGTTTGATGCCAGGTGCCATTTTTCATGATATAATAATATCAGTCTTTTACCACAGTTCTATTTTACTCTGAACAACAGAATTTTAGATGAGAGTTTCCAAAGTATGTCCCTATGTTACACTATGTTACAACACATTTACCATGTGTTGAAGCATAAGAGAACTATTTCTGCATACACATGTGAATATGAATTTTTGTTTAAATGTTTGAATTTATGTGAAAATCTTTGAAGATCAATGGACACCACATAAAGTAGGACAGGAGTGGTTTTTACAGAGACTTTGGAATTCTTACAGCTGCTTTAATTTTATGCTTTAAAATGTCCTCTCTGTTTCCTTGTTTTCAGTGTCAACTTTACACTGTATAGAGTCAACCCTCTTAGAAGAAACTCTCACTTTATTTGATAGGTGAAGCCCTGTTGCATGTTTGCATCACAATTTCAGGAGCTGTGAGTTCTGGACAATGTATGTGTGAATACAAATTTTGGGGCTTAGCATATATGTCTTCATTCATTTTTATGGTCTTTTGACCAAAGTCTCAATGTAAGGCACAGCAACACACACACACACACACACACACACACACACACACACACCCATGCACATTTCCTGCTCTTGTGGCTTTCATGCCAAGATAGATTGAAACCTGGATCTGAAAGCTAGATAAAGCTATGTTTCAAGTTTTTTTTTCATTTTTTATTGGATATTCTCTGCATTTACATTTCAGATGTTATCACCTTCCCCCAATTCCATACTCCCCATTGCCTTCATGAGGGTGCTCCCTCTCCCAACCATTCTCTCTCACCTCAGCACCTTGGCATTCCCCTACACTGGGAAAATGAGTCTTCACTGGACCAAAGGTCTCTCCTCCCATTGATGCCAGAGAATGCTATCCTCTGCTACATGTGCACCTGGGTCCATACTTGAGCATTTTATCATAGAAACAGACAGAGAAACTGAAACAAGCCCTTTAGCTTATACAATATGGTAAGATTTTATTAACAGTCTTTGAACAGTGACATATCTTTGGAAGGAAATCATCCAGGGGCCACTTAATCACCCAAACTAACCCAAGTTCTTACAGTAAAATATAGATATTATAAGAATCTATAGAATTCATTTGGGAAACCTCAAAAGATATAACAAAAAAATCCATTCAGTTTTGCCTTTGAATCAAAATAGACCAGGGTGAAACCACTGGCTTGACAAGAGGGAGTTTGGGCCCTCTAGGAAAGTTAAACATAATAAGTAATGTCACAGTGAGCAAAGATTCAAATGCCCATTGCTATTAGCACAACTTTAAAAGTATGTGACTAATTTTAGAATAGAGTGATATTTGAGTAGACTTACCTGATTCTCTGAGGAAAGGGATGGATGGAAAGCATATAAACAAATACCCACATATGCAATTCCTTAATAGTAAAGTTAAAAACAATGTTTTAACTTCTTATATTTTGTGCATTTATATAGAAAAATCTAGAAGGGCTATATAAATGAAAGACACTCAAAATATATTGCATTCCCTGCAAGACCACTAGGAGAGAAATACCTTGGTATTTTAGCCCAAGATACATCCATCTTCAAAGGCAGTGGGGAGATAATTTATTATTTCTGTCTTAGAGAAAAAGAACTGGCTTCTGACTAAAATTAATGACGGAGCAAACAAAACTAATCAACGGAAATAATAAAAACCCTCCCAGATTTGTTGCTGTTCTATGAGCCAATGCAGTCACTTATTGAGATGACATTTAAAATGTCTTCTGGCAATTAGCTGCAGATCTCCAGCAGCTGTAGTAACATTTTGAGTTTCCTTCTGTGACTACTTCCCACATCCTTCTAAGAACTGTGTCCAAACAGGATAACAACATTGTAACCTTGCAAAACTGTTTACAAGCCTCCTGTTTCTTTTTATGAAATAACAGAAAGGAGATCTGGAGATTAGTGAATCTAGAAATCAATACTGCCTTTAGGGTCTTGAACAAAGAAGCAAGTACTGCACTGATTTATACTTACAGTAGCCATTCCCAAACACTGAATCTATGATGAAGGAGAAAAATATTCCTCGGAAGTTTCTGTTGGTGAGTTGTATATAAAATCTAAAGCATCTGAGTAGAGATCAAGTTGAAAAAAGGTCATAATAGGCTCTCAACTTTTCAGTTTCTTGATAAGTTTGAAATTCACCCATTAAAAGAAGGTGGTTTGGGAACTGAAATAGAATTTACTCCACTGTTCCTTTTTCAAGGTACAATCATCTCAGTGTCGTACACAAGAACAACTTGGGGGTCATAGAAATGAACAACACTGTTCAATATCATGAAGCAAATTGATTATTGAAAATTGAAAAGAAATGAGATGGTAGCAGGTATTTTTTGGGGGTTTTGCAAATGAAAAGATTGTATACATCTCAACATGATAGACAAGGAAAATAAAAAGTAAAATAATTAATGAGCCACAACATAGGATAGAGAAACGAGAGCACATAAAATAAGAGGAAACAATTATAACAATATGACAAAGAACTCATAGTTTGCAATGAAGATACTGTAGGGCACTGCTGTGGAAAAGCAGAGAAATATTCAGTACAAGCTGAGCTTAAATCACCATGTTTGGATGTTGTTAACATAGTAGAATAATATTCAGTGTAGCTTAAGTGATAATCAGCATTTGTTGATACAAAGTTTGGAAATCCTGTAGCTATCTCCACAAACATCAAGGTTGGCAGAATGACAATCCACATGACGCAAGACAGAAATCTGGTTCAACATGATTCAGTAGCTCATGTTGGTTCGGCTCCTAGAGTCTGACCCCGGTCAACTTGTTTTAGGCGCATTTCAACACAGTATAATTTAAAAGAAAATTTCCTGGCATAATGAAATCCAGTGTGCATATTAAGTCATAATTGTATCAAGACATGTTTTAAAGTTTATGTCACTTATTCCATGAAGATGGGTCCTAAAGATATGGTACACATGTTATCTTTTCTTAAAACTGGATAACTATTATTTACATTTCAAATGTTATTTCTCTCCATAGCTCCCCTATCCAATCCTCCTTCCCCTGCATCTATGAGTGTGCTCCCCAACCCACCCACCCTCTCCCACCTTCTTGCCTTGACATTCCCCTACACTGGGGCTTCAAGCCTAAGCACTATCAAGGGGTTCTCTTCCCCTTGATGCCCATCAAGGCCATCCTCTGCTACATATGCGGCTGGAGCCATGGGTTTATATGTACTCTTTGGATAGTCCTTTAGATCCTGGGAGCTCTGATTGGTTGGTATTGTTGTTCTTATGGAGTTGCACACCCCTTCAGCTCCTTAATACTTTCTGTAATTCCTCCATAGGAGACCATATTCTCAGTTCAGTGGTTGGCTGTGAGCATCTGCCTCTGTATTTGTAATAATCTGGCAGAACCTCTAAGGAGACAGCTATATCAGGCTCCTGGCAGCATGTACTTCTTGGGATCAACAATATTGTTTGGGTTTGGTGGCTATATTTGGGCAGGATCTGCAGGTGGGGCAGTCTCTGGATGCACTTTGCTTCAGTCTGTTTCAAACTTTGTATTCGTATTTTCTCCTGTGAATATTTTTGTTCCCCCTTCTAAACAGAGACAGTAGCATTTGCATTTTGGTCTTCTTTCTTCTGAGCTTCATGTAGTCTGTAAATTTTATCTTGAATAATCCAAGCTTTGGGGGCTAAAATCCACTTATCAGTGAGTGCATACCATGTTTTTTGTTTGTTTGTTGGTGTGTTTTGTGTGTGTGTGTGTGTGTGTGTGTGTGTGTGTGTGTGTGTGTGTGATTGTATTACCTCACTCAGGATAATAACTTCTAGTTCCCAGACAGAAGCTGGAAAGAACCCAGATATCCCTCAACAAAGGAATGGACATACAAATGTGGTTACACAGTGGAGTACTACTCAACTATTAAAAAAAAATTGACTCCATGACATTCTTAGGCAGATGCGTGGAACTACATGTGTTATCTTGAGGGCTTAGCAAAAGATTTGACACAGTCTTAGTCATAGAAATAGAGTTGTGGTAACCTAAGGTATAACAAAGAGATGATCTAGGTAACAAGTAGCATAGAGGTAACAACCTCTGGTCCATCTTTGGGAGTCTCAGAAGTAAGGATATGGAGTTGCCTTACAGATAGCTCAGCCTAGGATATTAGTATCTCCATTTACAACCTTGTGTGTGTGTATGGAAAATATTTATTCCTTTGATGAAACAACCTCAGTGTATTTGACAATCTTAGTTTCACTAAGGTTTATCAGGAAAATGAGGACTTGAGAGCCACAAAAATGGTCTCAATGTGTACTCTACATTCAATACAACTTTGCAAGGTATACAAAAGTGGGGAACTTACTTTCTAATGATTATTTTATCTTTCTTCTTGAACTAAACCATAACTCACCACTAGGATAAAAATATTTTATAAAATATTAAAGACAAACATTGACTAAATATGGCTTCATAACAACCTTCACAAAAATTGCCTATTTTTGACGTACAAAGTACCAATGTTATACTGTTTCATTTAATCTGAAAATCTATGGAAAATTATATAATTCACATTATCAAATTATATGAAGATGAAATGTTTGTGCAAACAGGCAAAGGGACAAAAATAATAGAAACATAAAACTAAAATCTCCAAGGTAAACATGAATTTAAGATACACAAAAATTATAGGTAGTGTTTTATACTTGATAGGAGGTTTTTGAACACTGTTGTTCATTAGAAATACAAAATTAGTTGAACTTCTGGTGTTTTAGCTGTACACTCAACTTGTATATAGGAAAACTTGCTAAATCCATTTAGTCAATACCAGTGAAACATTTTCCCAATGAGCAAGGAATAAAGTTCACATGATAGGAGCTTGTCTATTAGCTGTACAGCACTGTATAGAGAACACAAGTTCAGCATACATATTCACTTGCCCTGAGAAATGCAATGAGTAATCAACTGAACATGGAAACCCATAAAACAACGCTCTCTCCCCTGTTTCTTACAAGAATAATTTTCTGGAAAATAAACAGTAGTACTTACAGACGCATAATAGTTGTGTTTGGTAACAGCTTTTTGTTAACAGAACACAAATCTTTTTTTTAAAGCCATTGTTCCTGCTGCTATTAAAACTCTTCTGCACACCTGACAGTACACTTAAAGAAAGAACCCTTCTCCCTGATCTCTCAAGATACCTTTTATTCTGTCAGTTCCTAAGGTATTATCTTAGATATGATAGAGCTTGTAGCATGTAATAAAAACCACACACACACACACACACACACACACACACACACACACACACACACACTATTGCCGATTAGGCACGAGCTGGAGGTTTTGGTTTGTTCCCAACCCAGTAACAAGTTCTCATGTTCCCCTTTTGCCAAAGCCTGTCCCACCAAAGCTGACTCTGCTTCTCCAGAGCTCAGAAATCGCTCTCTCTTCCCAGCAGCTTGCTGCTGCCAAATCTGCTCAGCAATCACAAATTTCCATGGCTAGCTGGGGAGCACTCTCTCAAACTCATTCTCCACTTTGGTTACCTTTTCCTGGAGCTCAGTTGAGTCTCGGTGAAATGGAAAACAGCAGACAATCTTAGTTTAGAGTCAGTTTTGTTTAGATAACACAGTTGCTGGGTGCAAAATCTAGCATCCCAAATTTACCAAGTATTCTATGTTAGAAATCTTTATGTAGCTGATCCTGGCGAATCCTGCCATCTTAACAGTTCCTGGCCTACATCCTGCCAGCCTTACTTCCACCATCCAAAAGGAAATCCCATCAAACTTCTTTCCCTCTTCCTCTCTTGGATTCAATAGGCCTGCCTCTTTGCCCAGTAATTAGCTTCTAGTGGTTTTATTAATAAATCAATTGGGAGAAAATTATGCTACAAGAGCCCTTTGAAAATGAATGACCACAGCTCTGGGTATACAGGTAGTACTTGTACAGATATTTAGGCAAAGTCATCATACATATAAAACATTTTTTTAAAATTGGAAATTCTCTGTATTTACATTTCAAATATTAGCCCCTTTCCCCCTCCACCCCCATCTCACTTGCTTCCAAGAAGGTGCTCCCTCTCCCAACCACCTTCTCTAACTCAACACCTTGGTCTTCCCCTACACTGGGAAAACAAGCCTTCACTAGATCAAAGACCTCTTCTCCCATTGATGCCAGAAAATGCCATCCTCTGCTACATTTGCAACTGGAGCCATGGGTGTGTCCATGTGTGCCCATTAGTTGGTGTTTTATACTTTTAATAGTGCATTTACAATCTCTATGCAGAGCTAGCTAAAAACTATTCTGAGCTCCAATGAACCCTAATGGATACCAGAGCATTGCTGATAGGGTCAGCACATGCTGGCAACAATACCAAAAGAATACTTGGTAAGCTAGCTACCCAGTTGCTATCCATAAACAGCAATCTGGCCTGTCCGGGAGCACTGATGACTTTTTGACTGTGTGCATTACTTATTGTTTTATATTTGTTACTAGCTTCTTATAGGAAACTTATAGCGAGATATGAAACATTTTTTGAACATCTCTGGTGCAAATCTTTAAATTAGGAAAAATGGATATAAAGATCACAGGTTTGAATACACAATATTGTCAATGGGGAAAGAAAAGTTCACAAAGTGTATAAAAGAAAATAATGGGAGTGCTTCTAAGTTGGTTGTTGGAAGTTCCAGACTTCTCTACAAAGAGTGGACAGTAACCACAAACTTCACGTTCCATGTAACTGATGCTTTCTGACCCCTAAATTATCTTTTTACGGTTGTTATTGAACATAGTTTTAAATAAATATATCCCTGGTTGGACATAGAGCCTTATCAATATAGAGTCAGACACACTAGGTAATCATTTAGCATGTGCTAATTTTGGAAGGATGGCTGAATCTTAAGGCCTTAATGGACTTCAGGTAGCTGTGTGAGAGCTGCTATTTGGTAGAAAAATATAACTCTCCTAACTATAGTAAAATCCACTGCTTTCCTAACCAGAGACAAATGCAAAAAATAGCATCTGAATGACTAATTAGAGTTGTCTTACCCTCTTCATTTCTACATTTGTGTATGTAGGCATATGCTCAAAGTAGAAAGATGTTTAATTAGATAATATTTTTATTTGTTGATTTTTATTTTGCTATTTAATTAAAACTTATCTATGACCAACACCATTAGAACAGTTTGCATATGGATTTAAATGGCACCATTTATTTTTGAGTATTTCCAATGTTTTATTGGATGGTCAGTCTTATTCAGCACTTATTCTGTGAATTTATATTCATTTTTATTGGATGGTAAGCCTTGTTGAATATGCTTTGTGCATTAACTCATCATTCACTAGATGAATATGCAGATAAAATTAATGGAGAAATAAAAGGAAAAAATAGAGAAAGCAATGACTCAAGATTTGGTTTCAAGCTGCCTACCTTAAATTGGTAATTCAAATTTACAACTGTTTAAATTTCATTAAAAACCCAGTGCCCAATATTACGTATTTATGTTCTAGATCCTCAGAAAGTGTTGAAATGTGCTGCTCTCAATTGGAGTTGTGCTTATATCATGACCAATTATTTTTCTTGCCTCAAGTACGTTTAGATTCTGGGAAAATGTACAGCACTCACACGATTATATTTTTAATAACCACTTTATCTCTGATTTCTACATGACCTTTGATGTTGGATATTGAGTTTGTGTGAAGAGATGGAAATAGCAGTTATTAGGGAAGATGTCTGAGACTCATGACATTCAGGACAGAGGAGATGGCTGAAGCCTGAAAAATCCCAGTCCCTGGCATATCTGACAGTCATTTGGATCTCTGTCTGTGTCATTAGTTCACTGGTGACAAGAGGCTCTTTGGCAGAATGGAAACAGATGTCAACTGTTCAAGTGGTGTTGTTCACAGATAAGGTGAAAGCAGTTTTAGTCAGTGAAACAGCAGTTGGCAGAGAGGGAATAAGCCTGCCAAACCTGGAATTTTGAAGCAATTAGTCACAGGTTCAGTCCTGGCTCCTGACTTTTGTCAATTTCTAGTTTCCCACTTATCCACATCTTGACATGATTTACCCTTTCATACATTAATACTTAAATTCTTGGCTTCAATGGATAGGTCACCTTCCAATATCTTTTTGGATGCAATCCAGCCCCTCTGTGAATGTTGTGTGCTTACTGCAACAGAAATTATAAAAAGGAATAACCTATAATGGTTGTATACATGTTTGTGAATACTAACAAGTTAATCAGGTGTTATTATTTTTTTACCCTCGTGTAGGCAATAAAGGTGTTTAAAAAACTGTAGTAATAGGCCTATTTCTTGGATTTTGGTCTTAAAGATGTGCAACAGAGACAAAAAGAGCTGTGTTCCAAACTGTGGGAGCTGTGGGGAGCTGATTGACAGTTTGTAGGGCATTGCTGCTACATTCTCTTGCTTACTGAATGAGAAAAACTCAAACCTAAGTGACTTGCAAAATAAAATACTGAAGTAGATTCTGTATATGAGATTGAGGACTAGGGTCCTGAGATGCTCATGGCTTAGAACCTCATTGTATCATCATTCACATCTTTGCATCTGATCTGGCTTCTGAGGACAGCTCCTTGAGTGGTAGCTTCTTTATCTTTAAACATTCAGAAAGGTGAAAGGAATCAGCAATGAAATATTTCAATATATTTAATTATTATATAAAATAGAACAAAACAGGTCTGTTTGCAGATACAGTTAGTCTGAGATTTTTGCAGACTGACTGTGATTGTTAGAGGGGAAAGGAGAGATATAATGGTGTAAGAAGGCTTTGTACAGATTCATGCTTAAGAATGTGAAACAACTTTTCCAGCATAATGTTCAAAATAATTACCCTACCTTGCTTTGATGTTAGTGTGGTATTTATTCTAACATTAGTTTATTTAGTTATCTATTCAAACCTTAGACTAGCAGGACTTAGACATAGTCGGGAAAGGAGATGTTGTGCCTGAATTGTGCCCTGAAACATTAGCACAGTAAGAACCCTTCTTTTCCTACTATTTAGGCAAAAACAGAGAAAATTGCCTTCCCTACTGAGATCAGATAAAAGGACAAAGAAAACTTGTCAGGAGCACAGTGACCTAGCTCCTCTTTTATAAAAGCATCTAGGCAAAAAAGAAAGAGAAAAGGGATAAAAGGAAAGAGAAAAAAAGATTAACAAATGCTGAGCACTAATCTTGATCAACACCCTTTAAGGCAAGAATATCAGAAGAACCTGCAGATTCTTATACATGGCTACTTCAGAGCAACCATGACCTTTATGCAGAAGGACAGCAAGGATTTGCAAATGCAAAACCAAGTTAAATCCAGCTTCCTGGCCTCCCACATCCAGAGTGCTACTGCTATAGATGGAGATCAGGAAAGATCCAGTCTGAATCCCACCCTAGAACTTCATCTTCCAAAAGACCAGCTAAAAATAACCAAGTGAAATTAACAGCCAGTCCAAAAATGCATTAAATATACTCAGACCACTCTCCACTATTGGATATCATTGTAACGATTACAGCATGGGACCTTCAGTTTTACAAGCAAGCTTGTTTCTGAGGCCATTTCATCCAACCTTTCCCATGGCTGATGTCACAGCCTATTACAGTGTTCCTAACCTACTGGGATTGGCCACTGGCAGATCCGTTTGCCTTGTTCTTATTTAGCAATTATGATGTTACTAAGGTCTCTCGCTCTTCTAAATCTAAGCAGTCATGAAGGAAAAACTTGTCCTCCTGCCAGTGTGCTGGCTTCTTGTCCTGCTTTTACACTAGCCTCATTGTTATCTCCTGAAATGGCAGCTGCACAGTACAAGTGACTCAGAAAACAAAATGTGACAGCCTTCCTCCAAAATCGAGGTAGGCAATGCCTTCATTTTCAGGATGAGACCCATGCTTACTGCATCCTTTTGCTTGGGTACTGCTTTTGTCTTCAGAAAAAACTTCTTAGTAAATAAATCAAGGAAAGTAGGAAGATGGAACACACAACTGCTCTAAATTCCCACTGTCTATCCTGTTACATTTTTCTTTTAAAAATTTAATTAAAATATTACATTATCACTCTCTCCCCATGTCGACCCCCCTCCCAACTTCTTCTCAAATGCATTACCTACTTTACTTTAACAGTTATTGTGTATTTATATAAATTAATCATGATATAAATACAATCTGCTTAGTCCATTCATTGTTGACTAAATGCATGCGTATCTAGGGATTACCACTTGGTATTAGATAAGCAATTTGGGGCCTCATTCCTGGGCAAGACTCAATCTCCCTCCCTGGGACAGTTGTTAACTGCTTGTAGCATTTTATCTGAGTATGACACTTTAAGATTTCCCCATCAACACTGAGAAACCAACTGATGTCAAGTTGTTCAGGTATTTAGGCAATCAGATTGGTGAGATTTCTTGAGTGTATCATCTTTGTCATACTTATACAGCACAGGTTCACAGTAGAATTCCTTTTCCTCTGCCTCTTGGAATCATTCTGCCCCTTCTTAGAATGGATGTTCACAAAGCCTTAGGTGTGGGAGATGTTTGTAAATGAATCCATAGGGACTAGGCAACCCATGGTCAGTTGTTTGTTAGTTTGTTTTTATTTTGACTAGCTGTGACTTTCTCTAATGTTTTTCTGTTTCTGGAAAGAGAGAATTTGTTGATTATGGGTAAAAGCTACACTTATCTGCTATTTTTAAGGATGCTTTGTTGGTAACCCTTAGAGTAAGAGAGAAAGTATCAAAGCAAAAGAATATATTTTTATTGCTCATATTTTTCCATAATCATTAAGACAAAAATAATATATGGAGGTCCAGTTTATACTCACATATATACAGATATTTCCACAGAGTTTTTCTTTATTTTTGCAATTATCTTCCAAGATTTTCCACATGGACATGTGCATAAATCTATATGCTAGAAGCTTTCCCATGATTTCACATCTTTTTCTTATATTCTGTATATTTGCTATACACAGAATATTTATATTTTTATAATACACTTTCAAAATATATATGTATGTAAATAATATAATTCTATTAATTACTAATTATTTTCATTCACTAGAAAGTTAAGCCACTTGGAAGGCATACTTTTAATCTTTTCACTTATTAATATATTCAAATTTCTAGAACACTGCTTGCAAATAGCAGGATTTCAGCTGTAGATTGGTTGAATGACATAAAAACACCAAATTTATTAGAAATTCAAAGTAATTTCTGTTCTAGTGTTTGAGTATATTTCTCCTTTATGAATAGACTATTAGCACAATCCTTGTTGGGAAGAAAATGATTAAATCTGATGAAATGTTTTCCTTACCCTGGTATTGCTATACCAGACTCAATAAACACACACACACACACACACACACACACACACATTTGGTTTCCTCCATCTTACCAAATTACCTGTCATAACTACCTTCCTGACCCTAGCAACTGAGGACATTTTCACCAAAAAGGTGTCACATTGACTGATGCCACGCAAATGACTGACAGTTTTCTGCTTGTTTGTTACCGTCATGTTACACCCTGAAGAACAGAGGACCCAAGAACATGACAGACATGATTTAAAGCACTAATCATTAATTAACATTAAGTGAAGTCCCTGCATGGCTTGAACATTTCAAATGCATCATTTTAGCCAATATAACTGATCCTGGTATTTATTATTTTCTCTTTAATTTTCTAATTCTTAAGTCTCCTTTAAATCACAAACTCAGGAGAAGCTTATTGCTCCACACAGGGAGTTCAGTTCTTTTATTCTCACTGGTTTTAAGGAGAATTGCTTATTAACCGATGTCTATGAGGAGTAGTTCTCTCTCTCTCTCTTTCTCTCTCTCATGTGTGTGTGGATGTGTGTGTCTGCGCTTGCGCATGTGTGTGTGCTTTGTGTAAAAAAAAATAACACCAGTTATTTAAAAACAAAACACAGATCTCTTCATTGTTCACAAGTCACGATTTGGGCATATATATGAGTGTAAACATGTTTGTGTGTATACAAGTACAAATGTCCGTGGGCAGGCATTTACATGTGTTCATATATAATTGGAGGCTAATCTGAGGAGACTAATTCAGAAAGGTTAACACTAAGAGGCATCAGTGTATCATGTTGTTTGTTGGTGTCTTTGTTATTGTTTTGAGACAATGTCTCTCACTGTCCTGAACTCACTGATGATCCTGAGGTGTCCACCTGGCAGCACAGCCACAGATCCTGAATAATACGTATGAGACATCACACCTGTATTATCTCGGGGTTCTGAACATTGAACTTAGTTGTCTGTGATAGCCATCTATTTATCTTCCCGGCCCAAGGTTCACTCACATGAATTACATAAGGAAACCCATTGACTGGGAATGAGATTATTATAGGTGCAAAATCCCTTTAAATTTTGCTATGAGAAAGAGAGGAGCCTAACTTTAGAAAAATACGACATGCTGAGAGTTATTGGCCACTTTAAGTCATCACATCCCTGATGTTACGTCAGGGTTTCAGGGAGTCACCCTAACTTCCCAATTCAAGACATTAGCACAAGAAGCTGCTTCTCCACATTGGTGCCCACTGTCTGCACTTTTACCAGCCAAGCCATTTTGATGCCCTCCTTCCTTTCAGTGCTGGTGATTAAAAACTGCTGTGCTTTTAAGATTATCTTGGTGGAGTGGTCGTCATACGCTTTGCCTGCATCGTTTCACCAAGTCCACGTTGTTTACCATTTTGTCCTCTCTGCATATCCCAGAATACAGTGTTTCATTCATTTGCCTCCTAATGTCTTGCAATAACACATTAAAGGATTAATTTATGATCAGAAGAGAAATGAATACGTAGATCTTCAAACAGAATTTCCATAACATTATGGTTTGCTCCAAGTATTGATTTCTTTTTAAATTATGTGATTTCACATTCATTTAAACATGTTTTCTTCACTGCAGTAGTACACGTCACACATGAGCATGGGAATCCCTTCAGTCTCTTGAAATTATTTTGTGCACTGGCTCATCCTAGGAAGGCAAATGGTAGAAAAGATGGGCTTGAGATTTGAAACAAATGTACTAGCACAAAGGCATTTTTCATTTTGACCTATGTTAATGAGAGACCTAATAGAACTAAAAATTAATTGACATACAGAGAAGACAGAGTCACTGTTAATCTGCAGTACAATAAAATTTAGTGTTTTGTAGAGATTATCACTCACACAGTGATTGCCACAAATGATACACCCTGATCTTTGAGAATTTATCATATAAGGTGCTGGGAGGAGTGAGGGTTTAACTGTGATATTGCCTTGAATGAGCACAATTAAGCCTGGAAACGAGTATGCTGACGTCAAGATCTTGAGATCTCATCTCACATTCCTGTGAATACTCACACACACATTTATGTTTGATTGTGTATCGCATGTGTTTGTGTTTCTGTGTATACCTTTATTTATGTGTTTGTGTGTTTGTTGCTTGTGGTAGTTGGAGGTATACTTATCTCAGAAGAGCGCATGATAGAAAGATCAAGGAAACAAATAAGGACACATTTTTAACTCCTTAAATGTTCCTCTGCCTTAAGGGTAAATAATACAATCGTATAAACACAGGGAGGTAAGAAGGTTTATGCTCTGGCCATATAAAGGAAGATAAAATGAAAACTCCACTGATACTTAGAAAGTTGCACTTACTTTAATTCACTATTCCTGTTCTCCTGTGATATTTCATAATTTTAACAAAAAAGAATATCAGATTGAGGTCATTATTCCATTTTAATTTAAATAAATGCACCTCTGGATAAGTTTTATGTGATATTGTTTTTGTAATAAGCCTGTATATATTGGTCAGAATTTAGAGTGTTTTTCTCATGTGCAAAGCTCTGGAATTTACAGTATGAAGCATGTAAATACACACACATATTCAGCACCACAGCATTCAGGGACTAGAGATGGGAGCTTTAGAAGTTTGAGGTCAGTGTAAGCTATATAAGAGGTTTAAAGGTAAATAAAAATCTGACAGAAAATAAGATAAAACCAAGGCTTCTGTGATTACTCCCTCGAAACATACCAGTCTAAGAATGATTCAGTGTACGAATGGTGCACCCAAAGGCATACTAACTAGAGAGAAAATGTAAAAGTATTTTTGTCTTATCTCTCTACAGATGCCGAGGTAAGAAAGACCATTCAAGTGTGGGACACTCTCTTAGCAACATCATCTTAAAACCACAACCAAAGTAGGCGGCTTGATTACAGAAGAGTTGTGGGTAGACAGAGTTTGCAGATGAAACCTTCCTAATAATAGTTGAATTATCACTTAACTGAAAACCGAGCGACCCTGATATTTTGTTTTTGAGCTCAGCTATGACAATTTAATCACAAGTTCGTCACGACATTTGTTTGAGTGTTGCCTCTCTCTTACATAGTCTTTCCAGGGCTTAAGAGATCTTGCACCCTGGCTTCCTGGCTTACACATTCACGCAGTGCTAATGCTCAGTGTGAATTCCTGGTCTGTGCTTGAGTAAAGCCTGAAGTGCAGTTCCCCAGGGCATCCATGTCTGGTCTGTGTGGCATCCTGCTCATTAGCACCTTATACTGTTGCTCATGGACAACTCTTAGAATTTCCCCACCAGCCTCACACTAATTATGTAGCACTTCATCTCTCTTGCACACTGGATTGTAGAAGCTTCAGGGAAAAGCATGTAAGAAAAAAATTTATAAACGTTTCTAAATGCGCAAGCCTTGTAAGTAAAAAATAGCACACAGGCAGACAGACAGAGCCATTCAAATGACCGGCCCAACCCAAGGTCTACACAGATCAATGAACTTCTACACCAAGACACCCATTCTGAAGCCTGGAAGCTCTGCCATAGACGATCTACCTCGGTGATCAGCTGCATGTTAATATATATATATATATATATATATATATCTTCTCTGCATACTGCATGTGCCCCACACAGACATCTCTTTATACATGTTCATGCCTATATGTCAGCCTGGATTCTTCATTTGAGAGAGAAGATTCTTTTTATCCTGAGATGGGGTTAATTCACTAGACATTACACACTCTAAATATCAAGTTTTCTGCAAATTTGGGGTTTCCTTTTTTTGTTCTTTAGAGCAAAAAATTTTTTGTTTATACATGTACCACATTTTCCTTATTCCTTCATCTGTACAGTGACAATGCTATTATGACAGATGTTACTCTTTCACATTTGAAGTGAGAAAATTCATGACCAGCATTTTGCAAGTTAAAATGGTCTCTGGAGCAACTAGTCTGACTGCAAGCTTGTGTATGTTTCTGATGCAGTAATGAGTTTCTGATTTTGATCTTGTTTCATATTTAAACTCAATTTTGCTCAGGTAGGAATGTAGTGTCCAAGAAAAAAGAAGCCAAAGGCATAGTTTGGAAATGAGTTCTTATCATTCACAGTTTTAGGGGAACAGAGCCAGTTAAAAATGATTTCATACAGATTATGTACACTTGTGTTTTCATTGTAAGGAGTTAGCTCATGACATGCTAAGCCAACTGCAGTGTTTAGGCCTAAGAAAGCAATGGGATCATCTGTGTAATAGTCAGGAAGAGGACTGTCAGTACATGTTCTAAGATCAGGTTGAATCTGAAGTTAGAATTGTCTCACTTTCAAAACAGTCAGACTAACGCTCTCTCTAATTTAGCCATTGGCAGACAGGGTGAGTTTCTCCACACTGGGGAAGGCATCTTTATCACTCTACAGGCTCAGCAATTCGTCTTCCCCAGAGACTCACCACACAGACACACCAGAGGCAGCTGAGTCATATAATTGAGACCCTTGTGGCCTTTCAAACTTTGCACATAAGATTACCTGTCATTAGAACATAAAGATTCTAAACACACATCAAGTACACAAAAGCAGAGCGAGAATCCAAGGAAATTACAACCCCTTCCTACCAACGCTGTTTAACCCCTTGGCCCAGATATAGGAGACATTCACATCTGTTTTCGTGACTCATTCCTCATATCTTTTTTTTTTTTTTTTTTTTTTTTACTGTTTTGAAATTGAGATCTACTCATAAAAGTTTTGGAGCCAGTCTCCATCCATTTTTATGAAAATAGGAGGCTGCTATGGGGTTCAGAGAAAGGAAAAGGAGGAGGCTGTGGGAGGAAAGATGAATGTGAGAAAGTTTATCTCCAGGTGTGATTTTTGAAACCTATTACCTCTGTGCACTAAGCGAAAATTTATTTGAAAAGAAGGCTAGTATGCAAAAAACACCATCAGTTGCACGCTCAGATAGAGATGTGTTTTGCCAGAGTGTGACTTTCAGTGTAGCCTTATAAGAAACACTTGCAATGCACCCACTGAGGCAATGCCTCCACAGCCCTAGCTTCCAAATTCTGAAGAGTATGACCTAATACTCCATTTCATTAAAGTAACAGTTCATGTTGTCTATTTACAGATCCTTGAAATAAGTTTCTGAGAAAATGTGTGGTTTCTTTATTCTTACAGTGTGAGGATAAAACTCAGACTCTAAAATACAAGATGCCATTGAGCTACAAACCAGCTCTGTTTTCTCTCTTACTGCCTTTGAAACCAATCTGCAAAGAGTAAAGGCAAAGAAGATGCTTAAAGTGAACAGAACAGATTGTCAGGTGGAGAAGATGCCATCCTCAGGGCAATAAAAATGAGATTGTAGAACGCTAACTTTATTTAATTTCTCGTTTATATAGTTTTTCAGCATTTTTTTAGTAGGAATTCAGGTAGAAAATAATTTGTACTCATTCAAAGCTACACAGTTATTTTCAGGAAAGCTAAGAAGATACCGTGACTTTAAAATCTCTAGAAAGAGTTAATTATATCAAATGAAAACTAGTGCAATCCAACTTTTCCTCTTTTATGTGAGCTTTAAATGGCTTTGTAACTTACATAATGGATTACTGATGCAAGAGTTACTGCTGAGTTGTTACTTTTCCTCCAAATCCTCTTATCAGGGTTTTTATTTGTGCCAGATCCCATGCTACTTGCTAAGCTGAGGACCTGATGCAATGAGAGATAGGTACGCAGGAGCCATAACTAGGGAATGAGATTCCTGTCATCCAAGAAGTAGACTGCTTTGATCATTTGAAGAAAGTCCTCCATTTTAAAGTTTATCAGTCAGGAGGACCTAATTTGACTGTAATTTCTGCTAGAATATAACAAACTGTTACGTCAGAGACTGAGGAAAGGTTTGAATTTGAAAATGCACAGTAAACACAAGCAAGCCTGGTGTTGGTTATTTTGATCAATTGCTCAGTAAGAGTTCCTTTTTACCCCCTTTGACAGTAGGATGCACTGTGCATAGAGGTGCTGCTTATTTCGGGCTTGTTGTCAATCACAAGTTAAAAGCTCAGGTGCTTTAATAGATCCTAAAGTATAGGACATCAAAAGAATTGGTTTCCTCCTCCTGAACATTTATGATACAGAGATGGGCATTTTCCACTCCAGTATGTCAATTAAGAAGCCAGGTAGGGGGAGCAGTGCAGGTGTGCCAGACTGAAGCATGATTCTACTGTTTTATCATACTGAAAAAGAAATGGACAATTTATCTGAGGCAAAGCTATTTAGATTGATATCTCAGGAATATATAACATATATTATTCTCAGGTATGTATATATGTTATAATATATTAATATAAATATATGTATATTCATATCATATATACCTTAGTATGGTAGGAACTGAGCATAATTGCATTATGAAGTGAAGTTACTGGTTGTACAGATGGCCTTGTATCAATGATAAAAGTGGATAGATTTGGGAAAACAATCCACAGTCTTCCACATGCCATTGACGCTCATGAGATACTGAGTGAAACACAATGTTATATACAGAGTATTGACTATGGACCACATACAAAGGAAGGACTCACAAGGAGATTTCTGCATTAACTATTTTGCACCGTCATCGTCATCCTTGAGGCAGGAGGGAGGACTAAGACATCAATTAGAGAGAGCTTTCATTGCCTATTGAATTAAAAAAAAAAAACACTCTTGAGCTTCAGGTGGTCTGTGGATTATATCTTGGGTAATCCAAGCTCTTGGGCTAATATCCATTTACTGATGAGTATGTACCATGTATTTCTTTTTCTGATTGGGTTGTCTCACTCAGGATGATATTTTCTAGTTCCATCCACTTGCCTAAGAATTTCATTAAGTCATTGTTTCTAATAGCTGAGTAGTAATCCATTGTGTAAATGTACCACGATTTCTGTATTCATTTCTCTGTTTCTTTCCAGCTTCTGGCTACTATAAATAAGACTGCTATGAACATGGTGGAACATGTTTCCTGTTATATGTTGGCACATCTTTTGGGTATATGCCCAGGAGTTATACAACTAGGTCCTCAGGTAGTAAGCCTGATCTCCACAGTGGTTGGATTAGCTTGCAATTCTACCAACAGTGGAGGACTGTTTCTCATTCTTCACTTCCTTGTCAGCATCTGCTGTCACCTGAGTGTTTGGTCCTAGCCATTCTGACTAGTGTGAGGTGAAATCTGTGTTGTTTTGATTTTCATTTCCCTGATGACTAAGAATGTTGAAAATTTCTTTAGGTACTTCTCAGCCATTCAATATTTCTCAGCCGAGAATTCTTTGTTTAGTTCTGCCCCCCATTTTTTAATCTGGTAATTTGATTCTCTGTAGCCTAATTTCTTGAGCTCTTTGTATATATTGGGTACTAGCCCTCTATCAAATGTAGGACTGGTAAAGAGTTTCTCCAATCTGATGGTTGCAGTTTAGTCTTACTGACAATATCCTTTGCTTTACAGGAGCTTTGCAATTTTATGAGGTCTCATTTGTCAATTCCTGATCTTAAAGCATAAGCTAGGCAGATGCTTTCAGCCAACCATTGAACTGAGCACAGGGTCCCTAAAGGAGGAGTTAGAAAATGGACTGAAGGAGCTGAAGGGGTTTGCAACCCCTTGGGTAGAATGACAATATCAACAAACCAGACCCCCCCCCCCAGAGCTCACAGAGAATAAACTACCAAGCAAAGAGTACACACAGAAGAACCCATGGCTCCAACCAGATATGTAGCAAAGGATGGCCTCACTAGGCATCAATGCGAGCAGAGACCCTTGTTTCTATGAAGGCTTCATGCTCCAGTATAGGGGAATGTTAGAGCAGGGAGGTGGGAGCAAATGGATGGGTATATGGGTGAGCACTCTCATAGAGGTAGAGGAAGGGGGAATGGAATAGGGGGATCCCATACATGAAACCAGGAAAGGGGATAACCATTGAAATTTAAGTAAAGAAAATGTCCAATTTAAAAAAAAAAAGAAAGAAACCCACTCTTCAGCATGAAGGGAAGAAACCAAATAATAAGGCAGGAGGAGCATCTCTGCTTGTGTGACCTCTTTACCTCCATTTCACTGTGCCCAATAGGATATAAAGTCTTTTAATTGTGTGATTTATTAGCATGCTATTATTGTGAGTAATTGGCTTATCAGAATATTTGTAATGTTCCGAAAGATATAATTCAGTAGCTCATAGTCAGCTGGAGAGAATCAAATTAATGTTGACTCTATTATAAGACCGTAAATTAAAATATAAACAGAAGTGAGACTGCCATTTTTTTTCTTTAAAACCATCATCCTTCTTGAAGGAGCATTGACAGGGACTCACTTGTAGTCCTGTTAGGCACAGTGTAGGCTTTTCAAGTATTATGTGCACACTGAGTAGGCACACAGAGCTTGGAGTGGTAAGTTCACAAACAGCCACAACTCATTATTACAGTCACAATGTACTGTTTCTAACAGAAAACAGCTTAATAAAATACAAACTGGAAGTAGATACCTTGAAATCAGACATTTTTCTATTAAATAACTTTAATTTTTAGTTTTAAAATTGAACCGTATTTGGGTGCAATGCTTAAAGTGGTGATTTGCATTACTAATTCCAAAAATAAATACAAAAAAGTGTGTTTTGCATTGTGATTGACTGAGTTAATTCTCTAGTTAAAATACTGTCTGTCAGAATTGAATATGTCAGGTATCATTGTTTTTAAAATGGTAGAATTGTATTTGAACTATTCATTAGAGCAATTAAAATGGTATCACAAAAATCACACATACTTCTATAACTGACCACATATTTTAATTTTCTTTGCATTTCTACCTCTACAGAGAGATATAACTCTGCTGTATATTGGAGAAAACTTTTAACATTGATTCATTAAACAAGAAAGTGAAGTTTTAACCTCTGTGAACTTCTAACCTGTAGAAGAAATATTTAGCTTTCTAAATGAATGTCTGTTGTATACCCCACTCTAGTCTCTGTATCAAATAAAACAATAAGCTTCAGACTTTCACATAAGTTGTGTGTGTGTGTGTGTGTGTGTGTGTGTGTGTGCGTGTGTAGGAGGATGCATTCATATTTAAACACATGTAGAAAATGTAAACATAAGAAAATGTATATGTAATGGGCAGTTGTTTTATAACATGAAAAAGGGAGATGAAGAAGCAGTAATTGGTAAGTAATGTGGTGGTAGAAATATTATGCTAGATATAGTAACTTGTAAAGGCACCTTGAGCAAAGATGGTTTTGCTGGACAATACTCAATTCATTTATGCACTAGGATAAGGAATAATGCAAGACAGGATTATGGGAGGGGATTCAGAACGGAACCTTGGCTTCTTCTTCTCATGTATTCAGTTCAAAGATTTCTAATATACAAGACATAAACACATTAAGAGCAGAAACATTTGACTCTATTTAATAATAAAAATAATCAATAATTGTTTGCTATTCTTTTCATGATTTTCCAACAAATACCACAAACCTTCAAACTGAGTTCCCAACTGGATAATACTTTCTACTTCCATCATAAGGAAAGTTTCAGGTATGCAAGTTCATGGATTTATTAAATTATATATGAATATTTATATACACGTGAAAATGATATGCTTACATCCTACAATAGTAGCCTGTGTTCTTGTGTGAACTGCTGAACTGTTAAGTAAAGAGGCACATTTGAGCAAGTGAGATTTTCATGCAGATTTATTATCTTTGTGTTATGGTTGAGATGTCAGTCTTGGTAGCTAAGAGAAATACAGAGCTATTGCTTCACTGAATTGTCATTTGTTGTTCTTACATCATTCAATTCAGCTTTTCTCTTCCTCAGCTTTTTAGAACTATGGAGGGCTGTAGGATATAATAGCAGTAAAAAGGATTCTAATTTAACTCCCACATTCCAGGAAGGCCTTTAGCAGTCACCACACTTCAGTTTAATATACATAAAGACTAGTTTACTACACTGTACTCACTGATACCCATCTTCCTTCTACCAACATTTCTGTATCCAACTTATGAATTATAAATTCCAGAATATTTTATTTTATAAATTATACTGTACATTTCCTTGTCATTTATGAAATACCAGCTCCAGTGCCTTTTGTTCTTGAGTGAAGTGGTTATTAATTGTAATGCTTTATTTTTTGCTATATTCAAACCACTGTCTGAATGACTGATTCGAAAGAGCATATTTTGACTATAGGAGGAACAGGTAGAGTAGGGCTGTCTAGCTAGTTGCTCATCATTTTTTTTATAATAAAAGTTCAAAGTGCAGTAATTATGGATACTAAAATAATGTAATGATCATTAATCTCACTCTCTGATTCTGGTGCCAATAATCAGCCCAAGGTTTACCCATTTGTATCAAAAATTTTATTGCTGGAATCAAATTCCTGACAAAAGGCAACTGTACTAAATGTGCAGTCTCACAGTTTGTCATGGTCCAGTCCATTTTAGGGGAAAAGGCTTGGTGGTAAGACCAGGAGGCACCTGATCACATAGGGTTCACCTTCAGGAAGCAAGAATATGATTTCTCATTACCAGCTCAATTTATTTACTGAATCCAGGACTCAAGCTCACTGAAGGATTTTGCCCACATTTAGAGTACTTCTCCCCTCATAAACAAACAAGAATACAAACTCACAAACAAACAAGTGCAAACTAGACTCAGTCACAGGTTTGTCATGTTATATTTTCCCTAGGGGATTATATATCCTTTCAAGTTAATCATCAATATTAACTTTCAAATCATTGCTATCAGAATAGAAATAATTATTCCCCCTTAGGCTGATTCAGTGACAAAGTCATGAGACAGTGGCTCAGAAATGGTTGGTACACATATAGTTTTATTTTCAAGATTTTTTTATTTTGTATGTGTGTGTATTTTGTTCTGATACACAACAGAAGAGGAAATCAGTTACCATTACAGATGTTTGTGAGGCACCACATGTTTGCAGGAAATTGCACCCAGGACCTTTGACAGAACAGCCAGTGCTCTAAACCACTAAGCTAATTCTCCAGCCTCACAAATAGTTTTAAAAAAAATAAATTTCTCTAAATTTCTGGTCATTTCAGCTTCATGATTATACTTTTTTTAAGTTTGCCATATCTCAAGTTTTCTGTAACATTCAGATAATTTAAATAACTTGAAGCTATTTTTGTTTCTATTACTTTCTTTTTATAAATTGTTTTATTGTCTGGAACATTATTGCATTTGAAATATACACCCAGGAAAAGACAGTCCTTTTCATGCCTTATTCTAGGACCTGTCCTCCACAGTCTGGAGCAAGTACTGAAACTGTTACTTGCCATTAAATATATTTTGTATCACTAATGTTTTGTGAATTAGATTCTCAGGGAAGAGGTTGCTTTCATTTCACATTTCCTATTTGTTAAAAAGCAGGCTTTGTATCAGGACAAATTAGATTTCAACAAACATCATTTAATATAAGTCCAATTTAAAGGAGAAAATGACCAATTACTGTAATGGTTACTATAATGGTTTGGGGCTTTTACAATTATGAATAAGATGTTATCTGTTAACCTTTGAAAATAAAATGTATACTTCTTTCTAACAATTAATAATATAATTTAAACATCCTTTATCTAAAATATGTATTTAAAAAATAATACTTGTTTTGTATTTACTGGAAAAAGAGGGAAGGCTTGTAGATTATGAAAGTCCCATAGACAACCAAGTCTGCCTGACTGACTATGCAGAGGTGAGGCTGTTTTGTGGATAATACTGAGCAGTCATGGTTGCTTTATATGCTAGGGAATGTGAACGTATGAGGGAGCAAAAAAGTTCGGAGAAAGTGCCAAGCTCATGGCATGTTAAACAAAGGCTGTTCACATTTTGGGCAGTGTGTTTTGTAAAAGGCTGAGGCTTGTATTTTTAAGGTGTGCACATGAGCGCCCATTTTCACCACAGTTTAATACATGTCATAAAAAAAAAAAAACTGTGCTTATAAAGATGGGAGGGTAATTTATCATCTCTTGGAAGCCCAATGAAAGCTTTACTGCATGAATACCCAGGAAGAAACAAATCTCATCCTTTATGTTAATGGAAAGGAGTTTATATTAGATATTATTTCCTTCCACAGATATGAATAATTTTGTGTTTGGATAATTTTGTAATTGGAAATACCTACATCATTTTGAAAACTGCTAGCTATAAAGCCATTACATAAAATTTGTGATAATTTTATACATAAATTGATCTCTTCATTTAATAACAAGACTTTTATGTTAAAGAAATACCAACATAAAAAAAGTATCTAGGATCAACATCATCAGATGCCTATTTCATAAAAAATAATGTTCTTAAGTGTATATTTCAAAGTCTAAAGATCTCCTAAAGACCTTTATTCTACAAAAGTAAAAAATAAAAACCCCTCTGGTTACCCCATTAAAGAAAACAGCAGTGAATTTTTTCTATGAAGAATTGGCTGGGTTCTATGGAATTGTTCAAGATAATATCATTATTTATTAAGTCTCTGGTAAATATCTGAATGCTACAGACAACATTGTATCTAAAAGAAACATCAATTGGTCATTGTTGACTAACAGCTAGAGATACACAGCCTGGGTCATCCAAATTTTGGAAGGAAATTTAAAAAAAAAATCAGAGTTTCAAGGAATGTAAAATTTTCCTTAGATAAGAAACATCATAAAAATATTAGAGTTGTATATTTCTATCCTTAAAAATGTTAGGATTAGAATAGAATATGACATTTTTTCACTTCCATTATTGCTGTATATTTATTATATCTCATTATAGGTTTTATAAGAATAAAGATAGTTTTAAATGATTTAATTATTTTTGTGTGTATGCCTGCTTATATGTGTTTGTGTGTGTGTCTGTGTATGTTTGTGTTATGCATATGTTTGTGTAAGTGTGTTTACATGTATGTATATGTGGGTGTATACATCTGTGTGTGTGTGTATGTGTGTGTGTGTTTCTGTGTGGTGTGTTTGCATAGAATTTTTGTGGTGCAGTTATAGTTTTTATATGGGTTCCTGAGTTTGAACTTAGCTATCCAGGCATTTGCCACAAGTAAATTGCCTTCCTAGCCATCTCAGTGGCCTTAGAAAGAATTTTTCAAATAAATATGTTATGAATTTTGATCCCATTCAGTTCCTTTTTATTCTTTTTCTTACCCCTCATTATTCCCATTTTTCCCTCAATAGTCTTAATTTCATTTTATGCCATAGATAGATAGATAGATAGATAGACAGACAGACAGACAGACAGAGAAAAAGAAAGAAAGGAAAAGATAGAGGAGGGATATGTAATCCTATGAACTACAAAAGTCTAGGGGCAAAAAGTCAGAAAACATGCTACTTCTCTTTCAGAGTCTCATTCATTTTGTTGCTAGGATAATCTTCAGTGCCATCCATTTTTTTTTTACCAAAAAATGTACTTTTATTGTTCTTCATTGTTAAATGAAACTCCACTTTGTGTGTATGTGTGTATATATACGTATATATTCCATTTTCTTTAAATATTCATCAGTTAAGTACAAATTTTATGCAGTGTATGTATATACAATATATAATGACTTCATGGAGTAGTTCATAAGAGTCACTCACACTGTTTACAAGAGATAACAGAATTCCATGTATGATATGGCCCATGGGTGTATTATGACTTCCTGATGCAAAGGACTCAGTGAATTTGATGTGTACGACCCTCTCCCTCGCCATTTGAAGAAGTATCATCGCAGGCTTCATGCCGCCTGTTACCTCTCCCCATGATTTATCTATGTAGTTGTAAATAATGGTAATAAGCCTTTTCATCTAAAGGCTAATTTCCTCAGAAATGTAAGTATAGTAGACTGCTTCTTCATTCCTGCTCATCTCAGACACTTTAATTGCATAGGTAATTAACAGTTCTGTTGTTCTTCCAGACATTTTATTCCACTTGAAATATTTATTAGCAACCTCCAATAGAAGAAAGAGATAGCACGTCACTACTACTGATGACAGAAGGCAGCTTCAAATATGTGACACTAATTAAATTGAAACTTCATATTGTAAATAAAGCTTTTAAAACTAATGATGAATGACCATTACCCTCAAACAACATTTAGTTTTTCATTCAAGAGTTACAAGTCCTGCATTTAATATACTGCATCAAATCACAATGAAATAAATTAACAAAGATCAGAAGTTACATTAGCAATGCCAGCTATTACAAAGGAAATAATATTGTCTTAGTTTTTTTTTCTTCAGACTTTTATTCAAGTTTGAAAAAGATACAGTTTTTAATCTCACTGACAAATGACTCAGGATTTTTTTTAAATTGGCTATTATGTTTATTTATATTTCAAAGGTTGTACCTCTTCCTGGTCTCGCTTTGCAAATCTCCTCATCTCCTTAGCCTCTAAGAGGGTGCTCCCTCACCCACCCGCCCACTCCCACCTCAGCCTCTAACATCACCATATACTGGGGCATCAAGCTTTTCCAAGACAAAAGACTTCCCCTTCATTTGCTGACAGAAAAGGCAATTAATTCTTGGAGGTCCTGGTAGTTTATCCTCTATAAACTATAGTTAATATATAGTTGTTCTTCCTATGGGGTTGGAGTTACATTCAGCTCCTTCAGTCCTTCCCTGAACTTTTCCTGTGGGACATTATTCCATTATTCTCACACAGGTCTTTGTCTGGAGAAAGGTAGCTTCTAATACCCTCCCCACTAGGTCTGGTCAGCATGCTCAAATTCAGGCTTGAAGGCATGAAAACAAGGCTCAGGGGAGTGTGGGAATTCCAGCCTGAGACTGATGCTCAGGACATGAGACTAAAGCTCTTCTTCAATTTCCTTCTTAGAGATTGAAGTTCTTGTCCTACGGATTCTTCACTGGTTTGGTTAGGGTCCCACCAAGGTATTTTATATTCCTTGTGACTATTGTGAAGAGTGTTAATTCTCTGATTTCTTTCCTGGCTGTTTGTCCTTTGAGTAGAGGAAGACTACTAATTTGTTTGAGTTAATTTTATATTCAGTCACTTTGCTGAAGTTGTTTAGCCAGTTTAGGAGTTCCCTGATTGAATTTATGGGGTCACTTAAGTGTACTATTATATCATCTGCAAATAGTGATATTTTGACTTCTTCCTTTCCAATTTGTATCCATTTGACCCCTTTTGTGTTTTCTTATTGCTCTGGCTACTATATTGAATAAGTAGGGAGAGAGTGGACAGCCTTGTCTAGTCCCTGATTTTAGTGGGATTTCATCAAGTCTCTCACCATTTACTTTAATGTTGGCTACTGATTTGCTGTATATTGCTTTTACTGTGTTTATGTTTGAGCCTTAAAAACATGACCTTTCCAAGACTTTTAACATGAAAGGGTATTGAATTTTGTCAAATGCTTTCTCAGCATCTAGAGAGATAATCATGTGATTTTTTTTCTTTGAGTTTGTTAATATAGTGGATGAAATGCATGGATTTTCATATATTGAACCATCTTTGCATCCCTGAGATGAAGCCTACTTGATCATGGTGATTGATCATTTCTATGTGTTTTTATATGTTCTTGCATTCGGTTTGCAAGAATTTTATTGAGTATTTTTGCATCAATGTTCATGAGGGAAATTGGTCTAACATTCTCATTATTTACAGAGTCTTTGTGTGGTTTAGGAATAAGCATAAATGTGGCTTTGAAGAATTCCCTCTGTTTCTATTTTGTGGAATAGTTTGGAGAGTATTAGGTCTTCTATGAAGGTCTGATAGAATTTTGTGCTAACCCTATCAAGTCCTGGGCTTTTTTTTTTTGGTTTTGGTTGGGAGATTTTTCTTGACTGCTTCTATTTCTTTAGGGGTTATGGGGCTGTTTAGATGTTTTGTTCTGATCCTGATTTAATTTTAGTACCCAGTATCTGTCAAGATAATTGACCTTTTGGAGTGGTCCTGCTTTTGCCTAGAGCTTATGTGTGGTCACATCTCCATGCAGGGGAGGGATTTGCTGATCTGGCTGGAGTCCACTTCACATCCTCCTGTGGAGTAGGAACTTGGGGTGTGGCCAATGCATTATGGGGCCTCACACTGTTTGGCAGTGTGAAGATCGTTTACTATTTAGGCAGTGTGGGGATTTCTGATTTCCAGAGAGTCCAGAAAGCTCCTTCTGTCTCATTGCCTCTCCCAGGGCTTTCAACCAGTCTGGTTCTAGAGTTTGGGTTCCAAACATGGCCTATCTGCCCCACAGTTTTCTTTGGGATACCCAAACTCAGCCCAGTAGTTGGCTGTATCTGCATCTGTCTTAGTCAGATGCTGGCATAACCTCTCAGGGAACAACCATCCTAGCCTCCCTTCTGGTAGCACCTGGCATCAGAATTAGTGCTAGAGTTTGGTGGCTGCATATGGGATGGATCTCCAGGTGGGTCAGTCTCTGGATGCCCTTTACTTCTGTCCCTGCTCCATTTTTTTTCCTCAGAGAGAAGCAATTCTGGGTACACATTTTGAGTTGAGTAGGTGGCCCCATCTCTCAACTGGGGGCCGTGCTTATCTACCTGATATGGTCTCTTCAGGTTCTACCTCCCCTCTACTGGATATTTCTGCTAATATATCTCAGGATTTATGTCATAAGTCAATTTGGAATGATGTGGTCCTCACATAACTTTGGTAAGATGAGTTTTTTTACATGCAAATGTTTCTTTAGAAACCTGAGAACTATTGTTGCCTTTTAAGCTACAGCAAAGTTGTTTATGGAGAGAGTGTTCTGTATAGGGATCTGAGCATAGTTGTACACACTTAAGTTGAAGGGATGACTAGACAAGCTTTATTGAGAGTACTCCACTCTGTGGTTAGAACATTTAGAGATTCACTCAACATGAGGATTCTGTGGCTATTTTTTTTCTCAAACAGTTTTACAGACTGTTAATGGTTCTGAGAATCTCAGAACTTGGTGAAGAGAATAGCAGGATTGACAAGGCATTAAGGAGAGATGCTGAGAGAATGAATGTGTTCAAAATTGACTGCGAAATTCTCAAGGAACTAACAAAATATTTTAAAAGCAATCTTTTTATGGATGTGTGCAAATGACATCTGAGGATGACTTATTAAAAAAAATAAAAAGAAATATTATTTAGGCCTTTTGATTAGTACACAATACCATTGCTTTAGCTTGTCTGAAATTAGAAAGATAAACATTACTGATATTTTTGGTTGAAGAAGGCATAATTATGGCAAGCAGTATAAATAGTATAAACTGAACAGTGTTAATGGATTCTTCTTTCAAAAATGAGGAGGCACAGTGACATAGCTTTAAATTATTAGAGTTCACCCCATGCTTCATTGTAAATATTTCAAACAAGCATGCATCTATTTTAAAACCCACAGATATGTATCTTACACATGGTAACATATGTTTAAGTACTTATCATCCCAGTGCTGAATGTCCAAAGGTATGATTACTCTCCTGTCTAGGCTACTGTGAGAATTTCATACTGAATGTATAGGGATGCCTATGGTAAGTTGACTCAGACATTAAATTACCAAGAGTGGTACTTCCCAATCATATGGTACCTCTAATTTTAGGATTTGGTCAACTTGTCTATCAATAGATGAATGAATAAAGAAAATATTGTGTGTATAATATATTGTGTATAAACAATGGAATTTTATTAATTATCTTTGACACACACACATGCACACACAAAGCATTTCGCAGAAAAATAAGTTAGCCTTAACATCATTATATGCGTTTTCATTTGATGACATCTCTACAGATCCATCTCTGCTTATATATCATGACAATACCTGACAGGAGAAGGAAAACTATTTAAGAGAATTAGAGTAATTAATGTAGATCTTGAAAAAATAAAACAGGAAGTTAAACAGATTAAAGCACTTGCCGCAAACTGATTTTTAAAATTTTATGTAATCTGTCCTTTATTACAGTCGAGATTTAATTCCCCTCCTGGCCCACCTTCTGACAGTTCCACATTCTATCTCCTTCAAGCCTTCCTGTCTCCACTAGGATGTCCCCACCCCACCAACTTCTAAACCTCCTACAGCCTCCAGTCTCTTGAGGATTAGGTGCGTCTTCTCTGACTGAACCTGACCTGGTAGACCTCTGCTGTGTATGTGTTGGTGCCTCATATCAGATAGTATATGCTGCCTGCTTGGTGATCCAGTGTCGGATCCAGTGTCGGATCACCAGGAGTGATCTCAGGGCTCCAGGTTAATTGAGACTCTTGGTCCTCTTACAGGGTTGCCCTCCTCTTCATCTTCCTATAGCTTTTGCCTAATTCAACCAAAGGCGTCAACAGTTTCTGTCCATTGGTTGGGTACAAGTATCTGCATCTGACTCTTTAAGCTGTTTGTTGGGTCTTTAGCAGGACAGTCATAATTGGTCCTTTGTTGTGTGCACTTCATAGCCTCAGGGAGGATGCTCTAGAATGTGTCAGAGAAGGGGGGAGGTGAGAGACCTCCAGGTCTCAAAAATATGGACCCTAGAGAAAGAGAACTGTAGAGACCACCTCTACCAGAAAGACAGGGCATCAAATGTGGAATGGGCTTGCCATCCCACAGTCAAAACTCTGACCCATTCTTTCCTGTCTGAAAGAACCACAGGGACAGAAATGGAGGAGAGCCCAAGGAAAAGGAGGTCCAGTGAAAGGCCCAAATCAATCCAGCTCAAAGGGAAACTCCAAGGATTGACACCAATACTGAAGTTGTTCGTTTCTAAAGAAATGTGGATAGAATTGAGCCCTGTGGATCTGAATTATCGTCTTTTTTCTTATTCCCTTCTTTTGGTGAGGTCAAGCTAGCAGCCAGAGTGATAAATCAAGGAATGTAATAAATAATACCCTTCTGAATTATTATGTAAATATTTAACATTGCTCCATCATCCATTTAATAATGTTCCATCATCCCACACTAGCCACTAGTGAGCTAAAATGATTAAGATATCACCTTTGTCATTGAGGAACTTACAGACTTTAAGTGCCACAGTCCTATAAATTACCCATTTTATTTCTCAAGGATGGCTTAATTAACATGAGATCCCTGGAAAATCCATCCACAAAAAATATTAATTTGCCAGCAAGCATAGATTATGCATCAAACAGTAGCCTTCTGTTGTACATCCTGGTCTCTATGACTATTATTAACTTATTCCATACAATTTGCAGTTGGCAAAAATCCAGTAGGTTAAATTGTTCCAAGGTAGCTTTGAGGGCTAATGTCTACCTGAAAAAAAATATACATTTTAATCTATCCTGTATGCAATTGGATAGAACAACTTAACATTAATATTTGCCAGAATGCCAAATTTTATCAAACAACACTTTGTTTTTAGTCATCTTTTATTTTATTTATCTTTTTGCTTCAAAGTTTCCAGGTTACCTATCTCTATTCTGCACCTAATCATTTCTAGCACTCCCAGTAACGCTATTATTTATGTTACAAGGGTTTTCTCCTTATAGTACATGATTGACTTTATGTTGCTAGTTGAGGATATTGTATTATGGAAGAGACATGGTGTAGAGGTTATATCTTGTTAAGAAAGAAATGGATACAGTCAACAAAGAGTGTGTTCTTTATGTGATGTGTTATACACATTGAAAGAGTTCTTTGTTACTACTAATAAGGCCAGAATTTCACTTGGTCTTGTCACTACATTCAACATAATTACTATAATAATAATAATCAATAGTACCTAGTCATTTAAATAAAACTTAACAATCAGTAGTTAAATCTCAGTCACTGTATGCATGAAACATTAAGAAATTTGTAGAGTATCCAAATTATTAGGTCAACCACTTATCCTAAGTAAAGGGCAAAGAGATGACTCCATGTGCTCATATAATGATATGATATATTGTTATTCGGGTAAAAATGAACAATTCTCTATGAATTCTAAAAAGGCATTCATGACATTCACCCATTTTGACAGAATTTCCAAAGTCCAGAAAACTCTAACATTTTAAATGTTGATTTTCATATTAGGTTGAGTGTAATTAGAGCTTCATGCCATTGAGACTGCTATGCCCTATATGTTGCAGTTTTAAGTAATTCTTCTAAATGGTTTCTCACAGACTAAAATTTTCTTAATAGTTTTAGCTACAGCTACTGATAACCTATGAACCTTACTATTTCTGTGACATATAACACTGTGTAATAAGAATTGAATGATTTCTGAGGTTTCAATTATGTTACATTATATTGGTGAAAAGAAATTAGAGGCTAAGGTGCAGATATTAATAAAAAAGCCAATACTTAACATTTGGGATAATCTCCAATTAAGTTTGGTGCCCACCCTTGGAATACAAGGCTTGGTCAAACACAGATAACTTATTTATGTTCTCCTAGAAGAGAATCCTGAAAATTCTGTCTTATCCCCGTTGCATTGCTTTGGGGTTATGGACTCAGATTATTTTGAGAGAATCTGTTTGCTATTATGGTAAGGCACAGATAATTCTAAAATGAATTCTTCAGACCTGCTGCATGACTTAAGAGGAATTTTAAAAATTACATATAATTTGAGGTAAGATAATACAAAGTCTTGTACAACTCTAGTTATGTTTTGTCCTTGGCACTGGTTCAACAATGATGTTGGACTGTGATGTGAGCAAGCACCCAGTTCTGCAGAACGTCTTCCCAGCATTTGACAGATGGTGGAACGAGACAAAGGTTGCTGTAAGGCTTTTTTTCAGTGTCTGCCAGTTGGAGGATGCTATAGCCAAGCATCTGACACTAGGTCTGTTGCTATTTTTACTGAACCATAAGTTTGAGAATATGTTGCAGGTACACGCAAAATTGTTCACAAATGGTACCTTGTATTATGTCACTGTATCCAAAGCATAATTCCCTCAGATGCTTTCTGAAAGCATCCTAAATATACCCCATATGGTTGCTAATTATGGTGCATAGCCTCATTTGTGCAGAGTACCAGAGCCACGATTTTAAGGGCTAATGTTACAGAAAATCATGTTACCAGGGAAAAAAAATGACAGTTAAAAAATAAAAAAAAACTTGTGTAACATTCCTCCTTTGATTAATTTAGGTGAGTCATTAGCTTCAAAGTTTAAGATGACTTAATTGTAATGGAACACTTGAACTATAAGCCAGAAATGATGCCAAGTACATGCTTAGACACTAGAAGCTGTTAGCAAGGAGAGACTGTACTCCTTATCCCCCATCATATTCTGATATCTCTGGCATGCAATTCATGAACTTCATTTGGTCTTCAATTTTATTCTCTAGACTTCTATGTTATGGGACATAAATAAACATGTTATGATATTTACATATTCATGGTATTTACTTCTGCACTACTGATTTTTATGGTGAAAATATTAGTAAATTATAAATCAAAATGCAATGGATAAGAAGCATGTAAATGACTATAAAATCACCCAAATCAAAGTAACAAATTTTATTGAGAAGGGACCACTGCTCCAAGAATAAAACTAAAAGGCTTTTTTATATACATATACTCTTTTATATATGTATATACTCTTGTAAGTGGTGCCTTTGTCATAATCAGACTTTTTTAAAGAATTATTTGTTATATATAAGTGCACTGTAGCTGTCTTCAGACATACCACAAGAGGGTATCAGATCTCATTACGGATGGTTATGAGACACCATGTTGTTGCTGTAAGTATTTAATTGAATTTGTCTTATTTCTTTATTGGCTCCCTCAGTCTCACTCCAAGGGCACCGCTTAAAATAGAGCTGAGCGCACTGACTCTGTCACTCGGTCCATGACGTACACCTCCATCAGATTCCCTTCCCAGGCGGTTCCCTCTGCCTGCTCTGGAGCTTCTGCTTAGGAGTGTTCTTTACCCATCACCCAACACAAACGTGACTCTCAGGCCCTGTAGCTTTTCATACTGACTTATATATCAAACTCTCGATCCACAAACCCTCTACAGAGTAAGATTACATCAAATGGACAAGGGTACAAACTTCCCTTCTATATGAGATAGAAGACCTATACAATTCTTTAAAATCTTCAAAGAATGATTTTCTCTCTTTCCCTTTACGTTATTCATCTTGAAAACAACAGACTGCTTGCCTCTTGAGAATTAAAAGAATGAGGTATGATTTGTACCTTTATTTACCAATAACTCCATGCCCCTTAATGGTATCTGTATCTTCTCTCTTGTCTTGTGATTCATTTTTAATCTCTAAATTTAAAATATATCTTAATTAATCTGTTCTCCTCTTCTGTTCCTCCAATCCAACACCTCTTATAACACCCACTTAGCTCTTTCTCAAATGCATGGCCTCTTTTTTTTTTTTCTCTTACAACTTTATTTTTAAAAATAGAGGGATACATGTACAACTTTCTAAAGGCATTTTGGCATAACACCATATGAATATATTTTTGTCAGTACTTAATTCTTTTAGAGGTTTGATAGTATGCATTGAAATCTTACTAGTTACCATAAACATAAAGTACATTTAGGACAAACATAGCATGGAAACAGTTTTCTTGGTGTGTTTATTAAGCATAATGATCATTGAATACCAAAAATTGCCACAAGGCTATATTCTTAGTTCTTGGATTATTAATGATTTAAGGTTCAGGTGTACCACACTCTGAGAGGGTGCTATACATTTATTTATTTTTTCCTAAGAAGGACTGAGGCTTTCAATATTTGGCCTTTATTTATCTTGAGCTTCATATGGTCTGTGAGTTCTTTCTGGGGTGTTCAGAGCTCTCTGGGGTTAGTATCCCATTATTAGTGACTGCATATTATGTCTGTTCTTTTGTGACTGGGTTACCTCACTCAGGTAATTCTCTAGATGCATCTATTTTCTTAGAAATTTCATATAGTCATTGTTTCTGATAGCTGAGTAGTACTCCATTGTGTAAATATTCCAAAATTTTTGTATCCATTTATCTACTGAAGGATATCTGGGTTCTTTCCAGTTTCTGGCTATTATAAATAGGGTTGCTATGAACATTGTGGTGCATGTGTCTTTGTTGTATGTTGGAGCATCTCTGGGGTATATGCCCAGAAGTGGAATAACTGGGTCTTCAGGTAGTACTATGTCCAATTTTCTGAGGAACTGCCAGACTGATTTCCAGAGTAGTTGTACCAGTTTACAACCCCACTAACAGTGGAGGAGTGTTTTTCTTTATCCAGCATGCCACATTTTACAAAATCCTATATAATCATATAAAAGCCCTTCTGAATTTCTTTAATGTTGCATGTATGGATATGATTCATTTTTAATATTTTTCCCATCAAATATCCAATTAAATGTCTCATTCATGAGAAAGATTAGCCATAATTATTTTATCAGTAAGTAGTTGTTTGTAGTTTTTGTCAAGGGGTGGGCTACAGGAGATTTTCTATTCTACACTAACATGATTACTAGTAATTTCCGTGTATGTTCAGATTTTGTTTAAGCATCATAATGTTGAGGTATCATGGATGAAGTTTCCCTCTTATTTCTAGGAGACAATTTCACAATCTTACAGATTTACTGGTCCGGTTGCTTTTACAATGTGTCCATCCACTTTTGACAATTTTCCCTGTGGGCCAATTGTAGCATGGCACCAGACAGAAGAACTGACAAGGTTAAACACACCCTCAGGAATCTCCCGTGGCCCAAGGTACATATGCAGCAGAGGATAGCATTTTCTGACATCAATGGGAGGAGAAGCCTTTGATCAGGGGAAGGCTTGTTTACCCAGTGTAGGGAAATACCAAGGTGCTGGGGTGGAGAGGGTGATTAGGAGAAGGAGCACCTTCATGGAGGCAATGGGAGGACCAGGGTGGATGGGATTGTGGAAAAGGGATAACATCTGAAGTGTAAATGCAGAGAATTTCCAATTAAAAAAAAATGGGGTAAAAAAAAAAGAAAAAGAAAAAGTAAAAGTAAAAGAAAATGGTAGGCATGGCATCAGCTCCTAGCCAAATTCCCTGATCTGAAACATGTAACCATGAAGCATGAAATCCTGGAGTTCTCCATGCTAATGAGGTATCTAGATAGACCCGGAGTAATCAGCCAAGGAGCTTCCCTTCCTAGGCATTGCTTCCTGCAACCTTCCTTGGTTCTTCCTGAATAAAGTTTATGCATTCACATCAGCCATTAAAATAAAAAAAAAAAAAAATTTAGACAAGCAAGGACCTTCTCCTCTACCAAGAATCAATTGGGGGTTATGGATGGGGCTTCGTAGTGAAGATCCATGCCTACATCTCCCAGAGATGCTTTCTCTCTTCCAACCTCTTCATACTCTCCGCACTCATTTGGAACCAAACCAGAGTAGGCTACCACCCTGGGCTCAGCCTTCCCCTTCCTGCCTTATGCTTATAGCCCTGGAGGAAGTAATAGGCCTAAGGAACATGGGTACAAGGGACACTGAGGATCACAGCATCCGTCTCAGATTCTGCTGTTTCTCACCCAGGGAAACAGAGTGGGAACTTGATTACTGCCTGTGTCCTGCGGAGCTTGAGAGTTGAGGCAGACGCACAGCCTTATAGTGCCAGGATCAGGTGCACTCTGCATTTTGTCCAGTTGCGATTTTCTGCAACGATCTGTGTCCCTCAATTACCAAGAAAAGTTTAATTGATAAGAGGGATAGCACTATGTAGTTGTGGGTATAAGGATATGTTGAGAATGAAGTTAGGAATTATACCAGTTGAGAAAAATTGCAGAGGGTGGTTCTCCTGTAAAATCCACAACTTGCCTAGGCCAGGGAGTTGGCAAAGATTCGATTCCCAGGCCTAATTTTACTCCCATTGTACGGGCCTTAGACCTAATTAGATATCTGTTGTTTACTAACAAGAACGGAGTGTCACGATTGCGCCCTTTCTGAGGTTTTGCCACACCACTGATCTTGGTTCACAGTCATCGCAGGCAGTTATCACAGCAGCACTATTTTGGTTGCTTCCCTTTCATGTCAGCCAGCACAAAAACTTCCAAAACTAAAAAAGCTAGTCCTTCGGGCAGATGCTTGCAGGTAAGAGACAGCTCATATAAGAGTCTTTTCTCACAAGTATACTCATGTGTATTATATATAACAAAATGTAATATGGTTTTATGACTTCCCAAACATTCTAACTGTTAATTTTCCTCCGGATATAAACTTAGTTGGTAGCAATTTTCCCAACATTAGTTTCTTTTTTTTAAAAAAAAGCTTTAATCTGTTCAAATCCATCTTCAATCATGACACTGTCCCAGACTGTCACATACTTGAAATCTCCCTTCTGTATGTAATTTTCCCCAGGCAAGCTTTTCTCAGTTTCAGCTGCTGATTTATTGCACAATTTCTAGATTGCAACTGCTTTCTCCCCCTTCTACAGGATGATGATTATTTGTTGATTTTAGTTAACATGGTTCCTGGTAAAGGCAAGGCAGGAAAGCATATGTAATAATGTAGCTAATCCAGTGACTGAAGTTTGAAAGAAGGTGAAAAGTGATGGGTTAGAAGGTTTATGTCATGTTTAGCTTGGAGCTTCATGAACAGACATGAACACATACAGAAATTGCTAAGACTGGGGAGTTCAAATATAATATTAACACAAGTTTTGGAGAACTAAAACAGAAAAAGGAGGAGATTTGTGTGCTTATACGGATATCTCTGGGAGGATGGTGACAGTCCAATTATGTGTTAATAGATAAGGCTTACGCAGTAATACAGAGCTGTTCTTGTGGCCTGGCAGGTAACCCTAGCAGGTAAGTGTACTTGCCCAGTGTATTTGAGGCCCCGAGTTCAAGTACCTAAAAACAATGACTATAACAATAAACAAACAAACAATAAACAAAAAACCAACTTCAATATATATGCTCTCAGAGCCCTTATTAAGAGGCAGGAGGTGAAGAAGGGAGCACAGCAGAAAAAAGCAGTGAGCCAGTAGAGAAAAAAATCCCATGTTATCTCATAATCTTATACTTGTGTGGAGGCACATTCACACCCATGCCAACACAAATGAACAAGCATGTAGGGCATATACATTTATAAAGGCAAACATACAAATTAAAAACAAAGGTCCTAGTGTAGAAGATATGAATGAATAAGACAGGAGAGGGCAAGGAATATTTAAAAATGAAACTCACATTTTATCTTCAAGTAGAAAAACAGAATGTTGAGATTTACATAACATTTACCATTTACAAATAGCCAGTTCAAAGTAATCTGTAGGTCAATCCAACATATTTGTAGTGGAAATATATAAGAGATTTGTATTTTTTAGTAATAAAATAAATTAAAATATATAACATTTGCATCTATTATCCAGATGTGTGAAACATATATTTTAATTTTTATTGTTAATTTAACTCATAGTATTTTTATATTACAGGAAAGAGAAAAATCATTCTTTTTTATTATTAAAGCATAAATATAATTTATCATCTCTAATATTAACCAAGTTTACAAACTACACTTATTTTAGAATGAAATCAATAAGATGAGTGTATACCTATTTACACTGTTCATGATAATTGTTTGGTGACAGAGATCAAAACTAACCTTTTCTCCATAGCAATGCCAAGAACCTACCAAACAGGAACAGAGAAGAAAATGTCATTGTGGAGCTGAGTGTCAGTACCTATGAGGCAAAGTAAAGAGGGCCAGTGAGAGAAGCATGCCCAGCCAAAGCAATGAGCACCTAGGAATTCATTTCATAGCAATAAACTTTGTATAAAACTGTGACGACTTTAGAGATAAAACTTCTAAATCAACTCCTGGTCCTTAAAATTAATAGTGATGACTTTATTGATACATTTATTCCTGAGTCTGTTTACTCATTTGTAAAACTCAGTATTAGCAAGTCCTAACACAATTTGCTTAGTCCTGCTGAGACTTGATATGTTAGGGTGGGTTGGAACCCATGGGGGTCTGCTTCTTCTCTGAGGAGAATGAAAGGGGATAAGGAAGGGACAGGGTTACTGGGGTGGAAATTGGAGGGAGGTGCTGTGTGATCCATATATAATGTGGATAGTTAGGGAGATAGATAGATAGATAGATAGATAGATAGATAGATAGATAGATAGGTAGGTAGATAGATAGATAGATAGATAGATAGATAGATAGATAGACAGACAGACAGACAGACAGATAGTGGGTGGGTGGATGGTTCCATGGATGGATGGATGGACAGACAGACAGTGAGATAGACAGACAGATTAACTACAGTATTTCCTTAAAATCTCCTAATTAACCATTTTGAAAGTGTCATTATTTCTTTAGGTTTTGTTTGTTTGTTTGTTTGTTTGTTTTATGGCTGAATAAAATGATACTGTAGGTACATGCCAAAAGAAAAGTTATGGTATGTGGAACTGTCAGAGAGTGGACCAGGAGGCAAATAAAACCTAGAGTGTTAAGAAAAACGAATAAAATAAAAAAAATAAAAAATAAGATCATAAACCATGCTTTTACACCACTCTTGAATGGATGTGCAATATTCAATAATATTTGGTACATTAATAACAAGACTAAAGCCACATTTAAATTTAAAAATAGATTTCTTGTTTTCTGGTCAGAGCAGACCCACAGATCCACTGCAGAGAGTGGAATGTATGTAACAATGCATCTGCAGAGACTGGAGGAAGGGGGTAGAAAGAAACAGATTGAGTGGTGAGATCTCCCTAGCAAAATCAAGGGCAATTTTACAAAGGCTTTTTCTGTGTTTTGGAGGTATTTACAACAGGACATGAAACAGGCCCCACTTAACAGCATGAGCCAGACAAGGGAAGTTTGTTGGTAAGATGAACAACACAGGGGCTGGTTATCTGTGGTGTGGAGAAATCATGCTAACAATAACTGACAAGGTGTTGATTCTTATATGATCACTGTATTGGCAACTTGGAAGGAGCAGTTTTCCTGGATTGAGGTAGGGTGTTTAGAAATGGTTTTGAGTCTTTTTGAAGGATTGGATCTCTGTTAAAACTTTATTCCCAGGGCAGTTTCACTGATGCTATAATAGACAGTGAAGAATATAAAGGGATACCATTGTGAAAAGTTATTTCACCAGGTAGGAAACGTGTAAGGGGCTTTATATTTCAAAATGACAGTGTTCTAAAATGCACATAAAAAAGTATCTTGAGGAAAACAGGTCCGAAGTTGTATTCTATAGAGCAGCCTTTCACAGAACCTTAGCTAAACTAAAGAAAAGAAACCACAGATAGTCTTTTATTGTCTGGGATTTGTAGCTCTCAGTGGAGTTTTTCTACACACTAGAAGTCATAAAATTAATATTAATCATAATGTTAATGTCAGACTAACAAAATGTCAATATTGCTTGAAAGAAACTATGCAAGATTGGATAATTCTTTTCAACTATCCAAGCCTTTTGATTTTGAGCTTGCTTGGCTAGCCAAAATGATGCTAATAGCCTTTGCCAAGTTAGCGCATCTTAGTCTGGGACACTGATGTCAGTAGATGACTTATGCCAAGAAATTTAACTCCTCTATTTATATGTCATAAACATGCCTTTGGAAAATGATAGTGCTGCAGTACTAGGTGTTCAGAGAGTACTGAGCTTGCTCTACTTGCACATAAATGCTCACAGCAGAGGCGGAAGTGGTGCGCATGAAAATATAAACACTTTGTTTTGGCTGCCAGTTTTGTGGCGACCAACTGTGGTCTCACAGTGAAGCATCACAGACAGCACCTGGGATTTTACACATATGCAGAATCTCAGTACCAGCCAGCACCTACTGAATCACAATCCTCACTCTAAGAAGATCCCTATGGTGCACATTGGATAAATAAATGTGACACTTGTCTGAGTCAGTCACGTCACTAAATATTACAGTTTCTAATCCTATTGGCTTCCTCCCTAACAAAACCTAATACTCTATATGCTAACTAAACATAAAAAGAATGAGTAAATAAAATTGTACCAAGCTTTGGCATAGACTAAAAATACGAAGCTATTTGTGAGTAAATATGGGAAGAAATTTTTACATTCTACAGTAGGCTGGAGAGGCAAGAACTAATCAAATGTCTAATATGGAATGAGAGGAAATGTTGGTCAGAGTTAATCTGTGAGACTAATAAAATCTAATGTTTCCAAGACTATTTTACATATACATGAGGCATCTGTAAAGAACAGCTATGTTTTTTTTTTCTGTATTTAGTTGTGTGCAATTTTCCTGCAATTGCTCTAATTTATCATCTTCATAGGATTTAAGAGAACACAGAAAGAACTTCTGGAGAAGTGGACTTGGATTTTTTTTTAATGCTTCATAATTCTGTCAGCAGCATATCATTTTCTCCTTATCAATAATGTCTGCTTATGATGTTTTTATATACTCAGTTCTACAAGGGTCCATCTTCCATGACATTTTAACAATGTCAAAAATATTACAATGGTAAATGAACTATTTAAAGTTTATTTTATTGGTTATTTTATTTATTTACATATTTCAAATGTTATCTCCCTTCCCAGTTTAACGCCCTGTCTCCTACCCAGTCCCTGTGCCTCTATGAGGTTGCTGTCCTACCCACCCACCTTCTCTTGTCTCAGCATCCTACCATTTTTCCACACTGGATCATCAAGCCTTGACAGGACAAAAAGGCTCCCCTCCCACTGGTGCCAGAAATGGTAATCCTCTGCTACACAAAAAAATTGAGCCATAGTCCTTCATGTTGTACTCTTTGTTGGTGATTTAGTACCTGGGAGCTTTGGGGGATCTGACTGTTGATCTTCCTGTGGGGTTGCTAACCCTTTCAGCTCCTTCAGTTCTTCCCTTACCACATTCTTTTGGGTCCCTGCACTTAGTCCCATGGTTGGTTATGTGCATCCACATCTGTATTGGTCAGGCTCTGGCACAATCTCTCTGGGAACAGCTATACCAGGTTACTGTCAGCAAGAGCTTCTTGGCATCAGCAATAGTGTCTGGTGATGGTGTCTGCAGATAGGATAGATCCCTAGGGAGTACAGTATCTGGATGGCTTTTCCTTTAGTTCCTGCTCCACTCTTTGTCTCTGCATGTCCTTTTGTCAGGAACAATTCTGGATTAATATTTTTGAGATGGGTGGGTGGCCTCATCCCTCAACCAGAGGCCATGCCTAACCTTTGGATATGGTCTCTACAGTTTTTGTTTTTTTTTTCTCTCTCTCCTTTGTTTGGAATTTTGGCTAAATTCATCCCTATTGAGTCCTGGGAACCTCTTTGGCTCAGTGAATAAAGGCTAGGCTTAAAACCAAAAATGTCAAAGTTTTTTAAATCATTTTTAAAAAAATTTATGTGTGTGTTCAAATGCCTACAGGCTTGATATTGTTTGTGAGTTAGGGCCATTTTTATGCTGGCCTCCTCTGTTAACCAATGCTGTCAAAATTATTTTAATGTTTGCTTTGTCTTGTCTTTTTTTCACTAACATTCTAGTGCTTTTTGTCTATGCTTTACCTTGAATGTGAAAGCTTCATGAAGAACAATTAGCACAGAAGTAAATCCAGGGTTTATTTTGCAACTATACCTGAGGAAACGGCGAAGTGACATGAGACTCATAAGTTTGGTGTAGCCTGAACCATGGGACAGAACAGACAAAGAGTGGACCTGCTCTTGACCGAGTGGCTTCTTGGTGTTTTAATAATTTGTGAATTTAAGTTGCTTGCTTTCACTTCGTTTCCATATTTCTTAATGCACCAAGAAATGCTCTTTTTGTTGTGTCCATGTTTGTTTTTAATTCTTGAAAGAGGGTATTCCTGAAGAAGATAAATCACTAGAATTGTCCTTAAATATAAAGAATGCTGCAGAGCAATGTAACCAACACATACCTTGAGTTCATTAATTTCTAAGATCTTTGGATTCTGATTAGTAGACTGATGTTAATAACAACATAATCATATTAACATCCCAAATTTGTGTTTCCATCTGAGTCTTACTATTACTCTACTATCCTTGAAGAACTTATATCCTACACTGTAAAGGATTGGTTATTTGATAGAATCTGAAAGACAGTGATGATTGCCAAATGGTATTTATCAAGGAAAAGAAAAACCTGTTTTGCTGATCCTCTCCTTCAGTGCATGCTGCATTATGGTAGCCATTACCTTTTCACATAAATATGGAGAAATCCAACTGTGTTTGAGCCAGGAACTCCAGAATATTGTCCTAGGTTGCTGACCAGCTATAAAAACCACACTGAGAAGCCCAGATGAGATTTCTTCTGGGATCTCTCCGGGACCAATCTAAATGGGTGATTATGGTAAAGTGCTCTACTCAAACTCAGCCTAGTTGAAGTTGGTCTTTGATGACTCACTAATGAATAAGTGGTGTTTTTCCTCCCTTTCAAGCTTTGAGATTGCTTCAAAAATACTAGTTTGCTCCCCCGTGCCAACGAATATACAGAGTAACAGATGTTCTGGGGTATAGTTATAGGCTGCAATACAGAAAGGCAGCATTGCCTTGGTTTTAGAGCCGTAGTGATGACCTTCTTTTTGTTGTTGTTGCTTTTTTTTTCCTATTAGATAATCTGTATTAACATTTGAGATGTTATCCCTTTCCCCCAGCCCTGCTCCCATCCCTCCTCCCCCTCCATTTGCCTTCACAAAGGCACACTCCTTCCCAATCACCCTCTAGTGATGACCGTGCTGCTGGATTTTAGCCTACTAGGTATAAATGAGCCTGGAGCAAAAGGCGAAACCGGCATGGCTCCTCTGCAAACTGGATGCAGTTTGTGCATCGGTAACCAGTGTAGACATAAGCACGTGGTAATAGACTCATTGGTTTGCTGGAGAAAAGATTACTGTGCAAGGAGAAGCAGGCTGACTATTTAAGGAGTTGAGCTGATCCCATACCCCACTGGCATGGATTTGAATTCAGTGCATTATAGGACAAATTGGATTCAAGGTTCTGTGAGAAAGGCCAAACACCAAGGAAATATGTCCATAATTAGAGTTTGCTTTCAACAAAGATCAATACCTGTGGACACAGTCTATATTAAACATGTAAACATAAAACAATCTGGATGATAGACACAATATTAAAGGAATTATTTTTATTACAACCAGGAAATACTTGGTATATTTATATGACTTCTAAGATAATTCCATGTGCCTTCATATATAAGCATGCAGAGAAAGAGGCTTCCCTGGTACCACTCACGTTACATACCTATCAGCCTGCCTGCTCTGCTTCCTTTTTGTCATCCTTTGGCCTTATTTCCTTATTAAGTATTACAATTGTCCAGAAACATGGGATGAGCAAACAGAATGCAAGATAGTATTCTCATCCACACCAGTCAGAATTCTCCTTTTATTTTCTCTAACTGTAGAGAAGAGCCAGTGTCTGTACAGAATATGTCATGTGTTAACAGCGGTCAGGTAGTATCTGTGTACAAAACCTTTCGCCCAGAAATGTTAAAGTTATAACTTTGACGTGGTGATGCTGAGTGTAACTTCCTGTTTTTCTTTTTCTGAGTCTCTGTACTAAAGTTAATTAAGAAGAAGCAATGTTAAGTCAAGCAGACTAACACACATAATGTGGCTTCATTGTCTTTTTTTGAGATCATTGCACAATATAATATAGTGAAAAGGATACTGGTTTTCAATAAGTAAGGTATCTAAATTCAAATAACAGCATTACTTTGTGACCTTGAATAAAGTATTTAACCTTTCCAGTCTTCAATTTTATCATCTATATAATAGCAATTATAATAGCTAGCTCACGGTGTTCCTGCAAGAATTTAATTAGATAATGGACATTATGTGCTTACCACAGAGACAGGGACAGAGCAAGCACTCAATACACAGCAATTATCCCATAACTGTGACGTTTGTAGAATAAAATTGTGAACAAACTGTTTTTTTAAAGTGCATCACGAAGTCATTTTCAGAGTTAACATTGCTTTGAATTCCATTAAAATTAAATTTTGAAGAACGTCGTTCATTTAAAGCATTTCACCTTTTCTCTAACAGATATATAATTCACAACTACTATAAAACTAGCATATGTATGAGTACTTTGCTGACCTATAGCTAGTTTTTATTAATCATTTTATTCATTTACATTTCAAATGATATCTCCCTTCCTAGTTACCCCTCCACCAACCCTTCTATTCCATAACCCCATACCCTCTGCCTGTATGAGAGTGTTTCCAAACTCATTTATCCACTCTCCCCTCACCAATCTAACATCTCCCTACACTGGGGTATCAAGCCTCTCTCCCCTGCCACTGATGTCAGATAAGGCAATCCTCTGCTATGTATGTAGCTGGAGCCATGGGTCCTTCAATGTGTATTATTTGGTTGGTGATTTAGTGTCTGGGAACTCTGGGTAATCTAATAAGTTGATATTGTTCTTATTATGGGGTTACTATTCCCTTCAGCTCCTTTAGTCCTTCCTCTAGCTCTTCCATTGGGGTTCCCAGGCTTAGTTGACTGTAAGTATCTGAATCTGCATTGGCTAGGTTCTGGTAGAATCTCTCAAGGAGTAGCCACTTCAGGCTCCTGTCAGCAAGTTCTTCTTGACATCAGCAGTAATGCGGGGGTTTGGTTCTCCAGATGGGATGGATCCCCTAGGTAGGATGGTCACTGGATGGCCTGTCTTTCAGTCTGTGTTCCAGTTTTGTCCCTGTCTTTCCTTTGGAAAGGAACATTTCTGGGTTAAAAATTTTGCAGTGCTTGGGTGGTCCCATCCTTCTAATGGGAGCAATGCCTATCTACTGGAAGAGATCTCTACTCGTGGTATCTCCCCCTTGTTAGAAATTTCAGCTAAAGTCATTGCCATTGGCTCCTGGGGGACTCTTGCTTCTCTGACAGTACTTTTTTTTCACAGTCATAAACTATCTTATTTAAAAATCTTAATTTTGTTTTTGGGTTTTTTCATTAATTTTTTTTCTTGAGAATATACTAAGGTTACATGTTTGTCTTCTTTTACTTTCCTCCATATACCTCTTTTTTCCCTTTATCAAATTCATGGCTTTATTTCATTAATAATTGTTACTACATGCATATATGTACATGCTTGTATGTATATGTATATAGTATATAATATACATTATATATTGGTATAATTGTACATATAATTATACTCACACGCATATATATATACATATATATACTTACATTTTTTAATAACCAATTTCTGTGTTCTTCCTGAGAAAGACTATTTCTACAGAACTCAAAATTCATTAGCTGTCTTTCTATAAAATTGTAGCCTTTGTGTAGGGTTGGGACCTCCTGGGATTTGCCACATTCACTCTTTTATTGGTATTGTCCTTATTCAACTAATGTTTAGGCAATCATATTGATGAGACATTGTTATGTAGCTACTGACATAACTAAGAGACACAATTATCTTAGTTAAGATTACTATTGCAGTGAGGAACCACCAAGAACAAGGCCATTGATCCATAAAAACATTTAATTTTCAGTTGTTCCCAGTCTTTGAAGGTTAGTCATAGCCATCATGACAGCAGGCGGACAGGTATGGCACTAGTACAGTAGCTCAGAGCTTACATCTTGACCCATAGCCTGGAAGCTATGGAAGACTGGTCATGGTGTAGACTTTTGAAACCTCACATCTCCAGCTCCACCTCCAGTGACATACTTCCTCCAACACAGAAATACTTTCTATTTACTTCTAAAACACTTTCCAATGGGAAGCCAGACATTGTGATCTATGAGTTTATGGGAGCTACTTTCATTCTAACTACCACAACCTTCTCACAACAAACTCTATGATCCTTCTCTTTCACAGTGTTTCCTGAGCTTTAGAAATGAAATAGTTTTGTAGTTGTATCCATTAGATCTGGGTTGGACATCTCTGTATTTTGATTGGTCACAGTTTTCTGCAGTGATTTTTTTGTGTTCCTAAAAAAAGCTTCTTTGAAAGGGTGCAGCCTACACCTATCTGTGTCTACAAGGATAGATGGACTGTGTTTAAGAATCACACTGTTTTAGTGAAGTTGTGGTTCTAGAGTTTCTTCTAAGGTCCATGACTTCATTATCCCTGTTTAGTAGGCTAGGCTACCAGAACAAAGCATGATCTATCTCTTCTTAGTAGTTATAAGTTCAATTGGAGATCCATTTTTTATTCCTAGGGTCTTTACACCACTGCTGTACCTTTTGGGTTATGTCTCACATCATCAATGATAAAGCATATAGCCATCCTAGCTGGGTAGGACTGTTGGTTGCCTTTGTGCATTGGAATCTTGCATGGTGGTTTCTGGTATCGTGAAAGCTAGTCTTATGGTTGAGAAAATCAATTCAATTTCATCTTAAAAAAAACAAAAAAAAAAACTATTTTTCTTGTTTCTTTAAGTGTATGATGCGATCAGCAATTGGGACTTACTTTCACTTCCTGGAGACCATAAAAGCTAATGGCAATAGGCTATGTTTCAGAGGTCTCTTAAGCAGCCCTGACCAACAGCTTAGAAAAGTATTTCTCACATCTGATACATAAATATTTTTGTGTGGGTCAAGGAGTCATTGGTTATTATGTGAACATTAAAACAGTATGTGTTAGATAATGAACAGAATGATACGTATCATAGGTTTATTTTGAGATTTTTAGGCATCTTCATTCTTATTTCAGCATTCCCTTCTGTCTTCTCTATAAATCATTTTCTGATCGCCTGTGTCAACAAGGGAATGAAGGCACACCCTCTGACAAACTTCCTTCCATATACATTTGTATGCTGATTAGGCCTCTAAAATTATCACTTGTTCTGTTTTCATACACAGAAAATTAAAATAGAGTGAGAAAAATGCAAGGCATGTGTTTTTCTCCTCTCTGTTCTCTTTTCTTACTCACTCAATACTGGTGAATGGTAGGACTTTACCCCAGGTGGAATAACAGAAAATCAGCACCAAATAAAGAACTGTGTTAAGTGTTGCATGAGAAGCAAAGGTCTTGGTACTTGTGTTGTTCATACATTGCAGAGAATGCAGATCAAATTTCTCTGTAAATCAGAAAGATGGTGTTCTTCTGAATGCTGCATTCACTGAGACGTGTGAACTGTCTGTCTTCCAGGTTTGTTCAATTGATTATATTTTGGGTATATTCTGTGGAAGACCTGTTCCATCCAAAAAGATGGTTCTTGTAGATCCTTAGAAAAGCCTTCTTCACCTGTTTACTCCATATGAAAAGAAGTCAGTAACAACATTGTGTTTTCTAATTTTGGATTCAAACATCTAGCCATCCCTTGTTGGCTTGCTTGTTTTCCTAGGGAGAATTTTCTTGAACTAGTCATTTAATGTTAATCAGCCCTTTTTTAGGTCTTAACTGGGAATCTGAATCTAAACTTCAATGATTGTAGATTGGAAACAAAGACTCAGAAAAGCAATTCTCTACCTTCACATATTTCTAAGAAATATTCATTTTGATATACCATGACAATGTCGCAAATTGGACAACATTGACTATAAGTTGTTTAGTGTCTTCTATCTCTACAGATTGTTCACTATTCCTCTCTAGAAAATGTTCAGCACTCTAAGAATATTCAAATGTTGTCTGGAGTGGACAAAATGAGGATTTGAAACAATTAAATAAGCATTGAACTTGTAATGCCCTATTAATTCTGAGTTTAACAAAGACAATGATGCAGAGATAATAACATATAAAATAATATTTCTTCTCTTTTAATCTATTTGTCTTTATATTGGAAGGTCAAAGGGCCAGCAAGCAGTTGACCTCATCAGTCTTTATTCTGAAGGTTATAATTAGTGTCAAGATATAAACCATGACTGTATTCTAATATTTCTTTGTCAATTGGGTACATGTTGACTTTCTAGTTTCATTGCTGGAGAATGTTATAACTTCATATTCATGAGCTATTTCAATATCAAAAGTCAGTAAATACAATGTTTGAAAATCTCCTGATATATTCTAAATCAGCACAAAACACATACATCTATACACCAGCATGAGGCCACTTTTATGATATACTTTTAGCATTTTTAATAACTATGTATGTGTGGACGCCACATATGCATGTGTACTCACAGATGCCCAAAGAGGGCTGTGCCTTGGACCTGGAAACAAGAAGGATTATGAGAGGACTGATGGATGTGCCAACAGCAGAACTGCTGCCCTATGGAAAAGCAGCAGCTATTCCTAACCGCTCAGGTCTTTCTTGAGCCTGGAGACAGTATTTTAGCACGGTGATGTCACTAAATGTGATTTAGAGTTTCTTATAAAAAATTGTACCGCCATCTGTTTACATACAGATTCATAACAGTCTCCATGTGGTCGGTGGTCATGGCAGCATTGTTTTCACATGTCACAGTCATTGCGTGTTCTTTATTTTAAGACACTATATTAGCATAACTTTTATGACAGTATACTTTTAATTGTATATTCATTTATTTACATTTCAAATGTTAGCTCCTTTCTAGGTTTCCCCTTTGGAAACCCTCTATTTCATTCTCCCTCTCCTTGCTTTTATAAAGGTGATCAATACTCACCCACTCACTCACCCACTCAGTCACCCACTCACTCACTCACTCACCCACTCACTCACCCACTCCCTCACCCACTCACACACTCACTCACCCACTCCCTCACCCACTCACTCACTCACTCACCCACTCACTCACCCACTCCCTCACCCACTCACACACTCACTCAGTCATTCACTAACTCACTCACTCACCCACTCACCCACTCACTCACTCACTCACCCACTCACTCACCCACTCACTCACCCACTCACTCACTCACTCAGTCATTCACTAACTCACTCACTCACCCACTCACCTACTCACCCACTTAGACATTCACTAGCTCACCCACTCACTCACCCACTCACCCACTCACTCACCCACTCACCCACTCACTCACCCACTCACTCACCCACTCACTCACCCACTCACTCACCCACTCACTCACTCACTCACTCAGTCATTCAGTCAGTCAGTCAGTCAGTCACTCACTCACCCACTCACTCACTTAGTCATTCACTAACTCACCCACTCACTCACCCACTCAGTCACCCACTCACTCACCCACTCCCTCACCCACTCACTCACTCACTCACCCACTCACTCACCCACTCACTCACTCACCCACTCACTCACCCACTCACTCACTCACTCACTCACTCACCCACCCACTCACTCACTCACTCACTCACAAACTCACTCACTCACCCACTCACTAACTCACCCACTCACTCACTCACTCACTCACCCACTAACTCACCCACTCACTCACTCACCCACTCACTCACTCACTCACCCACTCAGTCAGTCACTCACTCACTCACCCACTCACTCACTCAGTCATTCACTCACTCACTCAGTCATTCATTCATTCATTCATTCAGTCAGTCAGTCAGTCAGTCAGTCAGTCAGTCAGTCAGTCAGTCACTCACCCACTCACTCACCCACTCACTCACTTAGTCATTCACTCACTCACTCACTTACTCACTCACTCACTCACTCAGTCAGCCAGTCACTCAGTCAGTCAGTCAGTCAGTCAGTTAATCAGTCAGTCAGTCAGTCAGTCAGTCAGTCAGTCAGTCAGTCAGTCAGTCAGTCAGTCACTCACTAACTCACTCATACACTCACTCACTCAGTCAGCCAGTCAGTCAGTCAGTCAGTCAGTCAGTCAGTCAGTCACTCACTCACTAACTCACTCATACACTCAGTCAGTCAGTCATTCAGTCAGTCAGTCAGTCAGTCACTCATTCACTCACTCACTCACACACTCAGTCACACACTCCCTCCCTCCCTCACTCACTCACTCAGCGACTCACTCACTCCTGCCTTTCTGCACTGGCATCTCTGTACACTGGTGCATCAAGCCTTTCCAAGATGAAGGGCTTCTCCTCCCATTGATGTCCCACAATGCCATCCTCTGTTACTTATGCTGCATGAGCCATGGGTCCCTCCATGTGTACTTTTTGTTTAGTGGCTTATTCACCAGGAACTAGGGTGTCTAGTTGGTTGATATTGTTGTTCTTCCTATGGGGATGCAACCCCTCAGCTCCTTCAGTCCTTCCCCTAACTCCTCCATTGGGGGCCCTGTGCTCAGTCCAATGGTTGACTACAAGCAGTCACCTCTCTATTTGTCAGACTCTGGCAAAGCCTCTCAGGAGAGAGACAGCTATATCAGGCTCCTGTCAGTAAACATTTCTTGGTATCAACAAAAGTTTCTGAGTTTGGTGTCTGTATATGGGATGGATAACCAGGTTGGGCAGTCTCTGAATGGCTAGGGTTTCAACAGGATATTCAATGTAGTAAATAAATATCTGTAATTCATAAAGCAACATAAAAATTTTAAAAATAGGTCAGTCTTTTTTGGTGTGTAGACATGTTATGTATTCATTAAAAGTTTGCAGCTCTATATGGTACATACTGTCACCTCTCTGTCACTGAGACTTCTTAACATTAGGAGTAAAGACAAAAGATTGGAAACCTTGAACATGTTATCAAAGTGCACACTTTCCTTGTCCAGGCTCAAAGAAAACAGGAATAGGTCGGAAATGGTTGAAGGGGAGGCACTGGACTAAATCTATCATCTTCCCAACTCCTCAGGCTCTTGAACATTTACAACATTCATTTGAAATACTGTAAACATAAATGATATTACAGAAACCTGTGTTTCTCAGAAATTATTTTATCTCTCCGAATTACTACTAGATTGAGTGCACATAATAATTTGGAAGGTTTTATTTCTATTTCTTTTTCTTTGAGTGGAGTCACATAGATTATTCTAACAAATAATGAGACAAGATTGTTTCATTAAGGAGTTAATGTTCATAAATCTAATTTTAATTACATGTGAAATGCTATAAATGTCTTTTGTTTTCCCTTTGAAATAAAATACCAGTTTGTTTGCTGCGAATGCATGTTATGGAAGGCTGAGAATGAAGCTAGTATGTAAAATAGCCTCAGTTTGATCCTAAACTTGAAATATATTATACTCTAATTATTTTTTTGTAATAATATTACATGATATTATATTACAAAGTTAATTTGTTTTTACAGATAAGAGCATAATATAATATAAGCAGACAAGTATTAAAAATGTATTTTCTTAAAGTTAATACATAGTACAGTGTTCTCTGTTATATCAGTAGGTGTACCTGTGAACATATGAGTATAAAACAGTGTGCTGCTTATGCATGTGTACATGAGAACATAATATAGTGTCTGTTTAATATCAGTGGATGTGCATGTGTACATTAAACAAATTTACACTATGTGCCATTCATCTGAAACAACACTGAGACATAATATTATGAACTTGTCACGTGATGTTTTAATAACCTAGACTGCTGTAGTTATTTAATTCTGAATGTCTGATAATTATAATAGTTCACTGGGTAATGTTTCTGTACATCTTATCACATTGGAATCACTTTTCCAATTCCACAATTTAAAAAGATGCTCGTTATTAATATATTCAAAGAGCTATATTTTGTGTTGGAAATTATTCTTTATAATAAAAATTAAAAGCATAGATAGAAAGGGTTAAACAAGTATAATTATGGCAGCAGTTCTTTGAAAATCATATTACTTAATGAAGTTATGTTGATGCTTGTTTAAAATGCCTATACATAGAGTGAATTATTGCAAAGTTTCTGTAAGGCTGAGGACACTGTCAAGAAAACAAAAGGGCAGCCAACAGACTGGGAATGATCTTTACCAACCCCACATTTGATAAAGGTATACAAAGAACTCAAGAAGTTAGACACCAGAGAATCAAACAACCCTACTAAAAAATGGGATACAGAGCTAAACAAAAAGTTCTCAAGTGAGGGATATCAAATGGCAGAGAAGCATCTAAGGAAGTGCTTCACATCCTTAGCCATGAGGGAAATGCAAATCAAAACAACCCTGAGATTCCACCTTACACCAGTCCATGTTGCATGGCTGCAGTTCATAGGTCTGTGTCATCTGGCCTGATCTTGCGTCATGGGTGTGCCTGCACAGCTCTCAAGGTGGGAGTGGCTAATCTTGGGGGCAGGAGGATGTCAGGTGCTAGTCACAATACTAGGCCAGAGTCCCAAGTACCATCTTTGGACTGCCGCCACACCCACTCTCCACACACAGTGTTACTGCAAGCTCATCTAATGGAGAATGATGGTGTCTCCCATAAAGATTCCATTTACACAGCTCACCAAATCTAAACCCACAAAGTCTACTTGCATCTATTGTGACCCACTAATGCAGATTCTTTTATTATTTCTATTTCTGAAGTGTTGCAAAAGTCTTAGTGAACTAAGTACTGTACTCAGTTTAGGTGACTACTGGGTAACTATAAAAGGAAGCAAAAGGTCTTCAAATCTAATGCCTTTTCACTGTGTTACACAGCTTCTTATTAAATAAGTGACTCCATTAGCAATGTTGTGATTTACATTGGTAGATTGTGTTGGACAAAGGAAGAATGAAGGTTTACATTCGAGATGATGATATCACATAACAAAACTCTAGAACTGAGAGTAAATTTGTAATGTAGTGGGAGAGAAATGGCCAGTGAATGAAGCATGCTACAAATTTCAATATTAGTTGCAAGCAGTGCTCATTAAATTTCAATTAGATAATGAAAACAAGCCAAGACATTTTTGTTTTAATTTGCCCCGAAATTAAGAATCGTTATAAATTAAAGTAGTCATAGGGTAAAAGTTCTCTTAGTGCAAATTTATCAGTTAATTGTGTTAATGAGAGAAAATTTTAAGTTCTTGTATGTCAAACACGTTAATTAGCAGTATTATATATACTATATGTTCTTTCAGCAACTGAATATCAAGTGCACACTGTGTGTCTGGCTGTGTTAGGAGATGGTATTATATAGATAAGAAGGAAACAATTGGTAATACCAGTCTTCTCAGAGTGTAATATCAAAAGAAAACAACAGTTATGAGCCAATCCAGAGTGATGGACTGTAGAGGGTGTAGTGTGTGGAGCATCATGGGAAAACATTCAGGGAGTATAAAGATCACGCACTGCTGAAGATTCTGCTTTCTAGACTGATGAGGTTCAGGTGCTGAACTGCATGTGTTAAATGGATGTGTACTGTATGCAGATATGCCAGAAGCAATGGGGACAAACACATCCACCATAATGTGACTGAGTCCAAGAGGCAGGAAATAACAAAGTAGGATATTAATTTAGAAAGAAAACTGGGAAAGTTTCTGAAGGAATCTGGGTCTCTTTCTTTCACCGCAAACAAAACTACAAGTTAATATTTAGGTTTACAACTTACAATTTTTGCACTGGACCTTTTAGGTTTTTTTTTTTTTTTTTTTTTTTTTTTTTTTTTTTTTTTTCTTTCTTTCACTATGCCCAGGGAAACCAAATCACTAGGATTCTGAGAGTGGAACAGAGTCAGAGAATAGGCGTGTAGCACACACAATTTAAACACTGAAATATGGACAATAGTCCATTTTTAAGGAGAAAACAGTTTTTGTTTGAAAACTATTCACTCAGTAACCCTTTATTATTGTGTACAGGTTAAGAGAAATAAATTGGATTCCAAAAAAAGTATAGAACTGGTAGAAAGGTATAAAGAGGAAAGACAACAGGAGTGAGTCTTGGTAGACAGAGGAGAAAGTAATCTGAGACAGCAAGGTTCAGGGAGAGCTTAGTGTTGGATTCCTCTGATACTTCTGCTGTGATATTTATCTATCACAAAACAAACTTAGCATCTTTTTAAAAAATATTTATTCATTCATTCATTTAATATATATGAGTACACTCTGTTGCTGTCTTCCAACACACCCGAAGACCACAATTACATAGTTGTGAGACACCATGAGGGTAGTGGGAATTGAACTAGGGACGTCTGGAAGAGCAGAGAGTGAGTGAGCTTAACCACTGAGCCATCTCTCCAGCCCCTAGCAAACTCAGCACCTTTAATTAGACAAAACATTACATGAGAAATGTCTTTTCTCAGTTCTTTTCATGGATCATAGAAAATTTTTTTACTCATATTCAAAACATAATCTTACTTTTTAAAGGATACAGAAGAGTCACATAACCCTAGGAGGGTAGTGTGTAGAGAAAAGCTTAGTTTTTAAAATGTTTATTTCAACTAATTAGGAAAAATGTATATTTTCAAGAACAAATACTGTTTTGAGTGATTGCTGCACTATAAACATGTCTAATGAGGAATATATTTCTATCATATTTTTAAAGATTATTATGTTACTTAGTATCTATGTCTATATATGTGCATATGAGGATGTATAGAGGGATTGTGTGTAATGTCTGTGAATGCATCTGGGGTCTTCTTTCTCCCAATTAAATAATTTGGACGCTGATCAAATATTTAAGATAGTATTATGCCCAGCTGTGCACTTAACTCTGAAAATGAAGGGCCATTTCTACAAAGAACCACTGGTTTTATATGACTGTCTAAATACCCTATAGTATGAGAGTCTTAGGAAGATTGATAGAAACATAGCAGGCAAACTCTAAATGAATTTTTCCATGGTAACAGTTCAAAGGAAGTCAAGAGGAAAGACTGCCCCAGCTGGTGTAGGAGGAAAGCCTCCTGCTCCTGAACAGCTTCTCAGCTCACCATTGCGTACTATTGGTCCATGATGGAGATATGTCTTTGTTCTCTCAATTTGTAAAAACTTGAGCCCTACTTCTGCATCCAGATACACCTTTCTTTTCTGTAGTCTTCCTTACTTTTCTGGCCATCTTAAAATAGGAGGTCATATTTTCACTGCCCTACTCAGGCATCGCATTTCATTAAACAATTACATTTTAATTACTAATCAATTTCTATTTTCTTACTATAAAATTTCTAAAATCTCCCCAAATTATGTATAATTTGGAATTTACCTAAATTTCCTTATACATCACTGACCTAAGTACCACTTTGACATTTATGTCTAAATTTAACTAAAAAGGTGTCATTTAATTTTCAACAGATTTTTTTAATTGTTGACAATAGGTATTCAGAGCTTTACAATTAGTTTGAAGTGAAGTAATTTGTTTCATGTTTATCTTACAAATATTACTAAAGTACTTAGATTAGCAATACTTCTAAACCTTTATCTGTTCAGAACTTAAATATACTTGTACTCAGAAATATAAATGTATCTATGCACAGTCAGTTGAGATAAATAGGTAATTTGAGAAATAATGATTACCAGAACTGAAGAAATATTACAGTAAGATGCATTTCACATATTTGGTAATACATATGTTACAAATTAGCAAACTTATAAGGAAGAAAGTCTCAGATTTGTAGATAATCCTGATAAAGGCAACATTTCGGCTAGTGTAAATATATTTCTTAGGAGTTTGGAGAGATGGCTCAGTGGTTAAGAGCACTGACTGCTCTTCCAGAGGTCCTGAGTTCAACTGCCAGCAACCACATGGTGGCTCACAAGCATCTGTAATAGAATCTGATGCCCTCTGCTGGTGTGTCTCTATACATATACATAAAGTAATAAAATCTTTAAAAATGTATTTATTAGTTCTTTGAGAATTTAGTATAATGTATTTTGATTTTACTTGACCCCTTTCCAACTCTTCCCACATCTACCACCTTGCCTACTTAGCCAATACTGTGTTGTAGCTTTCTTCACCAAGTTCATTTTATCCTGCCCTTGTTAGTGGATTAGATACTCTTCCACTGGATGACTACACCTCTAAAGAAAATTGACTCTGCTTCACTTAGCAGATGTCTACTGTGAATGGCTTAATGGTTAGGTATAGAATTACATGCCAAACTGTCTGCTTCATTATGGGATCTGGTCTGGTTTGAGTTTGTACTTGTTTTGTGCATGCTGTCTCTACCACTGAGTTCACACCTGTAGCAGCTGCCCTGCCATATTTGAAAGGCCCTGCTATGTTGTAGTCATCACCATGTTTGAATTTTACATTTTTTTTCTTCCTCTAAATAAATGACTCCAGAACCCTGGGATAAGAAATGTGATATAGATAGCCTACTAAAGATTGATCCATCCATGGTCTCTTATTCTTTACATATTTACAAGTATGAGTCTATGTATTAATAACCAATTAATAAAAAAGGGGAACATTGTATGAGAGTTGAGAAATGTACCAATCTATGAGTATAATGATAAGTCATTAAGAGTCATCTTTTATGGAAGCTGACATGCAAAAGATTGAAGAAAACAACTTTAGAAAAATCATTGGACCACCTACCAGGCAGCATACACCAGCTGATAGAAGGCCTCCAACAGATATACAGCAGAGGACTCTAAGATTTAGGTTTACTCAGAGAAGATGCACTTATTCTTCAAGGGACTCCCCCAGGGAGTTTAGAGGTCTGGCATGGTGGGTGGAGCAGGTACTTCCTGGTGAAGACCTGGGGAGGAGGGGTCAGGCAGAGAGGAGGTATGAAATGTGGAACATTAGGAGGTTGGTCAGGAGGGGAATGAAATATTGAGTGTAAAAATAAAATTAAAAAAAATCAAACAAACAAATCACATGGACCTATAATTTACACTTGAGAAAGATTCAAAAGTATATTTTACTGTTAGCAATATTGCCTTCTACTTCCATATATAGTGTATTTTTTCTTTTGACTCATCACTCTATAAAAGTACCCTCTTGTTCACTTCCCTCTACTTTACAGGACTTCATTTTTTTTCATAATTACTTTGCCTTATTTTAGGTGGTGAAAGTAAACACTTAAGTGTGGGTTTCCTCCATTAGTTCACAACACAAAAAAAGATACTTTAAAGGGCCACTCTCACTGTTGAAATGTTTTTTCACTTTGTAAAACTAGTAATTCCATTCATTTACATCTCGAATGATACCCCACTTCCCAGTGACCACTCCATCACACATATCCCCCATTCCACATCCAAGCCTCCCCCCTTGCCTCTATGAGGATGCTCACCTATCTACCCTCTCATGCCCCATTGCTCCTGCATCCCCCTATACTGGGCAGCAAACCCCCACAGAACAAAAGGCTTCCCCTCTCATTGATGACAGACATGTCCACTGTCTGCTACACATGTAGCTGGAGAGTGTACATCCCTGTACACTCTTTGGTTGGTGGTCTAGTTCCTAGAAGCACTGGGTGGTCTAGCCAGCCTACATTGTTCTTCCTATGGGGGGCTCTGCTCTTCCACTATTCTACCATCATCCTCATGGGTTCCCCAAGATCAGTTTAAAGGTTGGCTTCAATCATCTACATCTACATTGGTCAGTTGCTGGCAGAACTTCCCAAAAACGCATTCAGGCCAGGTTCCTCTCAGAAAGTGCCTCTTGGCAACATCAATAGGGTTGGGGTTAAAATATTCTTTACTTAACTATAACACCATTAATGTGGTGTTCAAATTAAACCTAAAATGTTGTTTTGCCAAAAGAATAAATAAAATAAAATACCTTTTACCATTAAGAAAATTGAGACTGAAGAAGTTTGTCATCCTTAACAAATATATTTAGAAACAAATGTAAGAGAATACCAATTCCCAGGCTTGTCAGCCATGATGCTTTATTGGGTGAAAAGTGTATTTATGGTTTAATACATTGTTTGGAGTAAAAAATGTAAAATGACATGTGCTATACATCTTTTAAAATGAGATTTCTATTCATAGAGAGCATCTTTATGGGTTTGACAATCAGAACTGTGCTCTTTGTTTTATTTCTTAATTAAAGCTATCAAATTTTATAAAAAGAAAGATGAAGTTAACGCATGGGCTTTTTGTTACTCTCACCTAAAGGTCCTGAGGAGGTGAAGATCAAATGCCCCTTGAATCACATTGCTTGCCGTGGCTCCAGCGCATGTGTCCATTTGTCACAACTGTGCAATGGAGTAGTCGACTGCCCAGATGGCTTTGATGAAGGAGGGCATTGTCAGGGTAAGTCTGTTATGGAACCGTATTATTCAACTTTGTATAATCATAAAATTCAAAGGGAAGTCTAACTGCCTTTTCTTTCAACTGTAGCTGAAAAGGTTATCAAAAGAGCATAGGTTTCATTGCCAGTCTCTCAGTATGAACTTTAAAGGCATAATTATCACTTTATTGAAAATGTGGTAGCAAACATACATCTAGATTTTGAAGCTGGGCTTTGAAAACAGTTTTTCACATGCAATTATTTTGAGCAAAGGGGAGGGGAGAAGACACTATCATCATAGACTGACTCTCTGTAGCCTGTTTATCCAATCTTGGCCTTAAACAAAATATCAGCAGGCATACCCATTCAGCTTTATTTTTAACATGATCTATTCATAGGACATATTCTCTTTAGTGCTATTTCTGTCCTACTATAAAATTTCTTGAAAATTTAATGCGCTTTTAAATATCAGCCTATCATTTCTATGGAGATATGAGAAAAAGTGAAATAAAAAAGAAAACAAAATATAAGTGTGACTGGAGCATTCTATTTAAAAAACAAAACAAACAAGCATGACATGCAGAAACTGGAACATGAAACAAAGAAGCATAAAGGCCTTTAAACCTAATGGGGATCAGGCCAGCCCTGAGTAAAAGAAGAAATCTCCCACAGCTGTCCCTATTCCCAATTGTCCTCATACCCATTGAGAAAATACAGGCCAGAGCCAGGGAACTTGTTCCAAATCTCCATTCTCTACTTATGTCTTAGCACCAGTCCCCAGCCTAAGTGTTTGGAACATGGGTGTCCACTAGCTCATACAAAGTAACACTACCAGGCTGGGGACAGAGTTGTGAGGAGCCACTCTCCCTTGTCCTGCTCTATTTCTACCCCTTTCAAAATCAGTCAAAGGGAAATGCCGTAGGAATATCAGGGAGGGTTGCATACTTGAAAGCGATTTGAAATCATAAGTGAAGCTTTGTGAGCAGATTATTATAGCAATGCTGGGGCAGAAGCTCATTTCTATGTAGAGAGATAGTAAGATGAAACCAGGAAAGGAACAACTTCACTGTGGGAACCTGAAGCCAGGATAAAAGCAAGAGTATATTTCTTGTGTTTGAATTAGTGACTATTCCTCAGGTTTGAAACAGTGAAATGCATTCAATAGAGGAGGTTTAAACAAAACTGTAGTGATAGCAATGAATAGATGGATTAGTGACTTAGAGCACTTGCTATTTTGAAGAGGACATGAGTTCAATTTTTACCACAGATTTTTGGGAGTTCATAGCTACCTATAGCTCAAGATTCTTGAAATTTGATGGCATATGTGTAGATCTATACATGTATGCATGTAAACATATGCATAAAGAAGATACAATATAATAAAATGGGAGAGAATTGCCTTTGTGTGTGATGTAGAAAAAAGCATCGGTCAGCAAATTCCCAGTTTTTCCAAAGAAACTCAGTATCTACATCTATGTTGAATATTCACACTTAGAGACTGCTTTATTTAGATGGGTAGACTAAGACCTAAAAAGCAATACAGTTAAATTTGCATTTGCAGTTTGTATCAAAACTAGTTTCCCCAATTGCCTGTCTGCATATATAATATGGAATAGAAGAATCAAGGCTAAAAGGTATGTCATTCCAAATTGAGTGACTACATATGTTCTCATTGAGAAGAGAAATTCAGAACTGTGTGCAACTCCAAGATACCAACAAGGAAAAAAAAATCTTTCAGAAAACATTCTTAATGCATGTGCTGTGTCTTAATGAGACAAAAGTGTCTAATTTTCAGCAAAATTGCTTTTTATGAATGGATGACTCCTCTCCCATATCCCCTGTGCATTTTTAATCTTACTGTTACTTGATGAAAGCAGGGTTTATGGGAGATTTCCAAGCACCACACAAATGAAGAATCTAGGCACCTTTCTCTTATAGGTAGAAAATAAGAAAGGAAGTGGCTAAGTCTACATGACAGTGCTTTCTGTGCACGTCCATCCAAATTACTTCTATCATTGATTCTTTTTTTTTAATTTTAATTCTTGTTGCTTTCAGAGCATGTACTCTAATTTAAATAATTACACACAAAGCCCAAGCCAAGACTCAGAAACAAATTTGGCTCTTTCATCTAATAAATGATTCACAGTACATTTGGTGGAATATTTGTAATGTTTATTGAAATTAATAATAACTAAAGCTTAAAGATTTGAACATTATGTTCTGGCGTTGGAAATGCTTTTGTGTTTAGTGAATTGTTTTCTGAATGTTTCTTGGTGAAATCAATTCCTTTCCAGTGAAAATAATAAGAAACTAATCTATTATTAATGATTTTTCTCTAACACAGATATTTTAATCTCCATAATTTGATGAAAAAATGGATTTTTGTATGGGCATAGTTATATTCAGGAATTTGCTTGTAAGATATTTAATAATAACGACTGGCAAAATAACCACACTGTAATTTCAAAATTTCATCTCTTCCTATATAACATATCAATGTAGCAGCACCTTTTCCCTAACGAAAATGCAGGAGCAGTAAAAGACATAACAAAGTGCGAGTTAGGAATTCAGGTATAGTGAGTAGAAGAAGGAGCTAGCAGAGATTAAACTCCGGCATATATAAAAACGCAATCTTAAATTTGACCTTCTTTAGATCATTTAATATGTCTACACTTTGCGTACTCATTTGAAACAGGGAGTCTTCATAATTATAACACTAGTTAGATTTTGTTACCGGCCCAAAGAATCAATGCCTATGGATGCAGGTAGAGAGGACATTCTCCATAAACAATCTGCTCCTATCCTATTAAAGTAATATCAAAATTCTGTATAAATCATTGAAAAAGTCTTCCGATTTCTCTGTCACTATAAAAATGTAACTATATAATCTTTACAGTTTAATTCCATTCAGGAGTCAGGGTCCCTTTAAACCTTCAGAGATTAAATATGGGAATAATTGAAATCCTTAGGAGAGAAAACATTCTGAAAAAAGCAAGCAAGCAAACAAACAAACCCGATTATATGCCTACCACTCATTGTATGCAGGAAATACCACAGAAGTCTTGTACAGGTTTTTACTTTTCTATTTAACTTTGAGTACACTATTTAATGTTATTGCTGCATTTAAAGAAATTCATAAGATGTTCTTTTGTATAAGCATTTATATCATTGAAATAATAGTAATTTTAATAGCTACCTGACTCTTAAATGATATCCTAGTAGGAATTCAGCCTTAGTAATATGCACTCTGTAATCTCCAGTCACTGTCAAAAATTCAAATGCATTGATTATAGAAACTGACCATTTAAACTATATAGCTATATTTGTCTATTATTTTGCTAACCAAAAAATTTAAATCTTATGTTAAATTGGTTTTAAAACATTCTGGAGAGATTTACAACCAAAAAACTGTTTGAGAGCTACCCAAGATAAAGGGAAGCTTTCATTTTCTATAATAATCCATCATCGGAAATTTCATAATTTTTAACTTCCCTGTTTAATACTCATATTTTTCTTATGCCCCCCACTGTCCTCTTTCTCATCCAGTACCCTCCCTCTCTCTCCCCTTCTGTGATTGCTTTCATCTCCCTCTCAAGTGGGATTGGAGTATCCTCACTTTGGCCCATTTGTTTGTTAACCTTTTTGAATTCTGTGGAATATATCTTGGGTATTCGATATATTTTTGGTTATGTCAACTTATTAGTAAATACATACCATGCATAATCCTTTGGGGTCTAAATTATCCCACTTGCAATGATATTTTCTAGTTCAACCCATTTGCTGCAAAATGTAGGATATCTCTATTCTTCATAGCTGAGTAGTATTCCATTGAGTAACAGAACCACATTTTCTGTATCTTCTGTCATGGGACATCTATGTTGCTTCCAGCTTTTGGCTATCATAAACAGGGCTGCAATGAACATAGTAGAACACATGCCTTTGTGGCATGTTGGAACATCATTTGTGTACATGCCCAAGAGTAGTACATCTGGATCTTCAGGTAGATCTATGTCCAATTTTTTTTTTAATAATATGCAGGTTGATTTCCTGAGTGGCTTTACCAGTTTGAAGTTCCACTCCCAGTGGAGGAGTGTTCCCTTTTTTCACATCCTTACCAACATGTGCTGTCACCTGTGTTTGGTCTTAGCCATTCTGACTGGTGTGAGATGAAATCTCAGGGTTGTTTTGATTTGTATTTCCCTGATCACTAAGGGTTTTGCATATTTTTTAAGTGCCTCTCAGCCATGTGATATTCTTCTGTTGTAAATTCTCTTTTTAGTTCTTTATCTATTGTGTTGTTTATTTGTTTTTGGTGGTCAGCTTCTTGAGTTCTTTATATATTTTAGATATTAACCCTCTATCAGATGTGAGGTTAGTGAAGGTGGTTTTTTTTTTCAATCTATAGTTAGGCAATTTACTTTTTGACATTCTCCTTTGCCTTACAGAAACTTTCTAGTTTCAGGAAGTTCCATTTATCAATTCTTGATCATGGAGTCTGAACCATTGGAGTTCTGTTTCAGAATTTTCTGCCTGTGCCAATAAGTTCAAGGTTCTTTCCCACTTTCTCTTCTATTAGGTTCAATGTTTCTAGTTTTAAGCTGAGGTCCTTGATCTACCTAGAGTTGAGCTTTGTACACAGTGACAAATATGGATCTCTTTTTATTTTTTTAACATACAGACTGCCAATTAGACCAGCACTATTTATTGAAGATAGTTTGTTTTTCCCATTGCATATTTTTGGCTTCTTTGTCAAAGATCAAGTGTCTGTAAGTTTGTGATTTTATTTCTGGGTCTTAAATTATATTCTATTGATCGAGGTGTCTGCTGTCTCTGTACCAATACTATGCAGTTTTTATCACTATTGCTCCATAAGATAGCTTGAGGTCAGAAGTGGTGATTCCCGCCAAAAGTTCTTTATCGTTAAGAATTTTTTTCAATATTCTGTCCGTTTTTGATTTTCCAAATGAATTTGAAAACTGCTCTTTAAATGTCTTTGAAGAATTCTGTTGTGATTCTGTTGGGGATTGCATAAAATCTGTAGATTGCCTTTGATAGGATAGAGATTTTTTTACTATGTTAATTCTGCCAATCCATGAGCATGAGAGATTTCTCCATTTTCCGAGATCTTCAATTACTTTCTTGAGAGAATTGACATTATTTTCATACAAATCTTTCACTTGTTTTGTTAGAATTACCCCAGGATATATTATATTATTTGTGGCTACTATTAAGGGAGTTGTTACCCTAATTTCTTTATCAGCCTGTTTTTCATTTGTATTAATGAAGGCTACTGATTGATTTGAGTTAATTTTATATCTAGGCACATTGATGAAGTTGTTTATTAGCTGAAAAAGTTCACTGGTAGAATTTTTGGGGTTGCTTATATATACTATCATATCATCTGCAAATAGTAAAACATTTACTTTTGCTTTGCCAATTTATATCTCCTTGATCTTTTTTGGTTGTCTTATTCTTCTAGCTGGAATTTTGAGTACAATATTGAATAAATAAGGGAGAGTAGGCATTCTTGTCTTGTTCCCAATTTTAGTGGTTTTGTTTTAAGTATCTTTCCATTTAATTAGATATTGGCTGTTGTTTTACAGTAAACTGCTTTTATTATGTTTAGCTATGGGTTTTGAATTCATGATGTCTCCAATATTTTTAACATGAAGGAGTGTTGTATTTTTCAAATGATTTTTCTGCATCTAATAAGATGATCATGTGGTTTTTACTTTGATTTTGCTTATATAGTAGATTATGTTAATGAATTTTTATATATTTAACCAACCATGCATCCATGGGATGAAGCCTAGTTGATCATGGTGACGGCTGGCTTTGATTTGTTCCTGAATTTGATTTGCAAAAAAAATTTTTTTTAAGTTGGGGCATATTACTTTATTTTTGACTTTATTGTACAATGCAAACCATCTTTTTTTTAACAACTTTATTTTACAAAACAAGGAAAAATGTACAGATTTTAAACTTTTTTGCTTAAAATTATACATTTTTGTCAGTACTTTTTTCAGATTTTAACATAATTTTTACATAAAACTATATGAATATATATTTTTAGTCAGTACTTGATTTTTTTCAAGGTGTGATTGTATGCCTTGAAAACTTAATATTTACAATGAGCTAAAGTACATGTAAAACAAAATGTAACATGGAAATAGTTAAAGTTTTCTTGTTTTGTAAATATTTTTTTGTTTTGTTTTGTTTTCTTTATTTCTTGGACTTCATACAGTCTGTGAGTTGTTTCTGGGGGAGTGCAAGCCTCTGGGGTTAGCATTCCACTATCAGTGACTGCATATTATGTCTGTTCTTTTGTGACTGGGTTATCTCACTCAGGATGATATTCTCTAGATGCAGCCATTTTCTTAAGAATTTGGTTAAGTCATTGTTTCTGGTGGCTGAGTAGTATTCCATTGTGTATATGTACCACAATTTTTGTATCCATTCATCTTCTGGGGGACATCTGGGTTCCTTCAGGCTTCTGGCTCTTATAAATGGAGCCGCTATGAACATTGTGGTGCACATATCTTTGTTGTGTATTAATGTGTCTCTGGGGTATATGCTCAGAAGTGGAATAGCTGGGTCTTCAGGTAGTACTATATTCAATTTTCTGAGGTATCACCAGACAGATTTCCAGAGTGGTTGTATTAGCTTGCAACCCCACCAACAGTGGAGAAGTGTTCCTCTTTCTCCGCAGCCTCGCCAGCATCTGCTGTCATCTGAGTTTTGGATCTTGGCCAATCTGACTGGTGTGAGGTGGAATCTCAGGGTTGTTTTGATTTGCATTTCCCTGATGGCTAAGAATGTGGAGCACTTCCTCAGATGTTTCTCGGCCATTCGGTGTTCCTCAACTGAAAACGTTTTGTTTAGCTCTGTACGCCATTTTTTAATAGGGTTATTTGATTCTCTGGTGTCTAGCTTTTTGAGTTCCTTGTACACCTTGGATATTAGGCCTCTATCTGATGTGGTGTTGGTAAAGATCTTTTCCCATTCTGTTGGTTGCCGTTTTGTTTTCTTGATGATGTCCTTAACCTTACAGAAACTTTGCAATCTCATTAAGTCCCATTTGTTAATTTTTGACCTTAGAGCTTGAGCCATTGGTGTTTTGTTCAGGAAATTTTCTCCTGTGCCTATGTGTTCTAAGGTTTTCCCTACTTTCTCATCTAATAGTTTCAGTGTATCTGGTTTAATGTGGAGATCTTTGATCCACTTATACTTGAGCTTTGTACAAGAAGATAAGAAAGGGTCTATTTTCATTCATTTGCATACTGAGTGCCAGTTGGACAAGTACCATTTGTTGAATAGGCTGTCCTTTTTCCATTGAATGTTTACTGCTCCTTTGTCAAAAATCAGGTGACCATATACTTGAGGGCTCATTTCTGGATTTTCTATTCTATTCCATTGATCCCCATGCCTATTTCTGTACCAGTACCATGCAGTTTTCAGCACAATTGCCTTGTAGTATAGCTTGAGGTCAGGCAAAAATTTTATTGTGTATTTTTGCATTGATATTTCTAAGAAAAATTGGTTTGAAGTTCTCTTTGTGTGTGTGTGTGTGTGTGTGTGTGTGTGTGTGTGTGTGTGTGTGTCCTTGTGAGATTTTGTTATTATAGTAATTGAGCCATCATAGAATGAATTAGGTAGTGTTCCTTTCATTCCTATTTATGAAGAAATTTGAGAAATGTTGGTATTATGTGTTCTTCAAAGGTATGGTAGAATTCTGTACTAAAGCCATATGGCAATTGGGAGGTTTTGAACAATGTATTCTATTTTCTTAGGGGATATGGGTCTGTTTAGATAGTTTAACTAATCTTGATTTTACTTTGGTATGTGGTATCTGTCTAGAAAATCATCTATTTCCTCTAGATTTTCCAGTCATGATTTTATTGAATTTCATCCATTTCTGTTTTTATGACTCTCTTTTAATTTTTAATTTTGTAATTTTGATACTGCCTCTGAGCTCTTTAGTTAGTTTGCTATGAGTTTATCTATCTTGTTGATTTTCTTAAAGAACCTGCTTTTGGTTTTGTTGATTCTTTGTATAGTTTGTTTTTTTTTTTTGTTTCTATTTGGTTGATTTCTATTCTGAGTTTGACTGTTTCTTGCCTTCTACTCCTTTTGGTTATGTTTGTTTCTTTTTGTTGTAGAGCTCTGAGGTGTGCTGTTAGGTTTCTAGTATAGGATTTCTTCCATTTCTTTACCAGGGTACTTAGTGCTTTTTCCAGCCTTATTTCCCCCAGGTAGTGGCTTTGTTTGTCACTGAGGTGTGTTTCTTGTATGCTGCAAAATGGTGAATCCTGTTTGTTTATCTAGTCATTTTGTGCCTTTTTAATAGGTTAGTTGAGTCCATTAATATTGAGAGATATTAAAGACAGATGATTGTTATTTCCTGTTATGTTTGTTTTTGTAGGTGACATTATGTGCATGTAGTACTCTCCTTTTGGCTTTGTTGTGAGATAATTAATATCTTTTCTTTGGTGAAAGTACACTATTTGTGTTGGAATTTTCCTTTTATAATCTTCTGTAGGGCTGGATTGCTAGATAAATGCTGTTTTAGTTAGTTTTTTTTTTTCTTGTAATATTTTGGTTTCTCTGTCTATGGTGGTTGAAAGTTTTTCCTAGGCTGGCATTAGTGTTCTCTTAGAGTCTGCATGATGTCTGATCAGGTCCTTCTGGATTTTAGTGTCTCTGTTGAGAAGTCTGGTGTAATTCTGATAGGTTTGCCTTTATTGGCTACTTGGTCCTTTTCCCTTGCAGCTTTTAATATTCTTTCTTTTTTCTGTGTATTTAATGTTTTAATTGTCATGTGAGGAATTTCTTTTGTTTCCCATTTATTTGGTGTTCTGTAGGCTTCTTGTACATTTATGGCTATATAAACTCTTTCTTTAGGTTGGAAAAGCTTTCTTCTATGATTTTGTTGAAGATGTTTTCAGGTCCTTTGAGCTGGGTATCTTCATCTCTATTTAAAGTATTCTAAGGTTTGGACTTTTCATTGTATCCTGGACTTCCTGGATGGTTTGAGTTACACAGTTTTTATGTTTTGATTTTTCTTTGACAGTTGTGTCCGTCTTTTCTACAGTCTCTTCTACACCTGAAATTCTCTCTTCAATCTCTTGTATTTTGTTTGTGATGCTTACATCTGTAATTCCTGACCCCTTTCACAGGTTTTGCATTTCCACGGTTGCCTCCATTTATGTTTACTTTATTGTTTCTACTTTCACTTTTTGGTCTTAGATCACTGTATTCAATTTATTCACCTGTTTGTGTTTTCCTGCATTTTTTTAAGGGATATATTTGTTTCCTCTTTAAGGGCTTCTACCTGTTTACTTGTATTTTCCTGTATTTCTTTTAGTGAATTATTTATATCTTCTATAAAGGACTCTATTATGAGATAGGATTTAGGTCGGCTTCCTGATTTTCAGTGTTGGTGTATTCATGGCTTGCTGTGGTTGGAGAACTGGGTTCTGTTGATGCCCAGGTATATTGGATTCTCTTGCTTATGGTCTTGTGCTTGCCTCTTGCAATCTGAATATCCCTGGTGTTTGCTGCTTTGGGTGTCTCTGTCAGGAGCCTGCCTCGTTTGTCCCTGGGTTGCCTCAGGTATCCTGGAAGGCCTGTGGCCCTCACTGTAGCAGATCTCCTGTGCAGCCTTCTGTCTGTGAGGTCTTCTGAAGAGCTGAGAAATTGCTGATCTGTTTCCTTGGCTGCCCCAGTTCTCCTGAGAGCCCTTTAGACTGTTGGGTCTTCAGAGAAGCATTTAAGCTGTTGTCCTGTGTGAAGCTGTTCTCCAGGAGGTGCCTATTGTCTGCAGTTTTTGTTTCCCTTTTGTAGGAAGCCATTGGTGCCAATAGATGGCGCCAGCTTCCCGCCCATTATTCAGCCTACAAAAACCTTTCCCCTCATGTTACTTGGCAACCACATAAGTCACAGCCCAATCTCGGGGCACGTGATTGAGCTACTGGAGGATGCACCAATCAGGTAGCAACACAAGTCTCTTAGGCATTTATAAGCAGTGCATTTCTCTCCCACGTGGGAGATAGTGGAGAGATTGCAGGAGACACCACGTGGAGAGATGGCAGAGAGATCCCACATGGAGAGAGACCCGATTAGAGAGATTGTGGAGAGATCCCACATGGAGAGAGACTGGGCAGAGAGATTGCACGTGGGAGACTGCATGTGAGAGGTCGCCTATCCAGTAGACCCCAGTAGGGAGTCCCCGGCTCAGAGAGAAGTTTCCTGCTCAAGAAGTCCCCTGCTCAGAGTGCTGTACAATAAAGGTTGTCCGCAGAAGAATCTGTTTGTTGTTGCACGCCTGTTCCTACCGGCGGGAAGCGTGGGCATACGACACCCTTTGTATGGCAGAGCTCTAGAGAGGCTTTCAGTTTGTTGGTTCAGTTGCCCTGCATACAGCAGAGTCCCTGGGAGGTCTCCAAACTGTGTTGTCAGCTGCACAGCTGACTTGTATCCAGAGGAACTCTTGGGATGTCTTCAATCTGTGGTGTCTTTATTGGAGAAGACAAGATGGAGATCAGTTGCCCAGTTGCCCTGTGTGCAGCAGATCTCCTGGGATGGTTCAGCTATGATGTCTTCAGGGAAGCTGACTAGCTGGTAGTCTGCCCTGGCAGGAAGCACTGGCCAGAAGGGGAATAGAATTCGGGGAGAAGGTTTTATTGAGGGGGGTGAAGGTTCTTAGTTTACTAGGTTTTCCAAGATAGCTGTGGGACTTTGGGAAGGTACTTATAAGGTGTGCTGTGTGCAGCAGATCCCATGGGATGTCTCAGTCTGTGGTGTGGTCAGAGCTGAGGTTGGTATTAAGATACAGGTTAAGATTAGAGATAGGTCTAAGTGTAGGCTAAAAATTAGGTCTATGGCTACTATAAGACTGAGGATACATTAGCATTATTAATACTTCTAAAACTGATTTCAAGTGGTAAGATATAGTTTATCCCTATAGAAAAGATGGGAGATAAACAGTAACGAAGGAGATAAGAGAAAGGAAGTGAGGGAAACTAATGAGCTGGTGAAGATATTTGAGTTTTTTTAACCTTCATTCTTACATCAATCCATCTTCTTCAACTACCATTTGAAATATTGAGAATTCAAAACAAAGAATATGGAAGGTATAGATGTGGAACAATATTAGAGAACAGCAGTATTAATTTCACAGCCATAGCAGTTTTCACTCCAGGAAGAAAAATCACTATTGTCTGCTCAACTGACATGAATCATTCAAAAGCTTGCAGGCTGCTAGTCATGGTTACATAAACCTATAATCACAGAACAGGAGAGAGGAAGAGGTGGCTGGTGTATTTGTGGGGAAGCCTGGACTATAGAGAAGACTGTGGTTCTCAAAGCATCTAATCTATCAATCAGCAAAGCAAGCACAGAGGCACACACAAAGAAATAAAAAGGATTGTTGTGAAATGGAATATGCCATGAAGACCTGGGCTTTTGTGGTAAGACCACTTCCAACTCATAATGGTCTTCTGTATATTGTGCATACTTGTAGTAAGGAGGTAAAATTGTCTAAAGTCAATCTCACATATAAATATTTCTTCTTACAGATTACTGTTAGCAATCAAATTAGATAAAAGGCTAACACATTCGATCTCAGTTGATTTTCAGAGCATTAGGCCCCAGAAATAAAACAACAATTTTTACATAAAAAATGCCTAAGAGATGATTCATCCTCTAAAATGTTTGCTGTCACACAAGGACCTTGCCACACAACCCCTAGCACTCTGCGAAATATCAAATCTACATGATGTATACCTGTAATTTCAGCAGTTTGGAAGAAGAAAGTAACCAGATTCTTGGGGTTTCCTGGAATCATAGGGCTACCTGAGTAAACAGTCCAATTTAATCAATGTCAAGAGGTTCAGTTGAAATCCTAAACACATGAATGGAAAATGGTTGAAGAAGACATTCAACAGTGATGTTCGGCCTCTACACAAGTGAATGCACAAGCATATGTATGGATATACAAAAAAATGTACATAGTCCCTAGAAAGGATAATTATTCTTTTCAATAAATAATCCTTATAATTGTCAATTAGTCCATAAAATTTATGTGTTAATAGAGTTTTGAATTTATTTATACTGAAATATGTTAGATACCTAAGATTAGAATAGTACACTATTGAAAATGTGTTGGTATATAACCAGTTTTGTACATGGATACACATTGAAACATATGCATATTAATTTGTATACAATATAAAGTAAAAGACAGATTTGCAGAAATTGCATAATTTATATGAAAGAAGGTATAATTCCCAACAACCATGTGGTTATTCACATCCATCAATAATTCCAACTCCCGGGAATCAAAATACTTTCTTCTAACTTGCTTGTGTTAGAGGCACATATGAGTTATATAATACTTAAAGCACACTTGAAGGAAAAGAATTTATACCCATCTAATAAAAATTAATTAAATTAACCAAATTTTATACCTTTATATATATTTTGAAATGAGTAAACAAATTAAAACATTTTAATATTAGATTTCCTTATTTGTTATGTGTTTGATTATTTAATGATTTTTTTTCCACTTTACTACCTTAAAACTCCAAGTTCCTCAGCCTGAGAATCTTTTTTGTTGGGATCCCAGCAAGGTATCATATAGCTTCTTTTTGCACTTCTGAGGTTAACTCAAGTACTGTATCATGTGAACTACAGCCCTAGTCATAAACAAGCTCTCTTTTTTAAAAAAAATATTTCATTTATTTACATTTCAAATGTTGTCTAACTTTCCAGTCCCCTTCCAAAAGCCCTTCACCTCATTATCACCCCCTTCACTTCTAAGAGGGTGCTCCTCCAACCACCTACCTATTCCCACCTCACCCCTTTAACATCCTCTTTCTTGGGGTATCAAACCTTAATACAACCAAGTACACAAACTCCCACTGAGGACATATATGGCAGTCTTCCACTACATAGGTAATGGGAGCCATAAACCAGCCTGTGCATGTTCTTTAGTTGGTGGCTTAGTCTCGGGGAGTTCTAAGGTATCTTCTTAGTTGATATTGTTGTTCTTCCTATAGAGTTGCAATCCTCTTCAACTCCTTCCCTTAACTTTCATTTTGTAGTCCACGTGCTCAGTCCAATGGTTGGCTGTAAGTATCTGTATCAATCTTAGTCAGGTGCTAGTAGAAGCTCTCAGAGGACAGCCATATCAAGCTTCTGTCTGCAAATACATCTTGTCATCAGCAATAGTATCTGGGTTTGGTGTTTAAACATGTCATGACTAGCCTTTCAAGGTAGTCTCTGGATAGCCTTTTCTTCGGTCTCTGCTCCATTCTTTGTCCTGAATTTACTTTAGACAAAAACAATTTGAGATGATTGGGTGGCCCCATCTCTTTCTGGGAGCCATGTTTATCTACTGGAAGTGGTCTCTTCAAGTTCTGTCTTCTTGCTGTTTGGCATTTCAACTAATGACATTCTCATTGGGTCCTGGGAGGCTCCTACATATGTCTGTCATGTTGTAGTGGTTCTCCCTGTTACCTACCACACACTGCTTCATTCTTTGACACATTCTTCTAGCCCTCTGGGCTTCTTTCCTGTCTCCCCCAGTACATAATCCTCTCACCTCTTTCCCTTCACTTCCTCTCTCCTATGCAAATTTCTCCCTCCCACTGTCTCCCATGATTATTTTGTTCCCCCTTCTAAATGGGATATAAGCATCAACATTTGGGCCTTCTGTCTTGTTAAGCTGCATATAATCTGTAAGTTGTATCATGGGTTATTCTGAACTATTATCATTGAGTATATACAATGTATGTCCTTTTGATCTGGGTTACCTCCCTCAGGATGATATTTTCTGGTTCCATCCATTTGCCTGTGAAATTCATAATCTCATTTTTAGGAAATGCAAAATTTCCATTTGTATATTCTATGAACATAGTGGAACACATACCATTTTGATATGGTAGAACATTTTTTGTGTATATGCCCAGAAGTAGTATAGCTGAGTCTTCAGATAGAAGTATTTCCAATTTTTTGAGGAACAACCAGATGGATTTAGAGAGTGGTTATAACAGTTTCAATCCCACCAGCAATGGATGAATGCTCTTCTTTCTCCACATCCCTGGCAACATCTGCTGTGGCCTGAAATTTTGATCTTAGCCATTCTGATTGGTGTGAGGTAGGGTAGTTTTGATTTGCATTTCCCTGATGACTAAAGATGTTGAATATTTTGTTAGGTGCTTCTTGGCCATTTGAAATTCCTCATTTAAAATTTCTCTGTATATATTTATACAAGATGTTCTTTATGCACTAGTCATTTTAGATTCCATTTCTCACTTAAAACAACATTTTCATGTTAGTTATAGCTAAATATTTCTGTGTCGTGAATCACTCTCTAGCTATACAAAAATCTTTATGTGTCTTGTATTTCCAATTGTTGCTAAAATATCTTTGCTTTTAAGTTCTGATTTAACGTGTAAAATTAAGAAATGTGTCACAGATATATAAGTAGAACATCCATTGTATTTGTTATTTTGTATGTCTGTAGGAGTATAAGGAATTATTATCATCATCATCATCATCATCATTATTATTATTATTATTATTATTATTATTATTATTATTGATATTGATATTTTCTAAACATAGCAAACTCCTTAGGTAAAATTTTAAAACTGTTTTCTCAGGGTTTGGTGGAAGCTACCATTTCTGAGGTATTGCACTGGATCCAGAGAGAGTGACATACAGACAGAGACAGAGACAGAGACAGAGACAGAGACAGAGACAAAGACAGACGCTTAGGGACTTATGTGGGAATAAACATGATAAGTCAACTTCCTTACCCATGTTAATCTTTCCTTAAAAGAAAAACATGCTAATTTTCAAGCATTTTAAAAGAGTTAATTCATATGAATATTCATTAGCTCTGAGACTAATTATTCCTCTTTATATTTTCATCATGTATTTCCTGTGCATCTTGATGTGATAGAAAAATATGTTACATAATAGTTTATATATTAAAAACATGAAGCTTTAAATTATGTCAGTAAAAAAAGTAAAGAAACAATGTGAGTTAAACTTTTTGAGGACTGACAATAATCTAGACATTTATCTGACCTAGGAATACAAAAAGTTCTACCTTCATGGAATTTATGTGGTATAATGGGGAAAGGTAAAATTTGCTGGGGAAGAATAAATGAGAAGCAACTAATTTTGTTTGCAGGAATACAAAGAGATTTCCCAAGAGTGCTGATAGCTGATTTGCATGTTACTCCAAGACTTCTGTATGTCAATGAAGAAAATATGTGCATTCCAAGCTAGGGGTTTGTTTGCAAGGATGAATGTACGACTGGGCATTAGGTGCTCAGGAGACCTCTTAGATCTGTGCAAAGGATGAAGGATGGAAGGGATCAAAACGAAGACCTATAACCTTGATGCTGAAAAGAAATATTATCAGACAAAGAGCAATTACATTAGAATAAGGACACATGCAGCATAACCCATTTAAAATGCATTGAGTACAACACAAAAGGGCAAGAGAGTAAAAAGTTATAGTTTAATGTATGCACAACAGAATTATAAGGGTGCCATCCCATCCTGTTTAAATACTGAGTAGATGGAGACCAGGATGCTTGTATCTTTGTAGCAAGTCAGGTTGATTATTCTTAGAAAGAGAATAAGTACATTTTATAACTCCAGATAATGAGCTGAAGAATCCTCTGCTCGGAGTTTCCTCAGCTCCCATCTTACATATTTTTCTTAAATGTCACTTAGATGGAGAACACTAAGTGAAGGTCAAGGACAGAGTTGTTGGCTGTCCTGTTGAGGGACTCCTTTTTCAGATGGAAGGAGATCATTTTAAAATTGTATTTAGTATTTATAGCCACAGGATCGTGAAGCTACTATAATACTAAATTACGGTGCTTAAATCTTAAATTGTATCTTCTTATTATTCAAATTCAAAAAATAATTGACTGTTCTAATATTATTCAATAGTGTGAATTGAAACAAACTGCCACTCAGCTCTCTACTCAACCCCCAAGGCTGAGAGCAAATCTCCTATGATTCATTATTGTGTGTCAGACACACACAGCATGATGTCCCAAAGAGCAAGGAATTAAAAGAAGGCTGCTGCTCTTGAAATGTATCCTCAAGGGTCACAGAGAATACCACTTAAGTACAGGGATTAAACTATAACCTTGAGTTTTCATTTGCTAGTGTGTCCCTAGTGAAAAATGCTTAAAATCTTCAGGCTTCAGCAAATTCCTTATCCACATCCCAGCCAGTGAGATGACAGGGAGGAAATCAACTGAGTGACAATTTAAACTGTGTATTCCCTGTTAGTTTTATTAATTGAAGGTAAAGAAAATGTACTGACTAAACAAACTGAGCTATTGAATAACAAGCAAACATTATCCAACGAAACCACCTGCCTCAGGGTTCTGTATCCTTATAAAAATCACCAATTCCACAAACTTACAAATTCAGTATCCCTTGAAAGATCTGTACACAAAATAAAATAATTATTCAGTGAAGTAGGATTTAAATTCTGAATTAAAAATAGCACAAAATCTTTCTGACAAGAATCAACGTATAATTATTTAAAATGAGTATAATTTTCTGAGCCACATCTGGAATTATAGAAATTATAGAAATCAGGCATTAAATACATTATAGAAGAATTAATTTCCCTGTTGCAATGAGTAAATGCTATGACTATAGAAACTTAGGGGGAAAGGTTTATTTTGGCTCACAGCTGTAGGGTACTGTCCAGTGTGGGAGCAATGTCCAGGTGGCACTGGTATGAGGCAGCTGCATAATTTATCCATATTCAAGAAGAAGGTGCTGAAGAGTGCCCATGCTCAGGTTCTTACTTGTTGTCCTGTTGTTCAGGATTGATGTCCAAAGAATAGTGCTACCCTCAGCACATAGGCCTTCTCACCACAACTACCCTACTCAGGATAATAACTCACAGGGATGCCCAGAGCCTGACCACATCTAAAAACTCTTCAAGGTGTATCCAGAGGCTTGTTTTTCAGGAGACTCTCAATATAGTCGACAAGGTACATTAATTATTGAAACTATGCCTCTTGTCAACTTAACATTCAAAACAAAAATGTTAAGCTACAAATATCCCCTTTGTTTCCACAACTTAGATGCATTCTATGCACATCGAAAAATCGTTAGATTTAAACAGTGTTGATCTTTTATAGAAACTAATTCGAAGCCTCATCTGAAGCTCAAGAAAATCTCTTAACTGTATGTGCCTATAAAAAAAAAAAAAGTCACCTACTTCTGACATATGATGGAATATAGTAAACATCTCCATTCTTGGAGGTAAAAATAGGGATATAAAATAATAATAGAACCAACAAAGACTGAAACCTGGCAGAACAAACACCTAGTGGCTCAGTCTCTGACAAGTGACACTTACAAGGCAATTCCATGAATCCTAAGGGCTTCAGTAGCCACAGTAGTCCAGATTTGTCACATTCAGTACACAGTGCCTCAGTAGACACCCCATGCTGCTGACACTTCCAATGTCATGGGATCTCCACTGCCCTTTGGGCTTCTCTCTGTGGCCTTTAAAAGGCTCTTGACAAGCACTCTGACCCTGATACACTCTGCCTAGCCTTAGATCCTTTGTAAATTTTCAGAGGCTTCCTTTAATCTTGTATTTTTTTTCAATACTACAAAACAGTAACATATGGATGATCTTTAACATGTTCTACTTCCAGCTCAGATGTGGGATAACCTCTTTGGATGCTGATGCAGAGAAAACACATCACTGGGCAGTTGTTATTAATGATCAGGACACCCCTGCAGTTGCATCCTCAATCCAGGCTCTTTTATCAAATTCATTTTTATTATTCCAAGCTGGAACTTTTGATGTGTAGTGTTTGCCCTCAGAGCACCTTTGCTCCCTCACAGGTCCAGGCAGGCTGATATTTGAGCAGCTACAACCTCCTGTCTGTCATGCATAGCTGGGAAGTTTAACCTGCTCATGTTTTATCCCCTCAGCAAACTCCAGGTGCTTTATCCTTTGCTGTTGAACATTTCACTCCTTTCACAATTGAAATGGTCTCCTATTTGAAATATCCCTCACCAAATAAAGTAGTCTGTTATTTTTTAAAATTCTGCTTTACTAAGGTTATTAGGCTATAGGTAAGATGAAATTAAATTATTAACTACAATTTCATATTAATGGTCTTTAACCTAGTTCCAGGAAGAGTCTAGTTCTCCTTGGGAACCTCAGGACCTAATCTTCCACAGTGAGTAGTCCCATTAACATCCTACTTTTCAATGTCCCTGTTAAAATAACCTATTCAACCCCAGTAATGCTGCTATATGGTTATTCTTACACACAGTGACAAGTTCATCCACTATCCTTCCATAAAGCAGAAGTTGGTGTTGTTGTTGCTAATTGTTGGGTTTGGTTTGGTGTTTTTATACTCTGCCTCTCCCTCAGAAAAGATCAGGCCTCCCAGGTAAATAAACTGAACATTGCATCTCAAGCAACAATTGAACAAGGTACATACCATAATATCAACACTGAACAAAGAAACCACTATGAGAAAAGCAGTCTCAATAGCAGGCAAAAGTGCCAGAGAAAACCCCTGTTTCTACTGTATAGAATCCTGTAAGAACATCAAGCTAGTCAGCTACAACATATATACCTATATACCGAAGACCTACGTCAAAACTCTCCAGGCCTCCTGATCTCTATTCAACATCCTTACTGGTAAGGGAAATGCAAATCAAAAGTACTTTGAGATTTCATCTTATACCTGTCAGAATGGCTAAAACCATAAGCATGAATGATTGTTTATTCTGGTGAAGATATGGTACAAGGGGAAATGACAGTGTAAATTTTGCAGTCACTTTGGAAACAATATGGCAGCTTCCCACAAAATTGTGAATAGTTCTACCTCAGGACCCAGATATACCACTCCTGGACATATACTCAAAGGATGTTCCATCCTATCACAAGGATACTTGCTTAGCTACGTCCCTAGCAGTTCTATTCATAATAGCCAGAGAAGGAAAAGAACCTAGATACCCTTAACTATAGAATGGATATAGAAAATGTTGAACACCTATGCAATGACACATTACTCAGCTGTTAAAAACAAAGAAAGCATGGAAAGTGCAGGTAAATTGGTGTGACTAAAAAAATATCCTGAGTGAGGTAACTCAACCATGGTATTGTACATAGACAAATATGGTGTGTTTTCACTTATATATGGATATTACCTAGAAAGTAAAAGAGAATCATGCTGCAATAGGATCTCTATGAAAAATTATTTTCTGGGTTGACTGGCACAGGTAAGTTGTAAACGGGATATATTATGTTCCTTGCAGAGATAGAGAAAATCCTGATAAAATGACTGTAATTGTGAGGGGGGAGGCTTGCAAGGGAAAGGTAGAAACCTACTGCAATGGAATCTCTCTGGAATCTATCAGAGCAATCCTAACAAAGACTCCTTGTAATAGGGGACAAAAAGCCTTAACTACACATCATTTGTAACCAGATAAGACTCCAAGTAGAGTGATTGGGACACCAACCCAGCCACAAAATTTTGATTTATAGTTTATCTTACCTACAGAGTCTTCTGGGACTGGAGTCTAGCAGAAGCATCATCAGAAAGACTAAAGATTTTACACAGAAACTGACAAGAACAGATGCAGCATCAATCCACCAAAATTAGCAAACGCCTGGGAAGTCTTAAAGATGGGAGAAACAAAGGATGTAAGAAACCAAGGGGGTCATAAACATCTGAAGAACAAAGCCCATGTACCAGTTTTAAAGCTTAATAACTATACTTAAGCTATCAAAATAGCAATGACCTCACGTTTTAGAATAAACTTTCTGATTTAGTTATGTTCACTATTTCTGGGATTAAAAGGCTTTTCGAAGTGCCTAAGAGTGTGTAGGCAGTAATGAGGTGAGAGAGATGTATCATATACTATAAGTAGTGTTATCTGGAGTTGGCATTATCAGATACTTTTCTGTTTTTAAAGTTACTGAGGTTCAAACATTTTAACACAATACCCTGATAAGATAGCAGCACAATGAAATACTACAAAGGATATTTAATACTTGAAATGAAAAATAATTAGGACATTTTGTTACACTAGTGACTCTAAACTCAAAGTATCTTTTGCTTCAGTGTCATTAATGTTTGTTTTAATTGCCCTGAAGTTAAAGAAACATGCATGTCCTCCAAACTTTTCTTGCTCTATTTGCTTATTTAGACACAATAAGCTTCATTTGAAAGTAATATCTCAATGAAAGCAAATCACCAAGATTTGCTTTTGCATGGAGAATCGATACGATTTCCTCAATTAGACTTATGATTAAGAAGAACGGGAAATGAAATGACTGGTATTCCTCTGCCCTAAGGAATTCCTTACATCTCGTTACAGCTGTAGAAAGAACCATGCTGCTTGGGCTGGCTCCCTGTGCCATTTGAGTGCAAGCTGCACAGAAAACAAGCACAAAGGGGCAGTTTGCAGCTCCATTAGCTGAAACATGCCATGTTCCCTCACAGGGTGCAGGTGTGAAGCCAGGAAATATCTAACAAAGCAAAAGTCTTTGTAGCTCAGTAAATGGTCCCTGCTCTCCAGTGTTCTCAGAATAGGAGTACTACCTTGAATGATCTTCAGTCAGGTTAGTGTAAAGTCATCTGATCAAGCTTACAAGACATCTGCAATGAATGTGATTAGATACAAAACGTTCCTGTATCTTCTGTTCCTTTCCTTAGTTAACAGTTATAGCTCCAATATGAAGAAGGGAAGCAAAGAGCCTGGATGACTAAAACTAAAATCACAATAACAAAGCAGTCATGCCCTTTCCCTGGGGAATGAAATATTACAATAATAGGAGCAGGTGGGACTTCGGAGGTGGCATAGTTCACCCATGAGTCCTGTGGCTGGATTCAAGCCAAGTTCACCTCCAAGTATGCCATCTCCACACTATTTGGAAAGTCTCCAGAGAGAAAACCTATAACGGCCATCTTTAGAAATTGGCCAATGTGAAGCAATTTGTACATTTTTGCAAATACTTTAGTTTTGTATTATAAATTTACCATGCTCTGTGTTTCTGCTGATGCCTCCTAACAGATTCTCCACTTGTGCTGTTTAATTATATTTGGTGCACCTCTCCACATAGCCTGAAATTTTGCATACTTTTGAGTCTGTGAACCACGCCTCCCAGATAATTTAGATATGGCTTATTAACTAGTATTCTGTGTAATTGCATCTCACAGCCTGAATGCTGTAGCATTTTTTTTTAAAGAAAATTTACCTTTACATTTAGTATTGTTTGCCTGTTTTATTAGGGATTATGATTTACTTGAAAAAGTAGAGTTAGTAATTTAATAACAATGATAGATTTATTTCCTGTTCATGCAGTGTGCAGAGAAGTACATGCCATGTTAGGAAGTTTGTTCCCTGAGGCATTCTATGCCCCAGGCTCATTTCTACTTTCTGTTCTGCCCCTCCCCCTGATTTCCTAAGATTTCCATCTTCAAGGAAGTTTTGCAGCAAAAAATATATATATATATATATATATATATCATTGTAGCTCAAAATATCATATCCAAGTGCCAGGATGACAGGGTTTGTCTTGGTTAGGGTTTCAAGTACTGCAGCAAAATACCTTGATCGAAACTCAGGTGTGGAGGAAAGGGTTAATTTGGCTTAACAGTTCTACATTTCTGTTCACCACCAAAGCAATTCAGGACAGGAACTAAGTGCGTGATCTTGGGGGCAGGAGCGGATGCAGAACTGCATGAAAGCTTGTTCTTTACTGGCCTGCTTCACATGGTTTGTTCAGCCTGCTTTCTTACAGAACCCAGGAGCAGCAGCACAAGGATGGTGTTAGCCACAATGGGCTGCTTATCTCTCCTTTATCATTAACTGAGAAATGCCTTATGGCTGGATCTTATGAAGGCATTTCCTCAGCTGAGGCGCCTTTCTCTCTGATGACTGTAGCTTGCATCAAGTTGATACAAAACCAGCCATTACAAGGCCATATTAAAATATCACTACCATTTAAGTTCTCTCCCTTTGACATATGTTTCCAGTAACCTAATGGAAAAATACTCAACTTTGTTTCTTTGGTCTGAATCTTAAATGACAGACAAATTTGCTAGTATGGAAACCTAAGCTATGGAATCTCTAAATAGATAAAACTGCTTCGAAAGCATCAGGGTTGTGTGCTGGATAGTTTTTGACAACCAGACACAACTAGTGTCACTAAGCAAAAGGGAAACTCAGTTATGATTTGCCTCCATCAAAATTTCCTCTGGAATTGTCAGTGGGTGTTTTCTTGCCTAGTCAATCTTGTGAGAGGGATCATCCCTTAGGTCCTTGATGCCACCCCTGAGCAGGAGGTTTTAGATTGTAGAGACAGAAAGCAAGATCAGCAAGCTCTCAATGTGCCAAAGCATGTCTTGCTGACTTTGTTCTCCTCTAGTGTTAAAATGTGATTTCACCTTGCTTTTCTATCTTGATGGGTTTATTTTGACCACACATGTTGCTCAGCTTTGTTTGTTTGTTTATATTGTTGGTAATCCGAAAAATTAAATCCATGACAGACCTCTAAGCCTATTTGCTTTGCTTTGAAAAATTCTTTGAATTTCAGTTTCTACCTGTGATTTTTCTCTAAACTCTTTGTATATTCCATGTAAATATCTATCTGTGTCTTTTTATGAGGTCAAAGAAGTGAGAACATTTTAGCTGACTCTACAAAGACAGGCTTTCAACTCTATTTCAAGCTGTATAGCCATAAATGGAAAATCATGTCAAGTTTTCCAAATAAGTATAATTTATAAGACATTTTATGCTATAGATGTAGTTCCAACTAATGCTTAGACTCATTTGAGTACAACTTTTTTTTACATGATATTTTATTTTCTATTCACCTGTGCAAGAGGTCCTTTAGTTAGTTAGGGAAAACAGCTCTTACTAAAACCAAAACAACCAATGACACAGACATGTAAACTTGATTTTTCTGTTTCTTAAAGTTTATCTATCCACTTGGGAAATATATGGAGGAAATAGAGTATTTTGCCCATTCTTATAATCTAAGAGAAAAATAATTCACTTAAACTAAAAGCAAATACAAACCTCTCATTGAAAAGATGTGTTTAACGCTCACATACAGGTTCTTCTCTGTTTTAAAGTTATACTAATTTAAAACTTCTATCTTTGAAGGCTAGATGGTAATTTAGAGCATACTAGGTGATATTTTTCAAATCACAGTTTATAACACAGGTAAGAAATGGCTGCAACACAGATAGATGGGCGGCCTGGAAAATTAAAATGGCACATTGTACATCCAAGAGAAGATGTTGCAAAGAAACTTCATACAAAATTTAATAAGATATATTAAAATCTGACAAATGAATTCTGAAGAGTCAAAGTGCATGAAAATGGGTGGAGATGATATCATTTGTGCTTTGTGAGTACCAACACAAAATACATAGCTCTAATTTTAAAGGAAATAATAGATAGATCACTATAGAGCCATTTTCAGTGACCATAGCCTGGAAACACAGACTTAGGTTACTCTAAATTCAATGCTTCAAAATGCAAGAAGGTTCATGAATGTTTAGAATTTTACAGAGGGGAGAAATTCATATGTCAAGGAACAATTAAAATAGATAGCACATGTATAACAAGATGGTGGAAATATTGTTCTATAGGTTGACATGATATCTGAACTTTTGAATAAGTGGGATCTAGGGCTCTACAAACATAATATATTCTAGTAGGTCTAATAAGAAATGTAGATAGTCTACAACACTTGATTTATCTATTAGTTACAAGATTCTGCATGACACAGAAACAGACAAGAAAAATCTTTTTTTTTTTTTTGAGAGCTAGACTGAGCCCAGGATAAAATAATTAGCTTCTGGACATACTTCTTTTCATTTTCTCTACAGCACCACACTTCTTGCCAGTCACACACTCTCAGTATACCCAGCTTTCTTCTCAGAAATTTCTGTTCACATAAGTTAATTTGAACTAAGTAAAGAAAAAATAGTTTAATAAAATTAATTTCCAACATTGATTCAATTCATGCCCACTACTTTTATATGATTATAACACAACAACTTATTCTAAACTCTCTTATTTCAAATTAGTAACTAGATGAGGAAAAATGTTTTAAGAGAAACTATATCATGGATAGAAAGAAATAATGTCTTCTAAGGGGGTGTGAAACATTTCATGTTTCAGTGTCTTGATTTCTTTGAGTTGCACTTTTATGCTAGTTTCATATTCATAAAATATTCTTTAACATGCCATTACTTCTACATTATTCTATTTGCCTCTTGGATAAATATGCATAGGGAGCACAGAAGATATGTTCCATTTCATGACATAGAGGTTTGAAGATGTCATGGCTTCTTCATCCTTAGGGCAGTTATTACTATAACATGTGAATGTAAGGCTACATAGACCATGGACCCATGTGGTTACCTTCTGCATTAGAGAAACACAAATAGGATGTACAGTTAAACTTCTCTAGAGGAGCAATGACATGAACATAAAATAAATCTTTCTGCAAATCTGAGAATAGAAGTCAGGCTAAACTAAATCCTTAGAATCACTGAAAGGAACAAAGTCCTATAAGGAGCAATTACATTTAAGATAACATGGTACTGGCACACATGTCTATACTAGACCAAAATATGTGCAACATTGTCCATTCTGGGGATTATAAATAATTACTGGTAGATGACTGTGGACACAGAGGCAACACAGAATAAACAGTGGTATAATCTGTTACATAACCATTTCATTCTAACTTTTGCCAGATTTTGCATATGTGTGACATCCTGTAAGTGTCAATGTTAGTTTTCACATTTCTATTATGCTACCATGCACATGTCATTATGACAGCCTTCATTTGTGAAAATGTATGTACTGATGTGCCTGTGTTGTCAGTGTATGTCTTATCTGCCTATAGTCATGCAGGTCTTTGTCAAACTCTGGTTTACTGAAGTTCTTCTTCTCTGCCTGGAGTCAGAATTCATACATACACTTTTTATTATGTCCTTTGTATCTTGCCACTACATAACCAGTAGATCTACAGTGATCTTTGCAAAAGTGTAATTATCATATATTTTTCTATCACAATTGACTATTAACTCTTCAATATATTAAGGATAATGAAAAAAATCAAACATTCGTGAGCTCAGACAAAATGATTTTGGAAAGGTCAGGGGAAACAATGCTGTTTTTGTAGAGCTGTCCAAAACCATCTACAGGTTTTTTGCTTCCCAGTAGAGACCAAGTGTGTCACAGCTCTCCACTTTAAATTCTGCCATTTTCAATAAAAAAAAAAAAATCACACTTTGTTATATCCTTTATCCCAGTTATGGATATTAGCATAGAATTCTATAAGTCACAAAAAGCCTACATGCTCCAACTTTTGTCAACTTCTCTCAGTCTTCTGTTCTGTTTTCTGGAACTCAATATCTTTTTATTTATAAAACTATGATATAAACCACTTGATCTCTAAAGATCTCACCTACCAGCTTCCGGTTGAAGAGTAATTGACCTCCTCTGCTTCCTCGACAGATGTTTAAAATTATTTTTTTCTTCCTCTTGTAGTTTTATAGTGATTTGTCTTAAAGCTGGGACAATTTTCTTTTATTGTATTATTGAAGAATCTTGCTTTTTTTCTGAAGATTTCATGAGCTTTATAGCTCACACCATCATAGCACTTTACACACTGTTCTTCATTATTATTATCATAGACTCTCATTCAATGCATACCTTTGTTTCTCAATTATTACAGCTTTTCTCTACAACACTATTTCTGCATTATTACATATTAACTTCAATATGATTTCAGATATTATTTCTGACATTTCAACCATTAGGTTTCTCTACAAAACCTCAGCTAATGACACTATCTTTAGTATCATAGCAAATGGCCATTGTCTTGCTTAATTTCTATCATATTTCCTCTATGTTACCATTTCAACAATACATATCTACTTATGTTCCTACATTTCAGAAGTTTGCAGATGCTTCAGAGTTTCATCTGCCTCTCTAGTTTTTTTTTTTAATTCATGTTTGTCAATGTATTTCATTGTTCTCAAGCTCCCTACATCTCCCTTCCTACTGAGTTCAGAAATCCAAAATCATAGCTAAAGTGAAACCTCCACCTATTCTGTGAGCTGACTACAAAAACACATTAGAAACAACTTAATAGAAGGATTATTTATTTTGATTTAGGGTTTCAGAGGATCACACTCCATTGTGACAGAAATGACAAAAACAGCACGTAAGGCAATTAGAGTGACATGTCACATGGCAGCAAAGCAGCAATCAGGGAACCTGTTATAGAGGCAGTGCTTGGTCAAAATCCTCAAGCCGTCTTCTAATGAACAACTACTGTTGCCCTAGCCCATGTTCAAAATGTTCTACAACTTATTAAAATAGTAGCATCTTCTAGGGGGTCAAATGTCAAAACAGAGAACCCGTGGGGGATATTTCCTTCTCACACTATACCAGTAGCTGTAGCCAATTGCAAGAAAGCTGTGTGAATAGTATTGTTCAATCTTAGGTCACGTTCTAGTTAGATTTAGACTTTTGTCACAAAATAATGCAAGAATAGTAAGATTTATTTTGCCTCATAGTTGGATGATAGAAACCCACTGGGGAAGGCATGGCATCAGATATGTGATGTACCTGGTCACAATATATCCACAAGGAGGAAACAAAGAGGACCAAATGCTGAAATTCAGTTCATGTTCTCTTATTCCATTTTAATTCAGACCAGGAGTGAGCGCATAACATGATGCTATCCATGTTCAGAAGGGATTGTCCCTCCTTACTGAAACATTCCTGAAACTCCCCTGTAAGCACACAAAAACATATTTCTCCTTAATTCTTTTAAATCACCCAAGATGCCCATGAATTTAACTGCCATGCCTACCTAACTGGGCCTTCAATTAGTGATATTCTTTCCTGTCTGAGAAACTGAAGGAATCAGAAGAAAATGTGCTGATTCCACTAGCTCTGTATTTCTACTACTGACATCTATATTTACACAAATCTGACATCTCTGACCTGTTACTATAAATGAACTACTAGAGTCTTATCTGGGCCACGAGTGGATAGAATTCCTTCTGCCCCGATTAGGAATTGCTCTCATTTCATAGCACCAATTGCTTGCTTTCAGTGCCTAATTCTTTGACTACAATATCTTTTCCTCCTAGCTCGTCTACATAGAGCAGAGCCAATAACAAGTATGCACACATGCACACATACATGCACATGCACACACTCACACACACACACCACAGGGACACACAGACAGGTGGACACACATGGGTACACATTAACACACGTGGTAGAAAAGAGGAAGGCAGGAAGAAGGGAGCAAGAGATTATTACATATATGCTCATAATTTAGGAAAACTAAGTGGTTGTATAAATTACTATCTTAAATACTGTTTTTGTAAAGTTACCAGTACAGTACCAGTGAAAATATAAGGAGTTGAAAACTGGAAAAATTATTTAAAATAAAACCAAACAAAATATTTATGGGAAGTCAAAATTTCCAAGAACCATATAATCAATTGTGCTAAGTTATAGTGTCAGTTCAAAGGTATTAGAGACAATAGTGATGCTGGAGTGAGTCATAGTCTGACAACTGGGAAGGCTCATGGGCTTTTATTTCAACATAACGAAGTGCCTTCTCCAATTCTCTATGTTTTTATTTTTATCATTCAGTTTAAAAGTTTTCCTCTTAAGTATGCCCTCAGTAGATTCTGACCTCAGGCATTTTGTCCTATGAAACTTTGTTTCATGTTCCTGCCTGCCTAATTGGAAAATATTCACATTCTTTTGCTCTTCTTGTTTTCTTCTCCATGTGTTATATTTCTCCTCTCCTCTCCCCTCTTCACCTGCCCTCTCTTTGACCCTTTCCTGTGTTTGTCAACCTCTCCTCTCTGCTTCTCCGCTTCTCCTCTTCCATTTCTCGTTCTTCCTTCCTCCATAGTTCTAGTGTCCTGCCCAGTCTGATCCCAAACATCATCATTCTGTACCAATAATCACCAATCACATTTTCTATTCATACTAGAACATAACTGTATACTGTGCATCTGTCTGCTTATAATTCTCCTGGGAATATCTGATAAATTTCACCCACCAACTCTCTACATGTAAGCTCTCTACTGCTCAGAGCATTTCAATATAGCTTGCTTTGTTCCACTTGGCAGTAATTCTCTACATTTATCACACTAAAATATCAGGAAAATATGATTTATTTCATTTTAATTTGCCATTTAAATTTAGTTCTACCTTCTAAATACACACAGAATCCTGACACATTTTTCTGTTTGTGAAGTTGTCTAGGATAAATCCGAGGGTATATTGAATGTAGCTGAGGGCAATACCCATACAGGTGGCCTCCTTCATCTAGAATTTGCATCCTATCTTTCTTCTGAGCAAATTATTAGTTATATGTAAACACTTGTCAAGTTGTTGCAAGGAATTTCATAAAACTTTATAAAATGCATTCCCAAGCATTTCTATTGCATTCAAACTAAAGAATAAAGTCCTCTGACAACAGATAAAAAAAAACCCAAAACTGGTTATTTATTTATATTACAGCATCTAAAATAATCTATCTCATCCCCCAAAGTGCTTTCTTTTGCCACTGTGGAATTCTGTTTGCCTTTTAATTACACCGTATTTGTTTCTGCCTTTTTATTAATTTTCCATAAGGATTAGAAAATTGATTTTTGATATCAAAGTTAGATTCTTTGAACATTGTTGTTTGGAGGATGAATTAAATTGTCTAATGTGTGAATACTGTAGTGGAAATTGATTATCTTGGTTAATAATTATATAGGCATATAGTAAGAAAAATGAGACAATTTTATTTCAATTAGTCACAAGAAGAACCTTAGTGAATATTATTATAGTTTTAGTCATCAAATAGGTAGTTTTCTGAGTATCTGAAAACATTTGCTATTAATAATAATAATAATAATAATAATAATAATAATAATAATAAATTTGCTAATTTCTGCTTTAAAAATCTGTGATCCTATACAAAACTGTAAAAAGTTATAAGACACAATTTAGCTCATCTTTCTTGTTCAGGAATGAAATTTCTGTATTACAATATTACTGGCTTTGATTACTGTAGGATCCTAAATAACAGTCATTTATTGGAAATTTACTAGAGTATTTTTTTTATTTCTGCAAATATTTTTGACCCTTTAGCAATTCAAATTTTATTCATTTGAATTTATTACTAGAGTCTTAAAACCAAATTATTCTCTATATGTCACTGAGGATAAATAAGTGTAAATATCTAATCAGTTGTATATGTGAGTCCTAAAAAGTATTAATGCTAAAATCAATTTCTTTCATTATAGGTATTTAATTATTTATTTACTGATTTATTGTGAAAGTAACTATTACTTCTTCAGAGGAAGAAATTAGATGAGAATAGTATCCAAGATATGTGAATACACTGCTCAAGCTGAGCTCAGAGCGTTGCTTTTTCTATCCTAACTATTCCTAGGCCTACAGAAAGAAACTTTTGAGCTCTGTGCAATCTAATCTTCCAAGCTGAGTGTATCAAACTGGCTTCTCTTGGCTTCTGACTGAATTGCTCTCTCTGCTCAGTCAAACTAACTCTGGCAATCTGTTCTCATCTTCTAGATCCTTCTCATTTCCTGGCTTATTGAGTATTCCCCTATAACCTGTCTCTGTAAAACTGTCCTTACAAAATTGGCTGCCCACCCCCCTTCTCTCTCTCTCTCTCTCTCTCTCTCTCTCTCTCTCTCTCTCTCTCTCTCTCTCTCTCTCTGTGTGTGTGTGTACTACTCTCAAGTTTCCCATTTTTCTGTGGTTCTGTCATAGTGACTGCTCTTTTCTATGTTTTCATGAGAGTTGAACATATCCTATCACTGACTCATTCTGTAAAATCTTTCTCTGATTTCTCTCTTTGTCTCTCCTTCAGTTAGATGCCACTGTAAATCACAGCTGCTTCCTTCTACAAACTAAGCTTATCTTCATTAATGTTTTGGAATAAAGGAGTGTACTAAGGGTGTGTCTGTATTCCCGGCAGAGAGATTATAAGTGTATATGCATTTCAGCATATCCTTGGAGGTGATTCCTTGCTAGAGCAGCCATGTTGCTGGCTTTAAATTTTTCCACAATTTATTTTTATTGTCTTACACTCAAGGTCCTGACTTGTAGATCAACTTGGCTCAAAACAATTTATGTGATCGAGGTTGTTGCCAAACTTGTGGTAATCTTCCTGCCTCTGTCCTCTAGATCTAAAATGAAGGACTTTGATTGCTTATCAAAATCAGGCTAAACTCTCTTCTGAAATTTCTGAGACTTAGGGAAATCTAAAAATTCTGTATCATGAAGGTTTCTGCCTTTCACACCAGCATTTCTCAAATATTTGTTTTTCTCTGTGTCTATTTTGCTTTCCTTTCCCAAAATTTTGGTTTCCTGATGCCTACATGACCTCATATCCATGTTCCATGGCTTCCCTAGAGACTCCTTTCTACATATCTTACACAGGTGCCCCAAGGACATATCAAGCATATATCCAAATATGAACTTACATTTCAACTCCCAAGATAATCACTTTTTCTTGATCAATTGCATCACTATCAACTTAGTGACCATATTCGGGCTCGTGAGACCACAGTACACTGTTTCTATGTCCTTATCTTTACTAACCAGACCAAATTCTGTTTTTCCACTCAGCTCACTTGTACTGACTTTTGTCTATCTCATCTACTTCTGCTAAAATTTAGCTCGCAAAACTTCAATAAGTTTAAGATGATAATGGTTTTGGCCCTCTGCTCTAAACATTTTGTGTTTTGGTTATGAAATTTATTATTATTTCCATATTTTAGCCTGCTGGGCGAAGCACAAACTTTATTATAGACATAATGTTACATTTTTTCCTAGCTTCTTCCTCCAGCATTTGTTTTCATACCAATGTTATTTTAGCTGAAACACAATTCTTGTATCATTTGCAATTGCTCAACGGGTATTTGAATTTTGTTTGTCAGTGTTCATGAAGTATTTAAAATACTTTACAATGGGATGATATATATATATATATATATATATATATATATATATATATATATATATATATATATATATATATATATATATAATCACCAGATTAACTCTAGGAAGCTTTATTAAGGCTAATATCTTAATGATGATTAATTGTATTAAACTATCATTTCTCATATTTCTTACTTCTATCTTGCTTTAACATTGCATTTATTAATTCACTAAATAAATATTTATCAAATTTATATAATATGTGTGGTTATGTGCTAGCATATGAGACACAGAAGTAACATGTTGTAACATGTAAGATCAAAGTATCCTAATTTAAGGAAAAACATTCACAAACTATTTCAGGACTGGAGAGATGATGCACCAGTTAAGAAAGAATATATTCAATCAAAGGATCTCAGCTTGGTTAGTATCACGCACATTTGGTGTCTCAATCACCTTGTAATTCTAGCTCTAATGATGCTGACATCCTCTTTAGTCCTCTATATTTTGAAACTTTTATTGGCCCCTGTGGTCTCACTACAAGGATGCCTCTCTAGTGTGTAGCTGAGGTCACAGATTCTATCAGAATAAGCTTCCCAGGCAGTTCACTATGCCTGCCCTGTCGCTTCTGTACTGGGTGAATGTGACTGCCCCAGCCTGTTCCTTTTCTCCAACACCCAGCACAAACATGACTGAAAAGCATGGTAGTTTTTCAAGCAGGTTTATATATTAAATTCTCAATCAATAAACTCTCTAGACAATAAGATTTCATCCAGTGGGCAAAGATAAAAAACTGCCCTGCTATATGAGATAAAATGACCTACAGAAACCCTTAAAATATTTATATCTACCTATGGCCAATTGCAGACACCTAGATCTAGATGCTCCTTTTCAACTTCCATCTTTATCCCAAATCCCCCTTCTGCCTCCACTTCTGCCTCTCTTTTGTCACCTATCTTTTTCCTGTCCAATCATGTACCATCTTAATATAAATCTACAAGATAGAAACATATGCACTTATTTTAAAATTGGCAAAAATAAAGTCTTAGAAAAGTATACAGTAATATTAGATGGTATACAACCTAATGTTTGAGATTGTGACATGATTTGTAGTTCACAAAAATGTTCAAAAATATCGATAGAAACAAATGCCATATGATGCACATGGTGAAATACCTGAAAAATTAGAAATACTTAGTTAAGCTAGAGGCATGGCGTCCCTATAGGAAGACCACTAGTATCAACTAATCCAGATACCTAGGAGTTGGCAGAGACTTAAACACCAACCAAAAAGCACACATTGGCTGGTCTGTGGGCCCAGGCACATATGTAGCAGAGGGCTACCTTGTCTGGTCTCAGTAGGGGAGGATGTGCCTAAATCTGAAGAGAGTCGATGCCCCAGGGAAGGAGGCTGGGTGGGGTGGGAAGCATCCTCTCAGAGGTTAAGGGGAGGAGAGACTCATGAGAGGGGAGACTGGGCAGAGGAATAACATTTGGTATGAAAAGAATGAAACAATAAAACAATGTTAAAAAATTTAAACATTTGGTGAGATTCCTAGGTAAACTCTTTCATGCATCAAAGGTTTTAAAGACTTTAAAAATGGTTAAATAAGGCAGAAACTACCACAGAACGTCATGCACAGTGAGACAGCAGGGAAGACAAATGCAGAGGTCAGGCTGTGATGACTTCACTAGGCACCTAACAGAGATGCTCCTTTCTAGTGTCTGATGCTGACCTATTGAACCTGGGCTGGCCAGTGGACCTTAGAATCTAAAAGTACAGCTTGAAATCTTGATTTTTCTTCTTCAGTACTCAGAGTATTAAGTTTTACCACCTCAATAAAGTAGTAAGCAAATCAATGTTAATGTGGCTAAAACTATTTCTAGTTTTGCTGGAATTAAAAGTCTTCTCACAGTGACAGATACCACATTTAACTTTATATAGAAAAGGAGTTTCAAGACTTCTTATTGCTCTGCTTCATTACCTTTCCCGAGTACCCAGAGGACCACCATCCTTAGTAAGAATATTAACTTATGTGCTTGTTTTGCAGTAGAGTTTTCAGTGATGGCCTCTTTCAGAGCTAAAGAGATGAATGCATTATCCTGGAGTGGGGATGCTTTTAGGCCACTTGGAAGGCTATTGCTCTCATATCCCTTGTCACTATACCATCACAGAATTCCTGAACATCACAAACATGACACAGTTTTAATTGCACTATGAATTAAAGCCATGGCCAGGATCTGTTTCTCCTGAGCAAAGCCAAATTCTCTTGGCTGAGACACTTCCGACTGAGCTCTAAAGAGATACCAACAGTGGGACAGGCTGCAGCAAGCACTATTCCACGGGCATCTGGCTTCCCATTTGTTAGAGACAGAATGATAAAACTTGGAGATGAGGTTGGAGACAGATATGGAAATTGGTACGGACAGGTAAATATGTCTTTATTCTTTCCTTTTTTAAAATGGTCTCCTTAAGATGATTATTCAAATAGGTGGACATCAGATACATTCCGTAGTGGATAAAATGGGTCAGTCTTTAGAATGAGTTGTGAACAGGCAGGCATTTGTATAGGGCACAGATTATTTTTTTCTTCTAACATAAGAGACCATTTAAATTTATATTTCCAAGAAAAATAAAGCTTGATGCTTTTATGTTAGCAATGTAAGGTGTACTGATCATTTATGGCTAGCCATTTTCTGTTTGATTTTAAGTGCCAATTTGTAGAGAAAATCTTAAAGAAAATAAGATTCCAAATTTCTGGCTAACATTACTGTGTACTTTCTGCTAAATGAGTGATATATAAAAATTTCTGGAGGTTCCTTTCTCTTGGATAATTGTGTCCCTTCAAAAACAGAAAGGAGCTCATGTAAAGTAAAACTGATCACTCCACTTGTATTCCTAAGAGTAGCAATATTTCTCATTTGAAAGACTGATTTCAAATGAGGCTGAGAAATTTGACAGCAACTGATTTTCACTTAAGGAAATTTCTCAAAGATGACCTTTGCATACAAGAATAATGAGCTCAGTTTTTCTGTTATGAACAGGAAAAGTACTAGAAAACCCACAACGGTAGTCCAAGCGCACTGTGGCATGAATCACCACTGTCATTATGACGAGTGCTGAGGATTGTGCCTTTAGGCTCAATAAATATGGTGTATATAATAAGAAAAATCTATCTTATCTGAACAATTTCTCTTATAATGCAGTCTTGGGGCTGGAGACATGGCTCAGTGGCTAAGAGCACTGCTTGCTCTTCCAGAGATCCTGAGTTCAATTGACAGCAACCACATGTTGTCTCCCAGCCATCTGTAATGGGATCTGATGACCTCTTCTGGTGTGTCCGAAGAGAGCTACAGTGCACTCACATACATTAAATAAACAAATAAATATTAACAAAAAATACAAAATGAATCATGACACACCACCCTATAATAAATTAAATAACCCCACCAGAGATGAATATTTACTTATAGATTCATTTTCTTAAATGTTTAAATTATTATTATGAGTCTATTCATTTTAAACAGTGGTATTACTTGGAAATTATTAACATTTAATATTTTTATGTTTTTTGAAACATACATTTACATATATTACTTCTGAAAAGAATTCTTACTCAGGAGTGGTGCTGGAAGCACAGCTATGAATCAGTTTTGAATTTATTTTACACCTTAACTAAGCATTTTATATGCACAAATTTATTTCCAGGTATCATACAACATATCATCATAAACTTTTGTTTAAAATTAGGTAAGGACCATGGCTCTCATTCAGTTTTAACCTATGGAATGGCAAAACACATTATGTGTTAGGAAATAGCTCTTTTTTTTCTTACCACGTTATTTAAAATGAGAGAGATACATGTACAGATTTTTTAAGCATTTTGACATAAAACTATATGAATATATTTTTGTCAGTACTTGATTTTTTTTAAAGGTTTGATACTATGCATTGAAATCTTACTAGTTACAATAAGCATAAAGTACATGTAAAACAAAATGTAACATGGAAATAGTCAAAAGTTTTCTTGGTGTGTATCGATTAGACATAATGAATTTTAAATAACAAAAATTGCCAGAATGCTATATTCTTAGTTCTTGAGTTATTAATGATTTAAGGTCTATGTGTACCTCACTCTGAGTGGGTGCAATACACTGGGAATAGCTCTTAAGAATGAAGGAAAGAAAGGAAACTGCACCCTAGGAAAAGCAAGAAGCAAAAACCAAAAGAAGAAAAACAAACAAACATAATTCTACCTCTAACAACAAAAATAACAGGAAACAACTATCACTATTCCTTAATATCAGTGGACTCAATTCCCCAGTAAAAGGATATAGACTACCAGACTAGACAGGTAAAGAGGATCCAGCATTTTGCTGCATACAGAAAACTCATCTCAGTGACAAAGAGAAACACTACCTCAGAGTAAAAGTCTGGGAAAAAATAACTTTCCAAGAAAATGGTCCAAAGAAACAAGCTGGAGTAGCCATTCTAATGTTGAATAAAATAGATTTTCAATGAAAAGTTATCAAAAAAAAAGATAAGGAAAGACACTTTTTAATCATTACAGGAAAAATTTATAAAGATGAACCCTAAATCCTGAATAACTATGTCCAAATGCAAGGGCATCCATATTCATAAAAAAAAATCTACTAAAATTCAAAGCAAATATTTCGCCATACACAATAAAAGAGAGAGACTTCAATACCCCCTTCTCATCAGTGGACAGATCATGGAAGCAGAAACTGAACAGAGACACAGTGAAACTAACATAAATTATAAACCAAATATTTTAAAAGACATTTCATCCTAAAAAAAATATACCTTTTTCTCAGCAATTTATGGTACCTTTTTCAAAATTGACCATATAGTCTGTCACAAAACAGGCCTCAGCAGATACAAGAAGATCAAAATACTCCCATGCATCCCATCAGATCATCGATGACTAAGACTGATATTCAATAACAACAAAATCAACAAAAAGCTCACAAACATATGGAAGCTGAACAATGCTCCATTCAATGATAACATTATCAAGGAAGAAATAAAGAATTAAAAAAAAAAACAAAATGAAGGCTCAATATAGCCAAAATTATGGGATGTAATGAAAGCAGTACCAAGAGTAAAACTCATAGCTCTGAGTGCCTCCAAAAAGAAACTGAAGAGAGCATACACTAGCTGCTTGACAGCACACCTGAAAGCTCTAGAACAAAAAGAAGTAGATAAACCCAAGAGAAGTAGATGGCAGGAAACAATCAAACTCAGAGCTGAAATCAATCAAGTAGAAACAAAAAGAACTATACCAAGAATCAACAAAACCAGAAGTTGGGTCTTTGAGAAAATTAATAGGATTGATAAACCCTTAGTTAGACTAAATAGAGGGCACAGAGAGAATATCAGAATTAACAAAATCAGAAATGAAAAGAGAGACATAACAACAGAAGCTGAGGAAATTCAAAAAACTCATCAGATCCTACTACAAAAGTACACACTCAACAAAACTGGAAAATCTGGAGAAAATGGACAAATTTCTAGAAATATACCAGGTACCAAAGTTAAATCAGCACTAGATAAAAATGGAATAGAATAGTGTTAATCATTCTGCAAAGTACAGCACCACATATATATCACAGAAAAAAGTCTTTAATATCCAGACTTAGTAATAGCACTTAGAGCATATTCTCCAGCAAAACAATATGATAAATGTGTCCATATAACTGGGCATGTAAAGAAACTATGTATTTGATACTTTAGAATAGATGCAGGGATGTTGCTTAAACTAAAACTATGCCACGTGTCTCTTTATTCACATTTTTTATCAAAAGAATATCATGACGCTCTATAATACCTGTAGTCATTACTGTGGAGATATGTATGCACAGTATCCTACATACAGAAAGAGTGAGCAGAGTCAAATATCATAAAAACAAGTGTTAAGTTGGGAGAAGTTCTGGGATTCAATCAAACACGTCTTCCAAAAAATTTTGGCCACAAATTTATTGTCTTAAAAAGTTTATGTATTATCAAATTATGCACAGGTTGATCAGTTTCACAAATGCTAAGTGGACAGTCCTGATATTGTAATTGAACTTCTATGCTGGTAAATGACATAAATATTCTGTGCAATTGTGAACTTCAAAAAGTAAGGAAGCAAGAATGTCAACTTTTTATAGATCGATTTTAATGATTTATGTGTGGGTTTCTATCTGGAAAAAGAGGACATTTTTGATAAATTGTGTATAGCCCATTTTACCAAATGGATAGCAGATGTTAAAAGGAAGAACATGAGGATTTCTCATAGTTTCTTAATTACAAGTAAATGTTACTGACTATATGCCATTTTAATCCACAAATCTTTATCAACAAAGGTTTTCCAGTAAACATACTACTCTGAGGGAATTTAGCTGCCTTGTTAGTAAATTGGATAGTTTGTAAGATTCAAAGAAGATGAAAAGGCTGACAAGTTTCTTCAAAATACAGAGTTTGAATTTTCTTTGAAATACATGAAAATTAAAATACTTAGAACTTTCAGAAATAACAAATTTTATTTGATTCATTATTCTTTTACATTTTTTTCATTATTTTATCTTCTGTGCTACAAAGATTATCTAATTTGGAGAAAAGGGAGCTCTGTAAAATCCTTAATTTTTATGTGCTAAATAATCAATATTGAATATATAGTATTTTTTGAACATGGAAATTTGCATTCATTGAAGTAGTATAAGTACCCATAAAATTAAATAACGATTAGTTTTATAAGATATAAATTAACATACAGAAAAGAAAATCACATTTCATATTTTAAGGACTAGTAACAATGACAGAAGATTTCTATGACACTGTCTGTAAGACCCTTGTGTGCCTTGCTAAGGTAGATTAGCTGCTTATAGCAATGTTTTAAGAGCATTTTGACTTAGCCCATTTTACTTAAGCTAACATGAATTTATGAATCAGATGTCTTATGAACTAATTTAAAATTAACAACCATGTGTGGATGCCCTGGAAAATTGCTTTCTTTGTTTAATGTAGTATTATCTAAAAAGTTCTCTGTATTTGATCTTGCATTATTGAAAATGTCTAGACCAATGTCAACTGTTGTACCCCCAGAGTGATGATGCCAGAGGCTGTGATCATGTTTTATTTCTCTGGACCCCCTAAAGTGATCCATATTAATCAGTCCATGTATTTGTTCACATTAAATATCTGTGTGCTTATACTAGAAAGATTTGGCATTTGACCACTTTTAAAAATAGTGTTTTATATTAGGAGACTTACTTTTATTTCAAGTTCCATTTTCTTGCTATTTAAAAACATAAAGCAAAAGAATATTTCTAATGAATTCAGAAATATGGTCAATATGGATAAAGGCATTTTACTTCTGAATGCACTTTTGATTTAGTTTCCAGAGAGTATCTGATGATCAAATGAATGTTCAAACAGGAAATAAGGGCTCTGTGAGTAAGTGGTATTATCCCAGGCTCTTAGAGCTTCTTATATGGGGACAGTGTTCTTTTCTCTCTCATGGGCAGCTATTCTGTGTACCTTATAGAACAGCATGTCTATAACACAGTACAGTTTGCATTTGTGACAACAGAACTAAATTAAGGAGCAGGAATGAGTCTCAGAGAGACCACTCCCAAGGAACATGAATCAACCTGCTAAAAACAAAACCCAACTTTGTACCAATCAAGTGATTTATGTTACCAGAACATTTTTTAAAAAATAACTTTCTCTCTATTGTTATAGACTTTTGGTTTAAAAAGCAGGAAATGAACAAGAAGTGGGACTTGGAGAAAGAGAAAACATTAAAGCACACAGTCTTAACCACTTCTTCCCGTGGGGCTCCACCTCAGAAATGTCCCATAGGCATCCCAAACAGTATCACGAGCTGGGGACCAAGTGTTTAAATACATAAACTTCTGAAGGACTTCTCACATTCAAACCTCACATTCAAATCAGAGGCAGAGGCAGAGGCAGAGGCAGAGGCAGAGGCAGAGGCAGAGGCAGAGGCAGAGGCAGAGGCAGAGGCAGAGGCAGAGGCAGAGGCAGAGGCAGAGGCAGAGGCAGAGGCAGAGGCAGAGGCAGAGGCAGAGGCAGAGGCAGAGGCAGAGGCAGAGGCAGAGGCAGAGGCAGAGGCAGAGGCAGAGGCAGAGGCAGAGGCAGAGGCAGAGGCAGAGGCAGAGGCAGAGGCAGAGGCAGAGGCAGAGGCAGAGGCAGAGGCAGAGGCAGAGGCAGAGGCAGAGGCAGAGGCAGAGGCAGAGGCAGAGGCAGAGGCAGAGGCAGAGGCAGAGGCAGAGGCAGAGGCAGAGGCAGAGGCAGAGGCAGAGGCAGAGGCAGAGGCAGAGGCAGAGGCAGAGGCAGAGGCAGAGGCAGAGGCAGAGGCAGAGGCAGAGGCAGAGGCAGAGGCAGAGGCAGAGGCAGAGGCAGAGGCAGAGGCAGAGGCAGAGGCAGAGGCAGAGGCAGAGGCAGAGGCAGAGGCAGAGGCAGAGGCAGAGGCAGAGGCAGAGGCAGAGGCAGAGGCAGAGGCAGAGGCAGAGGCAGAGGCAGAGGCAGAGGCAGAGGCAGAGGCAGAGGCAGAGGCAGAGGCAGAGGCAGAGGCAGAGGCAGAGGCAGAGGCAGAGGCAGAGGCAGAGGCAGAGGCAGAGGCAGAGGCAGAGGCAGAGGCAGAGGCAGAGGCAGAGGCAGAGGCAGAGGCAGAGGCAGAGGCAGAGGCAGAGGCAGAGGCAGAGGCAGAGGCAGAGGCAGAGGCAGAGGCAGAGGCAGAGGCAGAGGCAGAGGCAGAGGCGCAGAGAGGCAGAGAGGCAGAGAGGCAGAGAGGCAGAGAGGCAGAGAGGCAGAGAGGCAGAGAGGCAGAGAGGCAGAGAGGCAGAGAGGCAGAGAGGCAGAGAGGCAGAGAGGCAGAGAGGCAGAGAGGCAGAGAGGCAGAGGCAGAGGCAGAGGCATAGGCAGAGGCAGAGCCTGGCTTAGTCACATGATGAATTTTAGGTCTCTCAGGACAACTGAATGATACTAAATCTCTGAAAAAGAAAAGTAAAGACACCAAATAATCTCTGAGCTATACTCCTCTATAAAACGAAGAAATACATTACATAACTTACCATAAAATGGAACAGAATTTTCAATCTGAAAGGAAGGGATGAGAACATAACTTAGAAAAATTGAATCAAAACACTGTAGGGAAAACTCCAAATCCTGCCATCCCACATCTTCCATTATTATTGTTCATAATAATTGTATCTTAGTTGGAAAGCGGCTGAGTAGCCCAAACCATGTAGCACTTTTGCCCAAAGCATACCAAGCATTTTCCATAGACTGTCTCCACTCCTGCCTCCAGCTTGTCTCATCGAAAGTCAAATGCTTCTGTCACCTTGAACATCCTGTGGTCTCTATTGAAGATATAGAAAAATGGGAAAATGTATAAAATGAAAAAATAGTACACAGACACACACTGTAATGATCCATATTCCTCGGTACGGGAAACACATCTCTGTATTAAAAAACAGTGAATTCAAAACTCTTGCTACTGCTCCAGAAGAGAATCACTTCTCCACTGAAAATGGGGGAAATCTTCACAGCTTGTGAACTGGCTTGTCTGAGACATTGTAAACAAATGGATTACTAGCATGCACTGCCTGCCTTCAGGGGCCTCTATGAACCCATGAAGGAAGGCTTTGTAACTTTCTCTACCATGACCTAAAAACCAGTGCTATATGAACAGCGTTGTCAAGCTCTGCTGATATCAAAGCATAGAACATGGATCCCTGGAACCAAAGATGCAACAGTCTCTATGTAATGACTTCAACCACACTGTAGCTACATCCATGGAGAATTCAATGAGTAAGAATTACAAATGGTTTATAAAACTTTAAGGCACACCCCATTAAGATGGTAAGATTTTTTCTCCTCAAAGGTTCCACACCAGAATATTGAAACACAGAGCCTATAGGGAATATTTTACATTCAAACTACAATAAGACCTAAGGAAATGTGACTTATTAACTGTTAATCCTTCACACCAATTAGTGTGCCTATATTATTACCTGAGTTTAGCATAGACTGTGTTTGTTTCTATTGATATGTTATACTGTAGTATTGATTTAAGCAAATGCAAGCATTGTGGTTAATTTAATAGAGAAAACCATGTAATTATATTTATGAATTGCTAAGGTTTTAAATTTTGGTACTATTATTTCAAGGTATGCATTTTAAATTGCTTTTTCAATTATTAACTTGCTTTGTATACTTGATAGTTTTTGTTCTAAAGTGGAATTGTAAAAGATAGCTTTATAAATTATTAGAGTACAATTAATTTAACTTTATGAAAAAGTAGATTTAAAACTCTTTTTTTTTTTTACCTTTGCTAAGCCCAGCAAGAAACTAAGAATTAACTTAAGAGAATTAACTATGGTGAATTAAAAAGAAGTTATTATTTAATCTAGTCATGGAACTGATGATAATTTGTTTTCTATTACAATGGTAGGAATACTGATGAGAGACAAAATTCACCTTTCAAAGGGGGAAAACAACTAGAAAAGAAAGCCTAACATTAAATTGCTTTGCTGTGTGATCTGCAACTAAGGTTTATCATATTCTGCCGATATCTCTGAGAGGCCTGCTGTCTTGGGAACAGTGGATCTGGGGGAGAACGTATGAGGATGGGGGGAAGAGAAGGAGTAGAGGAAGGGAGGGTGCAGTTGAGAAGCATAGTAGGACAGAAAATAATGAATAATACATTTTTAAGGGAGAGAAAAAAGCCTCTTTACACAAATAATGTAACCCTTAGAAAACAACATTTATTAAAGATCACCTTTTCAATGTCATTTGAAATTTTTCAAAGACTATAAATAAGTCATTAAATAGTCATCATGATGATGATATTCTTATGATTTTTCTATGCAATACTGACATTTTGAAATCATGGAAGAAATAATTAACAAATCAATTGTCTTTTTAATGAATCAGAAAATAATTTTAAAAAGTAGATATGCAATTGCCCACTTAGTTTGCTAACAACAAACCTCTAATGTTAGGGTCTTAATGGCTAGTTTAAATTATTAATTAAATTGGAAATGTGCAGTAAATAATTACTTGAGTTTACCATGAACCTGTAATTATTTGGTTTATTAATCTGCTTTTGTTACTGACATTTTCATAATGATCGTGTTTCTTCAGGTTTTGTTCTGTGTTCATGGGTGAATATTAAGTTCTTATTATATATTACATAGTCACATGTGTTCCCTGCATATTACCTACTATATTTTTATCTGGAGTTGTCATTCTCACAAATCTAGCAAGAGAAATGGGCATTATGTTATTCTTTGCAGCAAATATGAGATATTTGTTTGACTGACAGTGAGTAATTCTGCATGTCCCAACTCTGGACTTAGAGGAAAATAAGATTACATAATAGAGAAAGATTGGATACTAGTTATCAATTTATTAAATCATGTATGTATTCTAGATGGCTGCTATGCTTGAACAGATTATATATATATATATATATATATATATATATATATATTATATTACACATCAAAGAAAGCTAAGATAGATAAAAGATAGAAAAAGATTCCCCTGAACTTACAGATAAAAGTACTCTGAGATTGATTTAGACATTCATTCTTCTGATCTATCTAAACCTTCCACACTATTCATAATATGGTGAAATAGAACGGATCTAGCTCATTATTGAAAAATCTACATTTAAATGTTAATTTAGAAATGTCTTTTCTACATGCTGAGTAAAATAGTTTAATTTAGATGCTTCATTTCTAAAATGGGATACAATCAGTGCACCCCTGCCACCCAGAATCCCCATGGTGAATAGAATTTTATGCATGATGTATTAAGTTAGAAAATGCTCTATAGTATGCAAATAATTACTTATATTTGAAATGTAAACTCATTAAAAACACTTAATGGAAATTTTAAATGTAGTCATTCTTTCAGGAACTCTTGGACCTAGAAGTTTTCATATAAAACTTTGTTAAGGAATTCTGTAGAATTTCAAACATACTTCTCATGAAACATTTATCTTTTTCCTCTCTTAAGCTTGAGATACTTTGTAGCTATCAAGGGAACACACACTGAGCAAAGATACTGGGAAAGAATGCTACTTTGGTTTCTCATGGCAACAGTTAACACTGATACAGTCTGCAACATATTGATGCTCTCAGCTATTTCCTGAAGAAAGAAAATTTGAAAAAAAAATATCAATGATATTGACAACAATTACTCTCAGTGCATTTAGAAATCTGTTCAAAGTACTATTCAGAAGGCAGGCTATGAGTGTGTGGTTCAGCAATGCAAGCTAAACCTTGTCTTGCCTTTACTGCTTCATAAAGTAGCACCTAACTACATGAACACAGGAGCTTTAGCTTATAGATCTTCCTGTTACTCAAGCAGATAATATACCTTGAAATTACTCTCAAATTCCTTTCAACCACTTGGGTATTTTTTTTGCATGTTATCTCAACTTTTTAAAAATCAAATGACAGAAATTTCACTTTTTAGAAGGCTATTCTGACTAGGATGAAGCAGAATATTAGTGCCTCATTGTTGAGACTGTGTGTCTATGTTCATAACCATTACTAGGGCTTTTTGTTTAGTTATGATCATTTACTTTTCTCTCTTGGCTGGGAAGAAAGTTTCAAAAACCAGAGCATGCTTTGAAGATATTGCTGTATTAAGACTCAGATAAATGCTTCCTTGACTTCCTGTTTCTCAGTCTTCTAGCTTTTTAAAGATGTATATAACTTACACCAGACAGTGTTGACTTTGTATTTGTGACATGCTAAGCATTTTCTGGCATGACAGCATTTTAGTAGTACTGCTGTGTCAGTCTCACTGGGGTCGATTGTAAAGTGTCCTTTGCCATCTGTGTGCATCCTCCAATACTTATCAAATTAACTCATAATAGCAACATAGTAGGTATTAACCAAACAAATTTATAAAAACAAACAAAACACATAAAGAAAACAACAACATTGAGACTCTTACACATTTGCTCCAAGACTCACTTCTTTTCCAATATCTTTTCACCTGCACAACAAAAAAAAAATCATATTATCAATGAACAATCAGAGGGAAAGGATTATTTGAGGGGACGGTTATAGTTTCACTCACTGAATCAATCTGACAGTGTTTTTGGTTGCTTTAAACCACATTGTACAGACCTTGTTCTAAATAACCAGGGCCAAAAGAATAGGTGATTCTCTCCTCTACTTGATTCGACTCAACACATGCATTCTCATGCAGGCATAAAAACTTAAAATATGTTGAGGGTCTCCTTCTAAACCCACCCCATGTGCCTACCCAATGTCTAGATACTCACTCCAGTATTACTGTTAGTCTTTTCTTTTTTAAATAGAATATTTTATTTACATTTCAAATGTTATCCCCCCTTTTCCAGGTTTTCCCTCCAGAAAACCTTTTTTCCCATCCTTCCTTCCCCTGTCTCTATAAGAATGTTCCCTGACCCACCCACCTATCCTCTTCCACCCTCTTGCTCTGGGACTGTTGGTCTTTTTAATCATGAAGAGAATTAAACCCAAGGCTGAAAACAAAGACAAAAGAATTCTCCACCTCTAGGACTTTGTATGAATAATAAAAGTCTTGACAGATAATAATGGAAAGAAATCCACTAGCTCCAGGATTGAAGGAGAAAAATGTAGTAATCGCATATGAGGGTTGAGTTTATAAGGAAGAATACAATCAAACCCTGGCAACCATAGCGGGACTCAAAACTACTCTCAAACCCACAAATGGATCTACCAGGATGATAGGCTTCTCACTGTGGTGCAAGACTTAGTTGCAACCAGTGACTGAACGAGAAGCTGTTCCTGTAGTATCTTCTAAGCAACAAGTATTCCAATCTACTGTAAGACTTTGGTATGCTCAAGTCAGTACTTTATTTTGTGGCTACACAGCTAAGCACCTATAAATGAAATCTAAAGGGAAAATAATAAAAAAGGTAAATCCTAATGAAAAGACTAATGTCTAACCACTGACCATTAAACATGCGGGTTGAATGGACCCCACAATGTCTGCACAGAGGCCTGACTGACAGAAAGCACAGGGAAAACACCATGGTGGGAAAAACAGATACTGCACTTTAGGAGGATAACTTGGTAGAACTGTTATAGACATGACATCAGATCAGTGTAAGGAAAATGGCTCCTTACACCACTATTCGTTGGCAGAGTTACTACTGTATATAAAATATAATATTTTTATCAAAATATAACATTTGGAATTAAGAAAGGGACAATATTACACACACACATACATCTACACACGCACACACACACACACACACACACACACACACACACACACACACAGTGGGTGGAGTAGCAGGCTCTGGAAATAGCTTTTGAAGGTACCTCGATAGTACTTTTGGAAATAGGCTTGAAGGTGATTGTAAACCTGATTAAAAATCTAAAGAAAGCAATGCTATCCAGTTCATATGCATTCTCATTAACATGACCCAATCCAGACACTTAACACTAAAATAAATCTGTAAATTCCTGGGTCTAGATGCTCATTCTTGCAATCCCTGTAATCAGAGAGGGGTGGGTGGAGAAGAAAGGATGATCTCCTTCAACTGTTTATGAAAAAAATAAACAAAATTTTAGTGGAAAAATGTACTAATGAGGATTATTTGAAATGACAGCAGGATTTCTAGTAAAAATTTGAAAATTAGTGTTAAAGTCAGCCAAATGAAGAAAAGCATATGATCATCTGCCCAGACTGAGAAAATAATGTCTGACAGGATTCACAATGTTTTCTCCCTTGGCATGGTCAGTCAACTAGAGGCAGATGGAATTTGTCAACCCAGTACTGACAGAATACCCATCAGGACAGAATGTAAATTGCCTGCCCTTTCCATTTATACCTCAGTTTACTGGAAGTGTAAGTCCATTATACAAGATAGAAAGAATTTTAAATATAGAAGGACAACATATTCCTTATCTGTAATTTTATGTGAAAATCCTAAAGAATCTGTCAAAATCCTTGAAGAAGATGTAGAAGACTTAAGAATGTACAAACATTCTCAAATCAGCATGTCAAAACAATCCCATATCCATAAATTGGAAAGAAATGTCTAGAAAATCAACCTAAAGAAGTAGGCAAATTTAAGATAAAATATTTTTTAATAAGAAATTTGGTGCTCTATCGTGTTTTATGCTATCATAAAACCAACTGAAATGAATATTTTTATCTAATAAACTAATGAAAACCATGACAAATTAATACAGTTGAGATTACAAATCTCTGCTGAAAGAAATTAAAGAAGAGACAAACCAACAGCAAATTCCTGGTTCATGGGTTGGAGGATTTATTCTGGTAAATGGCCACGAATACATTCCTGTGCAATTACTCTAAACATTTCAATTGTGTTTTACAGACACTGCCAAGGAGACTATAACAATTTCTGTGGACATGCAAGGGGAGTTTCTGCTTTCCAGATCATTCAGGTGGTTAGAGGATGTAATGTATTTGTGATTTTAGGACTGAGGTGATATTTTCTTGCAGAGGTGCATTAGGTCAGTACCACACTGCATATCTTCTAAGGTTCTTAGGCCAAACCCAGCACATTCTGGAATCAATAATAGCGTGTAGAATATTTTATTTTATGCTATTTCTTCCTTTATATTCCTCTTATACATTATAGGTTTTCTAGGACATTAGTCCACCAAAAATATAGAATATTTTTTTTATTTTAAATTTGATTAGATACCCCCTTCCTTCTCGGAAAGAACTCCCAGACAGCATTTTGAATGTGATTTGGTCACTGAACCAAAAGGCAAAGTGTTGTCAGAGAACTGACTTCCATATTCTTGCCGCTATACTGTATGTTAAAAGCTAGACATGGACACATCTCTACATTTCAAAATCCTTTTAGAACATTGCGTCACTAAAACTTGATTAAAAAATATATCCCTAAACTACTACTTTATTATGTTTCAAAATAAAATATGTGATATATTTCAAGATTGATTTCATTCACAGTAAATATAAAATATAATATGTAAGGCTGATTTGAACACAGATTTACATCCCTTTTTGGTTAACTTTGATAATTAATTGTGTAAAATTTTTAAATAGCCCACTGATTACTTTTAAATTAGATGTTACAAATAAGCCTGGCTTTACTTACTTAACCAAACAGGAGAAAGGCTAATGTCCGTGCTCTCATAGCCTAGATTACATTTATTCAGGGAAATGAAATCTATAGTCCGCAATGCTCATAAAAATATTTCCATTTCTTGGTAGTTTGCACTGTTCTTGTGTAGACATTAGAGCTGTAGCATAAAATTCTGTGCTATACTTATGTAGCATATACAATTATTACACAAAGAGTAAACAATGAATAGGGAAGAATAAACCAGATTTGAGTAGATATACATAACTGTAGTTACTGGATAGAATGACAGAATACTGGTTCACACTGGTGGTCACTTCCTTGATATCACTCTACCTTTCCCCTATGTCCTATAATTTCACAGATCTACTATTAATGTACTTTGCTCCTTTGACCTAAGGAAACTCAAACTTGAAGCAACAAAGACAACCTGCTCTGAAAAAGAGCCATCTGAAATTTCTTACCCTCTGGCAAAACATGTAACAAGTCCACATAAAGTTAGTAAATAATTAACTTTACATTTTATTGACTTTATTATATAGGAGTGATAGATATAGTACATTTAAAAGGAAAGAGAAACACTCCTCCACTATTGGTGGGGTTCTAAGCTGGTTCAACCACTCTGGAAATCAGTCTGGTGGCTCCTTAGAAAATTGAACATAGTACTACCAGACAAACCAACTATTCCCCTCTTAGGCATATACCTCAAAGATGTTCCAACATACAATAAGGACACATGCTCAACCATGTTCATAGCAGCATTATTTATAATAGCCAGAAGCTAGAAAGAACCCAGTGCATCAACAGATGAATGGATACAGAAAATGTGGTACATTTACACAATGTAGTACTACTCAGCTATGAGAAACAATGACTTCATGAAATTTGTAGACAAATGGATGGAACTAGAGACTATCATCTTGAGTGAGGTAACCCAGTCACAAAAGAATACAACATGTTGTATGCACTCAATAAGAAGCAGATACTAGCCCTAAAAAGCTCTGAATACCCAATACCCAAGAAACAATTCACAGACATTATGAAGCTCAAAAAAAAAAAGGGGGGGGGGCAAAATAAAAATGCTTCAGTCCTTCTTAGAAAAGAGAACAAAATTCTCAGCGAGGAAATGCAAGGTCAAATAGAGGAGCAGGGATTGAAGAAAAGATAATTCAGAAGACACCTCACCTGGGGATTTACCACATTAGCAGTCACCAAACCCAAGCACTATAACTGATCCCAAAATGTACTTACTGGCAGGAACCAGAGATGCCCCCTCAGGGACTATGCTAGAGTCATGTAGATACAGCTGAGCATATTTGCAGCTAACCATCAGTCTGTACTTTGAGATCCTGATGAGGTTGCTAAAGAAAGAACCTAAGGAGCTGAAAGTGGTTGCAACCTCATGGGAAGATAACATCAACTAACCAAACCCTCCAAAATTCTCATGGAGTAAAACACCAGCTGTTGGGCGCACTTTGAGAGACCTATTGATCCAGTTGCATATGTAGCTGAAGATAACAGTGTCTGGCATCAGCATGAGAAGAAGCCTTAGTTCCAGAGAGGGCATGTTTTCCCAATATAGGGGAATGACAAGGCAATGGGTTGGAGAGGGGGATCAGAAGGGAGTCAACCTTTGTGAAGGCAAATGGAGGGGAAGGGGGAATGGGAGCAGGGCCAGGTAAAGGGATATATATCATCTCAAATGTAAATACAAAGCATCTTAAAAAAGAGGAAACAATAAATAAAGAAAGGAAAATAAAAGAGAAAAGGTAGATGCCTTAGTATTATGAATAAAATATTATGTGATAGTATTTGTCAATGGGAATTTAAATTTTCAAGGTGTTTTTGTCTTAAAATGTCTCATGAGTGAGAAATACTAGGAGACAGATGACCAGGATTTATAAATAGTTAAAATTTCTGACTGTTTACCAGAAGAAATTTAACCAGGACAGTAATTTCCACCAGTTTTTAAACCATCCTGAGGTCAGTGCAATCAAATTTAAAATTGTAATAAATGTATATTTTTTATTCTTGCCAGACCTATACCAATTTGTTGTATTACTTTTGTTTCTTGTTTAATGTGATAATTTATGTATTTACATTTCAAGTGTTATCCCCTATCCAGGTTCTCCCCTCTCCTATCCACTCCCCTCAGGCTAATGTGAGGATGCTTCCCCTTCCACCCACCCACTCCCACTTCAACACCATGGCATTCCCCTATAGTGGAGAAACAAGTATTAACAGGACCAAGAGCTTCTCCTCCTACAGATGCCAGACGATGCCATCCTCTGCTACATGTGCAGCTGGAGCCATAGGTTCCCCCATGTCTACTCTTTGGTTGGTGGTTTAGTCCCTGGGAGCTCTACAGAGTCTGGTTAGTTGATACTATTATTCTTTATATGAAGTTGCAAACACCTTCAGCTCCTTCTCTCCTTTCTCTAACTCCTCCATCGTGGTCCCTGTGCTTAGTATGATGGCTAACAAGCATCTTAGTCTGTATCAGTAAGGCTCTGGCACAACCTCTGATTAACGAGGGGAGAGAGGGTGATGGATGTGGATGGGGTGGGGTGAAGGCATCAGATAAAAGACAAGAGGAAGAAGGATTAGGATGAGAAATTGTCCAAAGGGCAAACAGGGAGGGTGATAATGACCTGACTGTAAAAATTGATTACGATAACTATTTTTTAAAAAAGAGTGCACTACTTTCCCTTTGAATCTAATCAGTTTTACTTAGATATAACACCCTGCCCCCCAGAAATAGCTATTTGATAGCCAAGAAGCATTTGACTCTGGTAAATGAGTAAGTCAAGAGTTGTCCTTACTGCAAACAGCAGGCAGAAAGACATGGGCAACTGAGGCACAAAAGGAAAATCGTAGTTGAAATTTTATGATTCTTTCTGGAAGAAACAGACTACATAGATCTTCCATACTGTAGGATCCAGCCTCTGTCTGATGTTCCTTATTGCTCCTGCTGCAGGAACTATTGTCTCTATCATGGTGGTATCCTCTGTGAGAATTCACTATTACCACAGAAGGCTCTCACAACCATCTGTACTGTGAAGAGTTGACAAAGTCCCTGGTCCAGCATCTCCACAGAGCTCACTGCTACAGATTCAGTTGTCTGTTGGGAGACAGCATTACAGAGGGATCATGAGAAAGGACTAAGAATCCAAAGTGACAAAACCAAAACCATCTGTGCGTCTTCATCCTTCCCCAATAAGTCCCACTCTGTTTACATTCCCTGTGTCAATACTTGCCTATCATAGAGAATATTCCACAATTCCCCACACTGAGCCCATTTAATTTGGAAGCAAGTAAATTCATGATCTTTTCATATCTTTAGCATTAATTCATATGGTTGAAAATTTAGCAAAAAAATTTCCATTTCAAGCTCAACATGTATATCTTTTTATCTTTCCTGAACATACTCATGATTGTTGTTTTATATCATAATCTTATGCTTCAGTTAAGTTACTTTTCTTAAAGAATATTATAATGAGGATTGTTATTTTTTTTTTTTTTTTGAGTTCCAGGTCAGATTTTATGAAGTCAACAAATTATCATTTTAAAGTTGTCCTTTCCAGGATATGCACTAAGAAAGAAAATATAATCCCACTTACTTTTATCAGTCCATTGGTGTAGCCAACACTAGTCATCCCAGGAAGGACAACAGGCAACATTCACTCCTCAAGACAAAAAGAACAGTGACTTCCGAAGTAGATATTTAACCTGAATCTATATATGATGAGTCAGCAAAGAATGGTGCCTAAGAACCAACAATGGAAAGGATGATGCTGGTTAGACTCATCAAAATTCCCTCCTGAAATGCCCAAATATGTGCACGGGTATTGAGTTTAAGGTGCCCTCAGGTCAATTCATGGCTCCTTGGTTACAAACTACCATGGTATAAAATTTTCTACATTCAAGAATTACTCCTGGACAAACATACTCCCCAATTCTTTATCAGGTATCTATACTCAACTTCATTATATCCAGGGGCCTATTTATACATTCCCAACTTGAAATATGCTGGGAAGTCATTATGTTGGAGGAGTCATTATGGTGTTGACCACATGCTGTACCCAATATTTGGAAAAGTGATATTTTAGGGTCAGTAGACTTTAATATACAAGTGTCTTTGTTAGTAATTATCCTGCTTCAAATTATTATTCACGGATTCCTTTTCATAAATCTACAGAAAATTGATGAGTTGGCAGAAGGAGTACTTTTTAAAAACCATTTTCCATGCAGTAGAAGTAAACCTTAAAATTTTTACAAAACACAGGTGAAATAATTTTATTACATTTCAAAATGTGATAAATACAATCCACATACAATATTTTTTAAAAAAGAGATGTAACATTAATAAAGGAAAGTAAAATTAATTCACCATCCCTCTATTGAATGTTGGGAGCTAAAGATCTGGCACGGCCTGTATGTTCGTACATACAAAAGTTGCCTTTTCCTTATCCTGATACTTCTTTACTAAAATAATTTATCCCATGAGGCCATTTTGGAGGAAAGAAAAACTGCAGGCAGGGAAGAGCTCATTTGTAAGAATTCTATTCCCACTGTGGCTCTCCAATATGGAAATATGGTTAGCTTAAGAAAACGATTTTTTAAAGGATTTAAACTATAATAGGTTCTTTGAGATGAGAGGTCACTGTGTTCTGGACTGAATTCAGACTGGAGTGTGGTAAAGACTCTTTCAGTATTTAACTTATTACAAAACCTGGTGGTGTTATGGCTTATAAAATTTTTGCGTACTGTGGGAAAACTGGTTTTAGTACCTGTTTTGAGAAGGCTAACTTTGTAAAACAGAAGGTACATTTAAAAGTAATAAAATAGTTTCATTCATATTTCAAAACATTGGCAAGAGACAACGTGGTTTATAGAAAACATAGTGAAGATCTTATTCTATTTATCTTATGCATAAAAATGAAATTCCTCACATGAAAGGTATTTTAAAATTTTTCTCTAAGAGTCTTCTGTTCACGGTTTTAATGAATCAATACATTAACATTCTAGTCTTCTTTGTCCAGCTTTTACTTTTCCTCTAGACACATTTAGAGTGATGTTCGATCAGTTGTGCTTTATAATCCATTATTTTTCTTGTCTCTGATCGAAATCAATTTTGACGCTGGAAGTCTGAGAAATTCCAATTAAAGCCAACTGATTTTGTTGGATCAACTCTATTAACAATACTAAACACACACATACACACACACACACACACACACACACACACACACACACACACACACACGTCACACACGTTCTCACACATGTGTGTTTTCACATTTATCAAAATATGTTAAAATTGATCTTGCATTTCATACCTCATCTAGTTGTACAATCCGGACTGGCAAGGTACCAATTTATATTGTTTCCACACTAACTTTTATATATTTTCTGTGAACCAGAGATATCTTAATGAGATTGATATGTAAAGGTGTTTACATATATTAACAATACTGAAGTTTTCTCTAACATGTGTCTCTTCAGCCTTTCAAACCTTATGTAAAAAGAAGCAAAATGAAGGTGTTTATAACTGCCATCTATCTGGTCCTATATCTATACATGCATACATATGTTTCCCTCTTTGATTCCTGACTGTATTGCAGGCTGTAAATGAATAACATCAATAGTCTATATGCCAAAGGTTTCATTTGAAATCTAAATAATAATGGTAATAGTAAATTAAGTTATATACGTACATTGTTGTTAAAGCCATCTGTAACCTTACATTAATCTACCCATTCATCTTGTTTCCCAAAATAATGACTCAGACATTTTATATATGAATAAAATGTCCAGGTCAATAGCTTTGGCTTGGTTCCTTGACTAGGTAGCTCATTTCTCAATAATCCCATTTATTCTATTTGAAGTGTGTTACATGCCCAGCTACTTTCTTCTCAGTTTCATTCATTTGTCTTCTCCAAAGAGTTTCAGGTAAATCTCCCAGACCTCATTACCTCCCAACAACCTCTTCCTTCCTTCCTTTTGCCTGCCTAAGGTAATAGGCCAGCAGCATTTTATTGACAGATGAAGCTTCTGTATAGTGCAAAATATTCTCTCTACAATAATATGTGATCTTGTGTATATTCTAAATAATTTTCTTTTATCTGTTTTGCAGTTTCTGATAGTGGAGAAATAGGGGTTTGAGACACTGAGTAATAGGTCTCAGATTCAAAGCTAAGTATTTATCATGAAATATCTGCATTCTTTCTATTATAAATGATATGACCCAGTGCACTAATAGATTTTCTGAACCTGAGTTTTCTAATTTATTATTGTCAGAGTTGTTGGATATCTTATTTTACTTTCTTTGGTACTGAATCATTTCTTTAAAGGTAACTAATTCTTCAATGTATCACTCACTCATTCCAGACCCTGTCTTAGAATGGTAGACTTAACTCTGACCTACATCAATCTATGTTTTCTTACTTACATTAGATTCTAAATAGGCAAACCAATTGTCTAGATTTTATATCACTTAAGTAAAATGTATAAGACAAGAAATGGCTGAATTTTACATTTTGATTAGATTGTATACTGTCTGACAATACACAACAATGTATATAGGAACAGGGATAATACTAAAGTTTTATTATTTATATAAAATACTTTTACACAACCTCATATAATATTTGAGTTTACTAGCATTTTGACTTTGCTCTCTAATGAGGTCAAATATACAATTTCCAACTAGTAGCAACATGGTGGCACTTAAAATATTTTGGATTTTGAAGCATTTTTGACTGCAGATATTAAACCTTGTAAAGTAATCTCTGTGATCTAGGCTCTTCACTTTCTGCATAAAGTTAAAATATGAGGGAGTTTCACTCTTTGGTAAGTACTTTCTTAATAGAATTTAATCCATGAAGACTGTGGGTAAAAATTTATTTCAATAAGTTGATTGTATTAAAAACCACAATGGATAAGTACCAGAGAGAAAATAATATGAAGAAACATTGACTGTAATCAAGGGTAGAACATGAAAATTTTTAGAATAAACCATTAAACATATAGAGTTAAAATAAATCATTTCTGAGCATAACATGTTAATAAGAAGTACCATGTTAATAAATAATAATAATAATAATAATAACAATAATAACAATAATGATGATAATGATGATGATAATAATAAGTCACTGGCCTATACTTTTCACAGTGTTTGCTAGCATAAGGAATTTTTCCAAGGAAAAGAGCCTTTGTTTTGATTGCAAATGTAGACATAGCTTCTGGATCATTATGGATAATAGTTCTAGAAGCACCTGTGCCCAAGGAACTTTAAAACACTACTCATTCTATTTCTGCATTTGCGTGTATTTAGCTCAGATATTGAAATGGATCACTTCTGATCTTTCAGGAGTCAGGGTTTGGAACCAATCATGCAGCTCTCACCTTAATCCTAAGCATTTTCATTCTTCGTGCTAGGCTGGGTGACCAAGAGTGCAAAAGATAGTCTACATTACAGTAACTAGTTAAGAATGTGTGTGTGTGTGTGTGTGTGTGTGTGTGTGTGTGTGTGTATGATATTTTCTGTAATGAAGAAGCTTTCTGAGATCTACATTATCGAGTCTATTTATATAGAAGGGAATAACGACTTTACTGATTGATTTTTATATATTTAGATTTATCTATTTATTTTCTGCATATGAATGTTTTGCTTGAGTGTGCATATGTTTCCATGTTTCTGTCTAATGCCTAACAAAGTCTGTCTAGGACTTTTTTCCCATAAGATAAGAATTATGATTGCTTGTTGAGCACTATGTCTATTTTAGGAATCAAACTTTAGTTCCTTGAAAAGGTGACAATTGCTTATAATCTCATGCTAGACCTTGAATTTTAAATGTTATTTTTTTATTTCTTTGTTTTGTTTTGTTTTGTTATTTGGGTATTTTCTTTAATTAAATTTCAAATTTCATCCCCTTTCCAGGTTTTCCTTCTGGAGTCCCCCTCTCCCATCACTCTATCCCTTCCTCTATGAGGTGTTCTCCCACCTACCTACTCCCTCCCATCTCCCTGCCCTGGAGTTCCCCTACACTGGAATATTGAGCCTTTGCAGGGCCAAGGGCTCTTCCTCTGTTGATGCCTGATAAAGCTATTCTCTGCTACATGTGCTTCTAGAGCCATGGGTATCTCTATGGGCATTCTTTAGTTAGTGGTTTAGTATCTGGGAGTCCTGGGGCCGGGGTTTTGGTTGGTTGATATTGTTGTTCTTCCTGTGGGGTTGAACACCCCTTCAGCTCCCTTAGTCCTTTTTTTTTTTTAAAAAAAAAAAAAAACTCCTCCATTGGAATCAGCAATAGTGACAGGGATAGGTAGCTGCATATGGGAGAGATCCTCAGGTGAGGCAGTCCCTGGATGATCTTTTCTTCATTCCCTGCTCCTCTACTTGTCCCTGTATTTCCTCCTATGAGTCTTTTGTTCTTCCTTTTAAGAAGGACTGAGGCCCTATTGTTAATGCCAAGAAGTGCTTACTGGCAGGTGCCTGATATGGGTGCCTCTTCAGAGGTTCTAACAGTGCTAAACCAATACAGATAAGGATGCTTGCAGCTAACCATGGGACTGAGCACAGTGATCCCTTTGAAGGAGCAAAAGAAAGGACAAAAGGAGCTGAAAGAGTTTGCAACCAGATTAGAAGAACAACAATATCAACCAACCAAACCTTCCAGAGCTCTCAGGGACTAAACCATCAATCAATAAGTGCACATGGAGAGACCCATGGCTCGATTTGCATATGTAGCAGAGGATAGCATTTTCTGGCATCAATAGGAAGAGAGGCCTTTGGTCCAGTGAAGGCTCTACTTGTCAGTACGTACCATGTGTGTTCTTTTGTGATTTGGTTACCTCACTCAGGATATTTTCTAGTTCCATCCATTTGCCTAAGTATTTCATAAAGTCATTGTTTTGATAAATGAGTAGTACTCCATTCTGCAAATATACTGCATTTTCCGTATTCATTCCTCTATTGAAAGACATCTGGGTTCTTTCCAGTTTCTGAATATTACAAACAAGGCTGCTATAAATGTAGTGGAACATGTGTCCCTGTTAACTTGTTGGAGCATCTTTTGGGTATATACCCAGTTATTTTGTAAATTGATGTTTTCTTTTATGAGGATTTTGTTTATTTAATTAAATACAATTGAGATTATATAAAACAAAGTTAAGACTAAGCTGTGTTTTATGTATTTTCTTAATTTGCATTAATATATCATAATTTACAATTTCTTTATGAATAATAATTATTACTAGGATGTTGTACAATTTCAAATGTTAGACATTTTAAGAAGTAAGGTTAATTATTGCAACCAAAAAAGAAAAAAAAATGTGTTTCAATTTGCCACCAGAGAATGACTATTTTAGAGCTTACAGATTATATTTGGTTCTAAGAGCTTTTGTTGAATCAAGAAAAACAGAGTTTAGATTTCCATAACCCACATAAACATTAGGTCAGCATCCGGAGGTAGAGATAGCATGACAATAACAAACTGACTACTAAGATTAGCAGCATCAGAAAGCTCTCCATTTGACTGAAGGACCCAATTTCATTGAATAAGGTGGAGAGCAATCCAGAGTAGTTCTCCATATCAACTGTTGGCATTTCATGCAGAGTCACATTCACAAATGTATGTGGATCTTGTCTATACACATAAAGAAGAAGAAGAAGGAGAAGAAGAAGGAGAAGAAGAAGGAGAAGAAGGAGAAGAAGGAGAAGAAAAAGAAGGAGAAGGAGAAGGATAAGGAGAAGAGGAAAAATAAAAAGTAGTAGAAGAAGAATATATATATATATTCATAGAAAATTTAAATAAGAAAATTATCACTAACATTAAATCTGATTACATTTTTTTTTAACTTTATGACCAAGGAATGTGGCATAAGTTACTCCTTCAAGAAGTTTTCTTGAGGAATTCCCTTAAATGCTTCATGTAACCATAACTTAATTCTAATCTACAGATTTCAGATGCAATAAATTTGAACAAAAGGTTTTTCAGGTAAGATGCTAGGGTAGATTTATTTTAAATGTTCACAGCAAATATTACTTAATAAAGAATTTAATATTCATTCATACATTTATTGGCCAAGATTATTTATAAACCATCAATAAGAAATGGGATATACTTGATAATTGAATCTACTCATGGTATCTAAATAAGTAATTTATTACAATAATATCAACATAATTTTGTTTACATTTTGCTACTTCAATGTACTTAAAACTACCTTCCCATTAACATTTTAACTTCAGCTATCAGCTTCTGAATGCACTGATTTTATAATCAGCTTCTGAATGACTTAATTACTTAATTACAACTATATGATGCTCCCATTGCCTTAAGAAGTGAATCCAGATATTCAGGTCTTGGTTAATCTTGTCTTATTTTCTTTCAGTTTACAGTGACATGTGACTAGAACAATGAAAGTTGCATTCACCCATAGCAGTGATATTCTATAGTGTCACAGTTTCAATACTAAATCCTTCTACCTGTAATACTGGTACAACAGGATGAGTTCAAGGCCAACATAGTAACTCCATCTCAGTTATAAGAAAATAAGTAAACAATATTAAATCTAATAAAGAGCAAATAATTCTCAATGTCATTATATTTACTTACTATTTATTTCAGTTCTATAATAATGTTAAAGCTATCCAGTCTTTTATCTGTTTGCTTTAATTCTTACCACATCTCTGACTTCCACCAAAGTTACAAGGAAAAGAAATAAATCTATCAGAGAAGCATCAAGGAAAAGCAAAAAGCATTAAATTGCATATATTAGAGACTTCCTAGAACTTTTTGGGCATTTAACTTACTTAAGATTTACTGTCCTTGGTGGAAAGTTTGTTTTTAGACTGTTATGAACATCAACTAACTTTTGCAAAATTCCATGAATCACACATATTAATAAAATAGCAAAGAAAATAAAATTGATTATATGTACATTATCTTCTACCATGTTCACTGCATCAAAGCAAATTAAAATGGTTGTCCAATTTTCTAATTATGTGCTTTATTCTGAAACCTTGCCTCAAGCCTATAAATTAAATGCTGCTGATGGTGCTTTCAACACTTAATCACCTCGACTTTCAAATAAAATGTAATTGGATTAATTGTATTGACAAGTTATTTTCAGTTTTCTTTCTTTTTTTTCATTCACTCTCTCTCCTCTCTTTCTCTTTCTCTGTCTCTGTCTCTCTGTCTCTCTCTGTCTCTCTCCTGTGTGTGTGTGTGTGTGTGTGTGTGTGTGTGTGTGTGTGTGTTTTGCTTTTGTGGTACTAAGGATAGAAGCATTGGCTTATGAAAGTAAGCCCTCCACTTTACCACTGAGCCATGCTCCAAGCCAATTTTATAGTGTTTTGTCACACATTATTTTGATTTAATTATTTAGAAACATCTTGATCTTTCTTCAGTTGTTTATTTTGTTTTGTAAGCCACACCTGTGTGTGCAAATGATCTGCAACATTTGCAAATTAAAAAAAAAAAAAACGGTTGTAGAAAAGCAAGATTGCATCTTTGGTCCCTGGAAGGATTAATGTATAAACATATTCCAAGATGGGGGAGTTACAACAAGATAGAGTCAGAAGTCAGGAGTCAGGCAGAAGAAACAACTGCTGTACACAGCAAGTGACAGAAAAGTTGAATGTCTATATACAACAAAATAAATGAGGTGTTATACAGCCAAACCCAAAGATAACTTGTAAATCAGCTTCCTCCCTTTTTATTTGTGAATTCCAAATCAAAACAGTATTTATAGCAAATAATAAATAAAAATTTAAAAAGTAATAATGTTAGGTTTGTAACAGTTTTCAGGTCAACACAAGTGTTGTCACATTAAAACAAATCTTAGTTAATTCTAGTACCTTGGATACAGTTAAATAATTGTTCTAAACCTGAGATAAAACTCTCAAACTTTACTTATGTTCAAAAACATCATTGAGAAAAATCCAAGTTAATTTTGTTTTCATTTCAAATTTAAACTTAAGCAGATAAAATGGAAAGAGATATTATATTCCTAAAATACTTATATACTTAAAAGAAAAAATATTGAATTAAATAATAAAAAATAATTAATTTATTTATTACATAATTATTATGATTAATTTTGTTCTTATAAAATTCCTATGAATTAAAATAGATATTAATAATGTAAAATATAATATAGCTATTATTTTTAAAGTCACTATCAAATAAATTAAAATGAATAGATGCTAATAATTTTACTCTAAAATGTCTTAAGCAAAATAATTTTAGCCTAATAAGGATGTAATCAGGATTACATATGTTGAAGCTTTCAATTAACTTTTCTGTTAATCCACAGTGATTATTTTTGTATCATAAGTTTGGCTTTCTACCATTGGTCTTAGATTTCCTCTTTCATTTGGTTCTACAGAGCACTGAATTTTATTAATTCATGTGATGACTTTCTAAAGTTTTAGGAAAGGCAGATAGCCACCTGTTTGGGACAATTATTTTGCTACTTCCCTCCTATTTAATGACTAGCATCTAATGTCTTTGATTAGAGAGCTGAGCATTTGCTCATAAAAATAAATTTATCTATCTTTTGAGGAGTTGAGGAGCATTATCTATAAGTCTGTTATTTTCTGTAATGAAATGGAATATTTTGGAAGGTCTTGATATGCCTAACTGAAACCAATACCCCACCTGGAAAAGTCTATAAACATTCTCTCATTAACAATAACATTAATATGTTGGTGGTACCACCAATTTTAAAGTTTCTTAATTATATAGGTAACAGTATTACAAACACAGTTTAAAGCAGGGAATAATAAAAGCATTATATATATATATATATATATATATATATATATATATGTGTGTGTGTGTGTGTGTGTGTGTGTGTGTGTGTGTGTGTGTATGTTTAAAATGTTTAGTTTTCCTTATTTTATTGTAAGAAAAATGTTGTCCCAAGATGATAATCTCTAAGACTTATTAGAAATACTTTGTTGAAGACTTACTCAAAGCTAAATGGAAATTAATATTTCTTGATTAGCTCATTTTTCAGTATGCTTTATGTAATTTTTTCCCACTAAGATAATGTAGGTCCCAGCTCATTCTTGTGTATAGTTGGGATATAGTTCATATAAGAATTTGATTCTATTACTCTAACATTATACACACACACACACACACACACACACACACACACACACACACACATATATATATATAATAACAATAAAAATTTAGAATTACCTGATAATTGAAAGGAGAATACATAAATTTAGATTCAAATCAAATGGAAAATAAGCAAATATGCTTAAATATACAAAATAAACTTTATTTGTTTAAAATCTAGAAAATAATTCAAACCTTCTGGTTTGATAAAGATATGTTTTGATAGTATAACTAATTTAGGTTCAAAAATATTAAAGGGATCCATTCAAATATTATAGTAGTAACTGTCACATTTTATCTTGTCACCCATTATAAAGAAGACAGTTTTTTTTATGGCTTCTCCAAGAACTAAATCACACCATGAAGAATACATTCAAAGCTGTATATAAGGTATATATTGTACTATATACACTATATATCTAGCAATATAATTTATATCTTTTAAGCTTCAAATGAGTCATTAAACATGACATAATTATTGAATATTATTTGAAGATATATGATAGAGCCTATGATAGGAGCGATTACTCAGTTGGAAAAATATAATCCTTCACAAAGGAATAGGAGACTTGTAAATGATCTATTTCCAATCTCATTAACATATGCTTGTACCAAATCCTTTTTTCTCCCAGCATATAGAATTACTGTAAAGAAATTCATCATGACTTTCATCACATATGTCTAATGCCTACGGTGTGGCCAAGTTCATTCCTAACTGAACAGTGAAACTATGGTTGTCTTTCTTGTCGGAAAATAAAACAGTAGAACAGTGACAATATGAGAATGATGCCCGACTCTGAGCTGTGGAGTGTGATCTGCTGCTGTCTCTAGAAGAGTCAGTGCAATGGAACACTGGCAGGCAGGCTGGCTGCAGACTCCAACCATCTGCTCAGCACAGACCTCCAAGAGATCGTCCTGTCCCGTGATGGATAGATGGAACGTTGTCAGTATTCTGACAAACTCAGTAAAGTAAAGCTGTTAATGATGTATTTTAAAAAGCAGTATTCCATGTTTCTCTCAACAATCTACAAAGGGTTTGTTTCTCCCATTACCATGTTTCTAGAATAAAGACAGTATTGATGAACATCATTTGTGCAATACTTGCTTTATTAAATAACGATTCATAAATCAACCCTAAGCAGGTAACTGAAATGATTCTCAAAGGATATTTAAAAGCCCTAAGTAGAAAATTAAGAGTAATTTTAAACCAGCCCCTTCACAGAAGTAAGAGGCTATTTTGTTATTGTGTTTTTCAGTTTGGAGAATGAAACATTAGCCTTATCCATGCCAGGTAACGGTAATTTTTTAAAACTTTTATGCCATTGCCAGATTGATCGTAAGACTGTCCAAAACATTATGAATTTTTTAATTAACTACCAATATCCAAAAAGATGATTCAAGTAAAGTATTTTGTGAATTTGTGAAGAAAGGTTAGTATGCTGCAACTGATGGACTGGAAAGGAAGCAAAGCATCCATGTTGGTGTAGCCAGGAACCTTCCTCTAACCGCAAAGAGACTGCAGGCTGGGAAGCCTTTATTCCCAGCTGCACAGCTCTCCTTGATATCACTGAGCTAATGAAACTATGCAAACGCAAAGTGTGTATCCAATTAAACATTCCAAATATAGAGGTTTTTTTGTATTATTGTGTCCTTATATATGTGTTATTAACTGGGACAAAAGGATAGTATTTTTTTAAATAAGCAGACAATTTTAAAGAATTTATTACAATGTTCAAAAAAACCTAATATCTGGCTATTTGCCAATAACATTCTCCAATGAAGAACTTAACGCTAACTCTCAGCTTTGATAGAGTATGAATCTAGGTCAAGTGCATCTTTTCATTTTAAAGTCATTAATTATGAACAAACATTTCCTAATTTCAACAGTTACTGCTTTTGCTTCTTAGGCAGGCCTAATATCTAAACACAGGATGTATTTAGATTGAAAAACAATGTAACTCTTAGATCTCTCATCAACTCACTTGGAACTTCAATGAAAACTATACCATCTTAAATTCATCTTTCTTCTACTGCAATTTTTAAAAATAATATTTAAACAGCAAGATTGATGTGAAAATCTGAAAAAAAAGTTAATGAATGCAAAATACCTAAGAGTCTCATACACTTAGAAGACAGTTAATAAATCAGAGCTTTCTGATGGTGTATTATTATTACAAATGAGGAGCTCTCCTTATTCTTGGTGCATAATTTGTAGTCACCAGAAAAGCGTGGGTTCTGCTAACAGAGAGGACATATTAGCCACACCCTTCAACCTGAGCCACTACCTAACCATCTCTTACACCATTAAAATAAAGAGAGTTATAGTACCCTTTTCATAGAATGGTGTTGTACATTAAAGTAGAAAATGTCTTTGGTGAATTGTCTAGAATCAGTTTAAGTAGTTCTGGAACACTCATCTGCTGACGTAATTTATAGATCAGGGTCAAACTGGGTTTTTTAAGCCAACTCCAGACAATAATTTAAAGATAGTTTGTTTCATATTTAGTAATGGAGAACACTATTATGAATCTGTTTCTGAAAATACAAGACAATGCTATCACTGACTTACAAACATTTAAAACTTTGTCTCAATGAATGCCTAATCAACGTATTTCCCTTCTCTTTATCTATAGAAGTAACTCTCTTGAACTAATACTTCTTGATCAATGTTCTATCTCTCAATTTGTTCTGAGTATATTTATTCATTTTCCATGTTTTAGTGTCTATTTATTGATAAAGTACTATGATTAAATTTAAGTATAATAAAAGTGATCCATACAGAACAAATGCTTACTGGCTACTTTTCACTTGTCTCATATAACGTAGGATCCCTTGAATATCAAATAAGGCCACCTACCATATGCTCCGGTTTCTACTTCAGTTAACAGAGAAAATAATCCCCTGCAGGCTAACCTGATCTAGGCAATCTCAATTAATGTTGTCTTCTCTAGTGATTATTCAATATGGCAAACTGACATTTAAATTTAGTTAACACTCTGTATCTGTGACCTTTTTTTGAGCTTTCCTACTACTTAATACAGAGGTTACACTTTAAGTAGTATGGGTGCGCCCAGTTTAAGTTAGTTCCCTCAAAATACCCAACACATCATAGAACTCCACTTTAGGTAGTCTTAGATTTGCTATACATTTGTTGTTTTTCAAGAGCATTTGCAATTGACTGAAAGTCACAAAAATCCCTGGAAGGTCCTGAGTCAATCTCCTCTTCCTACTGTTAGGAATTTTAAGTGCTCCATTACTGATAGTGTTCCCATATGCGTAGATAACTATAGAGTATTTTATTCAGCGATAGCCATGGCTACAAGGAAAAAGCAACTTTTTGCCATTATGTCTAAAAAAAATACCATAATACCACAATGTTCCCTAAACTTAATATGCATATATATTAATGTATTTTGTGTTCTGTTCTCCTTTATCTAATAATATTCACATATGGCAGCTAAAATAATATGTATAAAAATCAAATGCGCATCTATAAAAGTGCTCAAATTTTATTCTCAAAAAAGTCTAAAATGTCCATAGGAAGACTGACAGTGTCAGCTAACCTAAACCCCTGGGAGCTCTGAGACCTTAAGCCACCAACTAAAGAACATAGAGGAGATGATCTGAAGGCCCCAGCACATTTGTAGAAGAAGACTTCCTTGCATGTATTGGATTTAACTAATCCTATAGAGATGTGATGCCCCAGGAAAGGGGGATGCCTGGTTAGGAGTAGTGTGAGGTTAGGGTTGGTACTCTCCCAGAGCAAAGGGTAACTAGGATAGAAGGAAGATCTCAGAAAGAAGGAAACAGGATGAGGTCAACATTTGGGATGTAAATATATTAAAAAAATTAATTAATATTTTTTAAACATCTAAACATCAGAGAATAAGAAGATAATGTCATTTAAATTAGTTCCTTAAGGAAGGAACAGCATATTCTTATGATGCCCTGGTGCTCTCCTGAAATTCTGTCATTTAAACATGAGCCCGTAGTAAGTATACATATCAGACCACTTGACAGTTTCTCCTTGAAGCAATGTTCTGAAATGTTTCCTTTACTAGAACAGTATCTGTACTTCTGTATCCTGTCCCTCGAATTGTTTAAAACTCATTGGAGGTTTTCTTCCTCTCCACAATTGTATTTTCCCAAACCAAATGTTGGTTTTGTTTTTTAATTCTTCCCAGGGGACTCTTTTTTTCAGATATAGTGGTTATTCAAACCATATGGGAAGTCATGGGATTTCTTCTGGTGTCCTTGCGAGCCTCATAACATTTTTTTTCTGTGTATTTATTTAAGTAAGAATTTTTATTTTCTTACTGTCTTAGGGTTTTACAGCTGTGAACTGACACCCATGCTTATAAAGGACAACATATAGTTGGAGTTGGCTTATAGGTTCAGAGCTCAGTCCATTTTCATCAAGGTGGGAGCATGGCAACAATTAGACAGGTCTGGTGCAGGCAGAGCTGAGAGTTCTACATCTTCATCTGAAATATTGACTTCCAGGCAGCTAGAGTGAGGTTGTTAAGCTCATGCCCACAGTAACATGCCTACTCCACAAGGCCATAACTTCTAATAGTGCCACTCCTTAAGCCAAGCATATACAGACCATTAAACATACCCTAGGCATATTCTATTTATTGATTCGATAAATTGAATTGCGTATTGATGCAATTAGCATCAGCATTTTTCATTATAAGAAAATACAGGGCTCATAACCAGCACTAATGATTGACACTTGTAAACACTGTTATACTAAAATACTAGGGACAATCTACTCTTTTCAGTTGTCTAAGTTTTAAGGCTCAAACATACATATTTCTAAAATTCTTTTAATATATAATTGAAATGTGAAATTTTACATAACTAGAAGGATTGGCACCTCTAGGACCAATTATATCAGTTTCAAAATTCTCTTTAGCATGTGTTGGCATTGATACATCATTTAGTATTCAAACCATGTGCTTTCTAATGACTGTAAGTACTGAATGTAGATATTCCCCAATCCTGAGAGTCTACCCCAGACGGCTGCAATGCTAGAAACAAATGTCTGTTATTTATAAGAGGGGAATCTTTCAAGATTCAGGTTGTTTTAAATCAATTATGGTGAAGGATGTACATTTTCTATTACGAACCTGATTTGTAGCATTTGGTGTTGATAAAGGTTTAAATCATTATTGTTATTCAGTGGGAAATAAAGCTGATTTAAAACTTAGTCCATGTTCATACTCTGTTAATATGCTGTTTCCTATTTCACCTCAGGAGTCCTAAAAGTTGACAAACAAAATGTAGTTTTTTTTTAAAGAAATACCTTACAACCTTATAAATTGGAAATTAATTTTGATTACAGATATTTGCATTCTCAGAACACTCATAAATTCTGTGTTGACTTAAAAATAATGGAGGGAAGACTAAATTAATTCTGCTAAAAATTTTAAAAAATTGGCATTTAGTTGGTATGAATTAAACTTTCTATTTACAATTTGGTGTATATAGCAACTTTACACAGAGTTCTTTTTATATTTTCAGTAGATGCTCTATTAAATCAACATGATACTTTAACATTCATGTTTTTGGTTATGACAAAAATGTACATACAAACCACTCTGAAAAATATACAAATTTTACCAATTATAGAAGTCCATATTATATGAAACATTCAGTTTTCAATGTGCTGAACTAAATTTAAAAAGTAAGTCAGTCATAACCTAGGCAGAGGAAGGGCACTGTATTATATTTTTAATTTAACAGGATGTTAATGAACATTACAGATGCAGACATACATATATTCTATAAAGTTGCACCACTGTACCATATTATTAAGAATAAATAAAATAGAAAATAATGGGCTTGGATTCAAGATTTTGAATATTTGCCTGATAAAATATAAGTTTTTTCTTTTTTCTTAATTGAACAACTTTATTTTTTAAAAAACAAAGATAAATGTACAGATTTTAAGCATTTTTGCATAAAAGTATACGAATACATTTTTGTCAGTACTTGGCTTTTATTAAAGGTTTGATAGTGTGCTTTAAGATCTTACTAGTTACAATGAGCATAAAGTACGTGTAAAACAAGATGTAACCTGGAATTAGTAAAAGTTTTCTTGGTGTGTAAAGATTAAGCATAATGGTTTTTCTTTTTTCTTTTCTTGAACTTCATAGTCTGTGAGTTGTTTCTGGGGTGTTCTGAGGTTTCTGGGGTTAGTATCCTATCATTTTTACAAATGACCAAAATTATTATAGGTTTACTAATTCAACTTTTTTTTGTTTTGTTTTGTTTTGTTTTCTTTTTTTTCTTGGACTTCACACAGTCTGTGAGTTGTTTCTGGGGCAGTGCAAGCCTCTGGGGTTAGCATCCCACTATCAGTGACTGCATATTATGTCTGTTCTTTTGTGACTGGGTTATCTCACTCAGGATGATATTCTCCATTTTCTTAAGATTTTCTCACATTAGTCAGAACGGCTAAGATCAAAAATTCAGATGACAGCGGATGCCGGAGAGGATGCAGAGAAAGAGTAATACTTCTCCACTGTTGGTGGGGTTGTAAACTGGTACAACCACTCTGGAAATCAGTCTGGTGATTCCTCAGAGAATTGGACATAGTACTACCGGAAAACCCAGTTATTCCACTTCTGGGCATATACCCCAGAGAAGCTCCAACATACAGCAAAGACACATGCACCACAATGTTCATAGCAGCCCTATTTATAATAGCCAGAAGCTGGAAAGAACCCAGATGTCCTTCAGTAGATGAATGCATGCAAAAATGTGGTATATTTACAAAATGGAGCACTACTCAGCTATCAGAAACAATGACTTTATGAAAATATTAGTGTATATTAAATTGATATTAATCTATACTTAGGATATCTTTAGTAAATTTTTATATATTTTCTTTTTTTATATGTATATATTTTCTTCCAAAGTATAGATTTTATTATGCTTATCACTTCTTAATCCATTTAATACTGATAATCAGTAAATTTTTGTTGCGATGTCACTTTTTGGCTGAGTGAATCCATCTATTCCTCATGCATTAAGCAGAAGAAGTTCAAAGGAGATGCTATTTTCACCTAACAGTGTAGTAGTGAGGAGCTCACCTACATTCCTATATGGTTATACCAAAGACTCTTGGCTTAGTATTCTGAGAGTCATAGCGTCTTTAGTAATACTCTTTCGAAACAATTTTATCTAGAGGGATTCAGGCATGGGTTACTGGTCCCAAAATCTTAACATAAATAACTACTTAAAATTCAGTAAATTGTTTTTTTAGTTTGAAATTATAGTGAATTGCATTATTTTCACTGTCCAGTTCTTTACTTCAAACTCTCCTATTTACCTCTCTCTCCCCTCTTTCAAATTCATGGTCTCTTTTTTTCCATTAAGTATTTCAGGAAAAACACATATGTATTCGGAAACATTCATATGCATATATCCACACACAACCACACACACATACACACATATTAAATATATAAATAGCACCTGTTCAGTTTAAATGATGTTAAAGATATGTACGTTTTCAGTGCTGACTCTTTGGAATTGGATAGCCAGTTGACATACTATATCCAGGGAACTTTCTCACTTACATAGTGAGACATTTCTTACTTACATCATGTAGAATTCCCTTTTAAAGTAGTCACTGTACAGAATCCTTGTGCATTTTGTACTAAGAGATTTAGAGTGATTACAGAATGGATAGTTTTTCAGCTCAGGAAGATGTAAAGCCCTCGAGTAACTCACTCATTATCCAGTGTGTCTTTTGTGGTGTCTCCAGTGCCTTTTGACAATGAGAAATGTTTGCCAGTGCTTATGTGTATTACTGTGAACTTGTCATGGCACACTATAGCCTCACACCTTGGTACTGAGCACTCTTGAAGAACAACTCTCAGCACAGATGGGGAAAAACAACTTCTTTTTTAAAATTGTAAACTAATTGCATTAAATCATTTGAAGAAACAGAATTTGTCACTCATCTAGTATTGTTATTGTGTCTTAAACAAAGCTGCAGCTAAGATTAAAGACTGTTTCAAGATAAATGCCTTTCCTGCCCATGCTGTACTTCAGGTTGGCTCCCAGCAGATTTTGCACTCTTTGGACTAATGGTAACAGAGCTACAGATGGCTAGATTTAAAGGCTTGTCTAATCTCTTTATTCTCTTACCCTAGGCATTCTGCTCAAATGGGTGATGCTCTGAATTGAGAAAGGTAATGCTCTCAATGGGCACACTATAGGGCGTGCCAGGTAAGCAGGATGCTGTGCTTGAAACCTGCATTTGCTCACTGACTCAGTATGAGACAAGACATTCAGAACAGCGTTTTCCTTCTCAGGACTCAGGAAATATCGATATTATCCTAAAATAGATATATTTGATCTAAAATTGCACAGGCAATAGTATGGTTAACAAAACATTTCAAGTAGATTAATAAAAACTAAATAGAAAGAACACTATAAATGAGACTTATTTAATGCTTATTGACATAAAAATAAAAATCCAAAGCTACCACCAGTTCTCTGGCTATGTAAAATTCTTTGTGTCAGCAGCTTAAGCAGCCCATTTGGAGACCCTAATTTTTTCATGAAACTTCTTTTTTTTTGGTTTGCATATATTAACTTTATTTTACACACACACACACACACACACACACACACACACACACACACACACACACATATATATATATATATATATATATATATATATATAAAATGGACTTTCCTTCCAATTGTTTTTCAATAACTTTTTGATTTATTGATAAAAGTTATGTCAATCACAACTTGATCAAAATTTTACAAAATGTTTTTCAATAGCATATATCCATTTATTGGTTTATAAAGACATTTGCAAATGATAACATCATGCAAAAAATTTAGCATTTTAAATTTTAGCCTTTCTCTTTTCCCTACCTTTTGCTTTGACCATGAATTTTCTAGTCTCATATCTATGTTTTATTAGAGACACACAGTCTGGTGTGTGTGTGTGTGTGTGTGTGTGTGTGTGTGTGTGTGAGAGAGAGAGAGAGAGAGAGAGAGAGAGAGAAAGAGGAAGAGAGAGGGGGGGGAACTTGAAAATGAGAAATGATATATGGTATCTGGTAATTATCAGTCTGATTGATTCAACTTATAAAAATTTCCAAGTACATCAATTTCTAAATGACATTTCTTTTTCTTGCTCACCAATAATTCTTGCTATAAATATATATGTCAGATATTATATATAACATGATACAAATATATGTGTGTGCTTCTATAACATATATATCATGTTTACGTCTTTATATTAACAAAACTTTAATCTATTACTATTTTTCTTTACTTTTTATTGAACAACTTTATTTTAAAAAACAAAAAACAAAGACAAATGTACAAATTTTAAGCATCTTTGCATAAAAGTATACGAACACATTGTTTGTTTTTTTTTTAAAGGTTTGATAGCATGCATTAAGATCTTACTAGTTACAATGAGCATAAAATACATGTAAAACAGGATGTAACCCGGAATTAGTCAACGTTTTCTTAGAGTGATAGGATTAAGCATAATAGTTTTTTAACTTCTATCTTCAGTGATCAACACTAAATAATCTCTACCGCCATTCACATTGTTTATGATGAGATGCGTTTAAACTCAACTATAATCCCAACTGTGTTGCTGGATATCTGTATTTAGCTATAGGTGCATACAGCGGGCTATGTAGGAGATATCCTTAAAACAAGCAGAGTCAAGGATCCAGTGGAAAGATACAAGCATTCTAAAGGCAGCCTCCAACATAGTTTGAGAATTTATACTCTCAGCCATTGCTTTGGCATTTGTCTCCCCAGATTGAAGATCTCTTGAGCTGATTTTTGTCTGTTTTCTTCCTTCTCTTTCCCAAGCTAAATGTGCCTGTTTTTCCTTAGTGCAACAGCATCCCAAATTTACTTCATTCAGTTATTTTTTTTCTTTTATCCAAGTCATCATTTTAAAAAATGTAAAGTATACCCTGTTTAAAATAATTTTGTCAAGAAAACAAGTCTAATTAACTTACCGTTTTGCGTAAAATGACTAAGATTCATTATAAATTTGAATATTGAGTTTAAGTCACATCATTTGCTTATGCAGAACGAAGCTCATTAGGATTTGTGTTTGTATGGCTTTTTCATGTATGTACATGCAAATGTGTGAGTCCATGAGGGTATGGTTGTCAGAAGTAAGTTTCTGGTATCTCACTAAGTCAGCTTCCACCTAATCTTCTGAGACAGTCTGTTCTTGAACCTGGAGCTTGTCAAGTCCGTAGACTACCTGGCCAGTAACTTAAGGACTCTCTTGTCTCTGCTTCCCAGTGCCTGGATAGCAGGTGCACAGTGTTGTGTGGGATTTTTATGTGGTTTCTTGAGGTCCAAACTCTTTGCCCAGTCTCACCGAGTTTCCTACTTTTTCCAACCAACACCAAAACAATCTCCTTTAGCTGCATCTCTTAGACCTGTGCTGCCTGGTGGTGCACGGTCCCCCCGCAGCATCATTCGCTGTCTTAGATTACAGGCTACAGAGAAACTTTGAATCTGAAATTCCATTCTAGCTCTCCATTCATCACTTCACTAATCCATTTTCTTCTTTATTCTGTTTCTATATCCAGTATTTCTTGACATCTGTAATGAAGGTTATATAGTCATAATTGCTAAGAGTGTTATAAGGATTATGACAAGATGAAAAACAGAAAGATTCATACCATGAGTCTGTGCCAGTCAAACAGTTTTAAGACCTGTTATAAGCATCATCTTGTCTAATGTATGACCTAATGTGAGTCTACAGCATAATCTCTCTTTTGGGTCTCTATACTGTGGTTCATTAGACTGACTGTTCTAACATGTCCATGTAATAAATTCACATATCAATCCTCTGGTTTCTCATTGCCACCAAAGAAAACTATACAGCAAATGGCTTGCAATCTCCAGGTCCTATGCAATCTTATTTCTAATGTTTGAAATGATGTTAATGGTAATAACAGAGTAAGCAGCTGAAAAAATTGACTTTTAAAATTTTATGTAATCTGTTATTTTTACAATCTACATTTAATTCCCTCTTGGTCCACCCTCTGACTATTCCACATCCCATACCTACTCCTTGTCTCCATGACAGTGTCCCCACTCCCACCTATAAACCCCTAACCCACACTACCGGACCTCCCCACTTTCTCAGGCTTCTAGTATTTAAAGGTTAGGTGCATCTTCTCTGACTGAACCCAGACCCCTGTGTCCTCTGCTGTGCATGTGTTAGGAACCTCATATCAGCTGCTGTATGCTGCCTGGTTGGTGGCCCAGTGTCAGAGAGATCTCATGGGTTTAGGTACATTGAGACTGTTGGCCTTCTTATAGAGTCACCCTCCCTGCCCAGCTTATTCCAGCTTTTCCCTAATTCAAACACAGGAGTCAGAGCTTTCTGTCCAGTGGTTGGGTGCAAACATCTGCATCTGACTTTTTTTAGCTTCCTATTTGGTCTTTTGAGGGCAGTCATGATAGGCCTCCCCTTTTGTGAGTATGTCATAGCCTCAGTCATGGTATCAGGCCTTAAAATCTTCCCTTGAGCTGGATTCCAGTTTGGGCCTGTCACTGGACTTTTTTTTCCCCTAAGGCTCTTTCCTCTCCATTTTTCTTCCTGCAAATCTCTCATACAGGAACGATTATGGGTCAGAGTTTTAGACTGCAGGATCACAACCTTATTCCTCACTTGATGCCCTGTCTTTCTGCTGGAGGTGGACTCGACAAGCTTCTTCTCTCTTTTATAGAGCATTTCATCTTAGGTCCCTCCCTTTGAGTCTGAGAGACTCTCACATCCCTGGTTTCTAGTACATTATAGACAGTTCCCCCACCTCTTACCACACCAGGCTGCCTGTTTCTATTTTTCTGCTGGCCCTCATGGCTTCAGTTCTGTTTGCACCCACCCAATACTTGACCAGGTTCTCCTCTTGCCCTCCCTGTCCACTTTCTCACCCATGTCTCTCCTTCCTTCCCCACTCCTGTGATTGCTTTCTTCTCCCTCACAGGTAGGATTGAGACATCCTCATTTGGACCCTTCAGCTTATTAAGGTTTTGAAGTTCTGGACTGTGTCCTGGGTATTCTGTACTTTTTTTGACTAAAATCTACTTGTTAGTGAGTACATACAATGCATCTTTTGGGTCTGAGTTACATAATTCAGGAAGGTGTTTTCTAGTTCAAATCACTTGCCTGCAAAACCGATGATGTCCTCATCCTTAATAGCTAAGTATTTTTCCATTGTGTAAATGAACCACATTTTCTGGATCCATTCTTGTGTGATGGGACAACTGGATTGTTTCAAGCTTCTGCTTATCACAAACAAGGCTACTGGGAACCTAGTAGAACATATGCCCCTGTGGCATGGTGGAGCATCTTTGCATATATGCTCAAGAAAGAGTGGTTTAGCTAGGTCTTCAGGGAGAACTATTTTCAGTCTTCTGATTTACCTCCAGATTAATTTCCAGAATGGTTACACCAGTTTGTAATCACGCCAGATTGAGAAGTGTTTCTCCTTTTCCACGTCCTTGCCAACATGTGCTGTCAAGCTGAGGTTTAGATCTTAGCCATTCTGATGAGTATAAAGTGGTATCTCAGGCTCATTTGCCTTTCCCTGTTTACTAAAGACTTTGAACATTTCTATAAGTGCTGCTCAACCAATCAAGATTCTTTTGTTGTGAATTCTTGATTTAGTTCTATAACACATTTATTGATTGGGTTGTTTGTTTGGTTGCTTGGTAGTTAGCTTCTTGAGTTCTTTATATATTTTGTATATTAGTCCTCGATAAGATGTGGGGTTGGAAAGGATTTTTTTTTTTCCCAATTTGCAGGTTGCCTCACAGAAACTTTCCAGATTCATGAGGTCCCATTTATTAGTTCTTGATCTTAGAGTATGAGTCATCGGAGATCTGTTTAAGAAATTTCCCCTTGTGTCAAAAGGTCATGGCTCTTTCACACTTTCTCTTTTATTAGATTCAGTTTTAAGCTGAGGTCTTTGATTCACTTGGACTTGAACTTTGTTCAAGTTGATAAATATAGAGCTATTTCCATTTTTCAGACAGCCAGTTAGACCAGTACTATATAGTGAAGATGATTTCCATTTTTCCATTGTATATATTTGGCTTCTTTGTCAAAGATCAAGTGTACCTAAGTGTGTGATTTTATATCTCGGTCTTCAGTTCTATTCCATGGATCAACATGTCCATCTATTAACAGCATTTTATTGATTCACAATTAAGTCTAACCATCACCTCTCACTAGTTATAAAACATTTTCCCCATTGAATGTTGTTTCTAATTCTTCTTTGCCACTGGCCCTGGAAAATCAGTACTAGCATCTATTCTGAATATTTACTATAAATGGAAATAATGTTGTAAACTTTTGTATCTGGCATCTTTCCACTTACCACAATGCTCTCAGTCTCATCTATATTTCATGATGTGTCAGTATTTTTATATAACTAGATAATAATCTAATCTACATGTATACAACAATTGTTCATCTTTTATCAGTTGGTAGCCACTTGAATCATATCTGCCTTTGAGTTGTGGTGAATTATACAACTATTGACTATATGTTTGTATTTGTTTAAGTATGTATTTTAAAACATTTCATGGACACAATTAGATGAAGAATTTTTGTGTCAGTATGTGAGTCTATTTAACTATTTTTATGTCCTGTCAGCTTATAATTTATACCACCAGCAATGTGCAAGTGACTCCAATTTCTTCATTGTTCATCACTACATTTTGTTTTCTCTTTTACTGTATTGCCACCATACATACATGACATGGTAGCAAAGTGCGGTTTGACTTTCATTCTAATTTTTAATTATACTGGACAATGTTTGTACATACTTATTGGCCATTGTAAATCTACGAGGAAGAAATATTTATCAGAATAAGTTACCCTTATTTAATTAGTATATTTATGAGTTTGTTCAATTATAAGATTTTCATATACTGTAGGTACTAGGACTTGGTTATATATTTATTTAAGAAATTTCTCTGCATTTAGATTTTTTTATGTATTCTGTTCTTTTTTCTTGTAACTGTCATTTTATCTAGCCAGACTCTGACATTAATTCTGCTGGGGTCCAGCTACTCTTTTGTTTGTTATATTATCTCATTTATATTTAATGTTATATAAAACTTTATCAACAAAGACAAACTAATGAAGACATATATCTACGATTTCCTCTAACACTTTTCATCCATAGTTCTTTTAATATATATTTTTGATTCTCTTGTGTTTATTATGTAGACAATGTAGTGTAAAGTAGCAGTTTGCCTTCCTTTTTCATATATAGATACCCTATTGTTCCAATATCATTATTAAATAATCAAGTTTTTATACAGATTGGCAGCAGAATTCCTCATAAAAAGGAAACTGCCTAAAGATCTATTTTCTTTAATGTTGCACTTTTTCTATGTGTGTACCATTGTGCCAGTGGAAGCTGGGGATTTCTTAGAACAGTTTAATCACATTGTTAGATCTACTTCTTATCATTTTCCCAAGATTCATTTGGATTTTCTGTCCTGTGTTTTGTTATAAAACAATATTTAGAATCTGCATATAATCTTTGTGTTTTGATACGGAATGTAGTAAATCTACAGGTTTCCTTGTATAGTATTGTCATCTTAACACTATTTACACCTTTTGTGAAATTTTATTTTATTTTTAAATTATCCACTTTACACTACCACTCACCAATGCCCCAAATACAATCCTCCCCTCCTTCCCTTCTCTTCTTTGCAACTGGGAGCCACCTAAATATCCCCTCATCCCTGAATTTCAAGTTTCTGTGAAGTTAGGTGCTTCCTCTCCCACTGAGGGCAGACAAGGCAGCCCATACCACACTTATTTTTGCGAGTGCTCTTGGCATCAACAATAGTGTCTGGGCAAGATGCTGGCAGATGGTATGGATTCAAAGCTGGGGCAGTCTCTAAGTGGCCATTACTTCAGTCTCTGCTCTATTTTATTTTTGTCTCTGCATTTCTTTATTTTTATCATTCTTTCTTTTTTATTCTTATTTTTACACTCTAGATTTTATTGTATTCCCAGTCCACTCTCTGACTATTCCACATCCCATACCACCTCCTCCACACCCTGTCTCTATGAGGATGACCCCACTCCACCTGACCTCTAAACTCCCTAGGGTCTCCTGTCTCTTGAGGTTAGGTGAATCTTCTCTGACTGAACCCAGACCCAGCAGTCCTCTGCCTTATATGTTTTGGGAGCCTCATATCAGCTGGTGTATGATGCCTGGTTGTTGATCCAGTGTATGAGAGTTCTCAGAGATCCAGGTTAATTGAGACTGCTGGTCCTCTTACAGGATTGCCTTCCAGGTTTTCTTTACCTCAACCACAGGGGTCAGCAACTTCTGTCCATTGGTTGGGTACAAATATCTGCATCTGATTCTTTCAGCAGCTTGTTGGGTATTTGGAGAGCAATCATGGTAGGTCCCATTTTGTGAGCACTCCATAGCCTCAGTAATAGTGTCAGGCCTTGGATCCTCCCCTGAGCTTGATCCTGCTCTGGGCCTGTCAATTGATTTCCTTCTCCTCAGGCTCTTCTCCATTTCCATTCCTCTTGTTTTTTCAGACAAGAACAATTATGTGTCAGAGTTTTGACTGTGAGACAGCAACCTCATCCTTCACTTGATACCCTGTTTTTCTGCTGGAAGTGGGCTCTACAAATTCCCTCTCCCCACTCTAGGGCATTTCAACTAGGCTTTGAGTCCCTACTCTGCTTTTCCTTTAGATAGGAAAAATTCTGGGTTAAAATTTTTGAGATTGGTGAGTGTCCCCATCCCTCAACTAGGGGCTGTGCTCATCTACTGAAGGTGATCTCTGCAGGTTCTAGCTCCCTTTTTTTGTGTGGGGGGGGGTATTTCAGCTAATGGCATCCTGGGAAACTCTTGCTTCACTGGCATCTGGCACTTTGTAGTGATGAGCACCAGCACTCCATTCTCCACTACTACACATTTCTTTTCAATTTCCTGACCCTCTGTACTTCTGTCACTTTCTATATCTTATGCTGCCTCCCTTTTTACCCTCCCCCGCTCTGTCTGTCCCAGATCTCTCTCTTTCTATGTTCCATGATTATTTTCTCTCCCCTTCTAAGTAGGATTAAATCATTAACACTTTGGTCATTCCTCCTCTTAAGCTTCGGTTGGTCTATTTGTTGTATCATGGGTATTCTGAGAATATGGGGTAATACCGATGTATCAGGAAACACATACCATGTGTGTTCTTTTGTGTCTGAGATCTTAACTATATTTAAAATTGTTCCTATATTGCAGAGGTTTTTAGCTTGATTTTTTAAAAAAGATTTTATTTCTTTATTTTATGTATAAGAGCACAACTGTAGCTGTCTTCAGACACATCAGAGGAGGGCGCTGGGTCCCATTACAGATGGTTGTGAGCCAACCATGTGGTTGCTGGGAATTGAACTCAGGACCTTGGGAAGAACAGTCAGTGCTTTTAACCACCGAGCCAACTTTCCAGCCCAGCTTGATTTTTTATTAGCTGCAAAGTTTCATTTTAAACTTGGGTTTGGTTTGTGATTTCCAAGTGACAAGATTTGATATTATTTTCATCTGAGAGTGTAAACTGACAACATAACCCCTATTGTATTGATAAGTGTTTACATATACTTTCTTAAAGTCATCACATTTGTTTGTTACTTGAAAAAATTTCCACTTCGGTTAATAAAGTTGAATTCACTATAAACAACATGTAGCTTTCTTTAAGCTTTTTCTACACAATTATGTCCTTAATATTGTGGTAGATGTCTACTAAGTAATTAACTATGTTTCAATAAAATCAATTTAATAGAATATGTTTTTTACTACGATGGCTTTATCAATGGGCATTTCTGTTCTCTTAGCTCAAAAACTAAAGATCTGACTTCATAGGAATCAGCAGTTCTATAGAATTTTATGGCTTCTGTAGCTTCAAGATAACATGAGGAAAACAAATGAGAGTCACTGACACCGGTGAGATACCCATTGTACATTGACATTTAGAATCCTTCCCTCATTTGTATTTTCTGCATTCTGTTATACAATGCAATATTTATCTGTGGTATTTTCTATCCTGCTGTGATGTATGTGCAGTATGAAAGTCAAAGAACTTTCCCATCAGCATGGTGCTCTTCCCTGTGTGGTACCAGGGCTTTAGAAATGCTTATCTCTATAAATCCTCTTTTGTAATTTATCTTTGGTTGTTTATCATTCTGTGGGATGAGCTTCTCTCATAAATGTCATAATACACTTCCATTCAGGCCTCATCTCCAAACGTCAATTATAATTACTGTATCCCAGACATCTTCAAATTAATTTCAAATATGCTCAGTATGAAAAAAAGAGAATTAAATGAGTAGCTTGAGCTGTATAATTTATACTATTATTAACAAAGGGCATTCTTCCTTACTTTTAGATGCCATTAAATATCCTAAAGTAAGCATTTAGTCTTAAATTTATCCTACTGTGAAAATCATTTTTATTAATTAATTGAAGTGCTAATGTTCAAGTAACAAAGTAAATATATCTTAAAGAGATAAAAGTCCATATTTAATACCACATTAAATACTAAACATTTAGCTTACTACATTGGTTGAGATGCTTTTGTCCCAGTGACACCATGAAATATTCCCACAGCTGCTCTTTAAACTACCTGGTTAATTCTGTTAAATGGCGATGAATTTTGACAAGAAAATGTTTCTCTTTGCTAAATACAGTCTTACATGCTGTAACTATTTCATAATTACATTTGAGGAAGTTAGTAAATGGTTGTTGATTCAAATGTGTATATAAAAGCAAATTAAAATTCAGATGATTTTTGTACTAAGCTTAAGAATTTTGCTCATATCAGTAGGTTCTCTTGGCATCTCAAGCTTCTTTGTATAGATTAATTTGCAGAAAGTTTTAGGAAGAATGTGTTCTGCTGTTGTTTACATTGCAGAAGTGTAGCAGCTGAACTGTTACCACAGTACAGCCTGTAGGTTTAAATTCTAACTTAGATGTATGTGTTAATTAAATTATTAGAACAATAGAATGAACAACGACTTGTGTGTGTGTGCGAGTGAGCACACATAGACACATGAATGTGTTGTAACTGAATTCACGACATGAAGCTATCTCTAGCGGGCTTGTACTGGGTGGTGAATGACTATACTTTCAGCAGAACAGATGCTGCATCAACTAGATATACCTTAAACAGAATGGCAAAGATTATATGCCACAATCAGTCATAGTCTTCGAGTGAACATACCTGACATGGTGATGTAATGAGCGTTATCCTCCCCTGCAATTTAGCCAACATAACATTTTTCTTAATTCTATATACAAATAATATAATAATTTAAGGCAAAATTATGGTTTTTCTTCTTTTCACATATCCCCATGAAGAATCAAATTTGTCAGTTTCTTGAAGGAATTTCCTTATGGCATATTTTAAGATAAAACAAGGTTGAGAACAGAGGGTTAATTCAAAGAGTTTTAGACTTTTTTCTTAATCTATTCTTTTTTTGTAAAACATTTGATGGAATTGCAAAGTGGAAACTCACTATGTGAAATTAATGGCTGATTTCCAATTAAATAGTGTCATTTTAAGACCACTTTTATGTTCAAAGAATATTAAGGAGTATGGGAAGAAAATCGATTTATTAAATGTCTCAAATTGAAGAGTACCCCAGAAGAAATTAAGCAACATTGTATGAAAGTTCAATTATGCTGCTTCTTCAAATACATGATTTATAATAAATATAAGGTTTAAAATCAGGGGTACTTTAATCTATTGGGTTTATTTGTATTACACAGAAAGCTATAGAACTTTTGATGATGTGTCAGTGTTTCTTGACAGAACCAACAGTTCAGACCCTCCTGTTCATGGTAGCCATCAGAGAATAATGAACCACCTTATAGCAGATACACAGGAAGTAGAAGAGATGTATGTCTTGGACTTCTCATCTGGAACAGCAAAACCTGATCATGAAGCAATTTGAACTGACCCCATTGTAATGACAGTTTGAGTGAACCACAAGTCAATTCAGAGAGAAATTGGTTATCTTCCGAAGGTATCATCATTATACCAGTAGGCCTAACATACCTCCTGGTTAGTTTGGTTAGTATGGATTCAAGGGAAAAACTCCTAGTGCCTGTAATCTAGGACCCAAGCAGCCTAAGTACTGCCTCCTGTCTCGTAGAATCGACCCTACAAGAGGGCTTCAATTTCGGTTTCAGCATAATTTGCTTATAAAATGCAACTGGGAAGTGTGGTATTTCAGCAATAAAGTTTAATCAATCAGTCTGGTCCTAGTACCTTACAACAATGAGCAAACATGTGCTTTGGAAATGACAGTGATCTTTATCTAGGCTGCTCTAAAAGGTGATGTGCTGAAGTATAGAACCTTCACAAAGTGCTAATGATCATGTGCTTGAGTACTCCCCATGAGCCGGCATTCTGCTAAAAACAGGTGTTATATCAGGTAGGATGTGGCCCAGACTGAACAGGTCTGATTAGTTCGGGAAAGCCAAGCAATTTATTCTGCTCATTTTGTGTTTATCAAAATTTAAAAATAATTTATATTTGTTAAAATGTATTAATTGAGTACATATTTTAAACAAATTAATTTGATGATTGTTTTCAAAGTTTGACCATAAAAACATTAATTTGATCTAATAAGAATCACCTTTTGTGGCTGGAGGGATGACACAGTGGTTAAGAACATTGGCTGATCTTGCAAAGGACATTGGTTCAATTCTCAGAACCAACCTGGCAGCTCACAACTGTGTTACTCCAGTTCCAGGGCATCCAATACCATCACACACACAATCCTGAAAGCAGAACACCTGTTTCCTTAAAAATAAGTAAATACACACAATAAATAATGTGAATAAGTTATGTAAGTAAACAAACAAGAAACATTATAAACTGGACCACTTCAGAAAACAGCTAAGCATCAAGGAAACATTAGAAAGTCTACCAAGAGGATGACAGATTCCTTCAACTTATGGTTATATATAAAAACATTAACCATCTTTAGAATGCCTCAATTAGTCTGTATATTTTCATGTATAAGGAATTTATTTAGATATAGTCAAGACACTATGTTAGGTTTATGTTAGGAATTGAAAAATGTAATAACATGAATGAAGTCATAACTGTCATTAAGAAAACGAGAGTAGTTCAATGAGAATTGGGAGAATCAAATGTATTTATGTCAAATATTTGCGCTGATTTTTTGATGCTCAGGATGGAATGAAGCATTTTTGGATGTCAAAAAGTACAGAATGAAATTCCATGTTTCAGAAGAGGCAGTTAGTATAGCTCTAGAACTTTGAACTGAGTGACTACCAGAACAGATTACCTGAAGTTATAATAAATATTTTAATATTTATATATTTTGACCAAAAGAAGAAAATGTTTTGTTATAAGCCATGGGCAGAAATGATCAGTTACACTGTGAATATGAAGTTACTTTCGTTTGTATAATATATTTTACAAATTAACTGAATTAAAAATGAATAAAAACTTTCACTACTCTATGCAGAATTAGAATACATCATCATTTATATTTTGTATTTATGTTGTTTTATGTTGGAAAAATTGTATTAGAAATAAGGAAGGCCATTTTCTTGGTATAGTGCTTGCCTTTCAACAGATAACATTAACTTTCTCTTGTTCTGTCCATCTGTCGGTTATTTGGTGGTCCTCTCCCACCACACTCTCTCCATCTGTTGACTGCTCACAGAGGCCTCTCCATCATTCCATATGTCTGTCATGAATGTTCTGTCCTCCCATTCTCTCTTCCTTGAATTGAATGTGCTGCATTATGACTAATCATATTGTTAATGATCTACATATGTATAACATAATAAATATCATCAAAATTGGTACATTCATCTGTTTGGAAAATGATAATAAAAGATATTTCCAATCAGTAAGGTCAAAACTTTTTTCTTATATGAGGAGTTTGCACAGTAAATATAAAATGCACAGAAAAGAGCTCATTTTAAAAAAATGGCAGACAATGTATTAAAGTTAAAAAGAACTCCTTTGTTCTTCAGTTCTAAATGACACTCTAAACAGGCTACATAATTAGCAAGGGTTTATTCTTGAATCCTTTAAATCTTTACCTCACACTATATTTGTTAAGATGGTAAATGTATCTGAAAATTCCACTTTTCTAAGTTCATTAAGCTCTGTAGGGATGAGAGCTGGAAGTTGGGGGGGGGGGACAGCCTGGGTTCTACATTTTTCTTCTAATGTAAAAATGACACCTTGATGAGTAATGCACTAAAAGGGTAGCATTTTCTCTTTTTTCCTTTTTAATTGGATATTGTATTGTATTTGTTTATATTTCAAATGTTAGCCCCTTTCCCAGAAAAGAGTGATTTTGTGAGGATGCTCTCCCACCCACTCTTTCTCCTCACTTCGGCATTCCCTTACATTGGGGCATCGAGCCTCTACAGGACCAAGGGTCTCTCCTCCTGTTGATGTCCAATAAGGCTACTCTCTGTTAAATACGCAGATGGAGCCATGGGTCCTTCCATGTGACTCTTTGATAGGTAGTTTAGTCTCTGGGAGCTCTGGGGTTCTGGTTGGTTGATACTGTACTTCCTGTGGGTTTCAAATCCTTTTAGCTCCTTCAGTGTTTACTCTAACTCCACCATTAGGGATGCCTTGCTCAGTTCAATGGTTGGCTATGAGCATATGCCTCTTTATTTGTCCGGAATCAATTTTTCTAAGAAAGCACTTCTAACAATGACAATCCATGACAGACATGACAATGAACTTTGTATGAATACATGTGCTATCTAACAACCAAGTTAAGTAGATATAATGGTAAAACTTCAGACAAGGGAACATAAAGAATGGAGAAGTCTGAAAGAAGGACATGAACATTTTCTTGTCTGTGAATGCATTTGGAGTAAACTGAGAATGTGAGTGATTTTGTTTCTTCTGTAGCCAACTATGCTAGTTCAATAGAACAAGAGAACACAGTCTTTTTGCTGCCATAGGAGCTAGTCTTATTTCTAACATATTCTACATTTCGACCAAATGAAAGTCATAATGTTCATATGAGTTTTTTTTTGTGATTTTAATTGAGAGTGAGATCAATTTCTCTGCAGTCTACATTTTAGCAACCACTCTCTAACTGATCTATTTCCAGATGATTTTGTGACTATTAACTATAATGCACATTTTTGAGTGAAGTGTCTTTTGATGAGGTACTAGTAAATGAACTTCACTTTTCGTTGGTAATTTTATTTATTTTTTTGAAAATATTGTTCCCTTACCTGGTTTCTTCCCAGCAAACTTTCATCCTATCTCCCTTCCCCTTTGCCTCTATGAGTGCATTCCTCCACCCACCCACCCACACACCTGTTTCCATCTCAACCCTCTAGTATCTCATTATGTTGGGATACCAAACCAAGAGCCTCCTCTCCAATTTATGACAGATAATGCAATCTTCTATTACATGTGTAGCTGGAGCAAAAAGACTTCTAAAGGTGACAAATAAAACCACCTGAGTAGGTCAATTTGTTGAGCCTTTGAAATTGTTTTAAGAGCTGAAAAACTAAAAGTAGGGGGTATCTTGTATACTTAACTGCTAATGTGTTGGTTCTGTAACCATATTTTATGGTCTATTTATTCAAAAGATCTCAGGCCTTTTTCTCTGTATATGAAATAAAGAACATATTTAATGATTTCTATAGTATGTATAGCCTTTATGGATAGCTGCTTCCATCTGCCATAATACCCTTGTTTAAGTACCATTAAGTGTCAGTACGATTTTGCCAACCAGCCTGCAGATATAGTTTTCTTAAAGTCTCACTACTTGGTAAGCCCAGGATCTCCTCAGCCTCCTTCACTGAAATTTAATATTTGTCCTGTACTCCTGCACATGGAGATGAGCCCGCTCTACCACGTGGTCTTTATATTTCATATAAGTGATTATGGAGACCAGAGGCATATACCAAATGTCTTTTCAGCACAGCTCTATCCTAGTTTTTGAAACAAAAGGGCTCCCATTCATCCTGGCATTGACTGGCAAGGAAGCTTCTGATTCACCGCTGCAGCACAGGAAATACAGACCAAGTTCTCTTGTTTATTATTCCAAAGACTTTGCTGACTTGGCTACATATGCCAGCTCTCTGTCAATATTCTTTACAAAGGAGAGCAAAAGGAAAGTTTAAGCTTAGTGAAGTAACATTTCAGGATAATCACAAATCTGATAACATAATTTTGCTATTTCTATCATTTATACTATTATATATACATAACTGTGTGCAAGTTTGAATTCTCTCATAGTGTAAGTTTGTTTGGAAAGATAATTCTGGCAAGAATTTTTGATGTGTAGAAAGGTAAGGCCTCCTTTTGGAGGTAAATCTTATTGGACTTGTGTTGCAGTAAACGGAGATGTGATGCTGGACTTCATATACTAACTTACTGGCTAGCTGCTCTTCTTTGCCTAATATTAATCTACATTATTGTGTCTGAGAAGGACTGAATTTCTTCACAAATTACAAACTACTGATGAGTGGCTATTGATTGTGTTCACAAACATTGCTTAGAGTTTAGTGTACTAAAGCTTTTGGTGTCTCTTAGCATTGACAGTGTTCTCCACTCCTGTTTGCTGTGTGCGAATAAGTCTGCATCCTGACCATAGCAGAAGATAGATGAGTTCTCTACTTCTGCACATGACTTGTTACTTATAGTTTTATGATAAAATTCTCTTTCATTAAAGTCCTTTCATAATATTTACAAAGACCTTGTTAAGTATTCTTACTGTCACATGGAATCATGTATCTTTTCCTCCGACAATTACCTAGAAGACAGTCCTACATTATCAGCTGTGCTTTTATCTCTTATGCTTTTATATTTTCCATTCTTAAAGTTATGCCTGGATTTAGCCTTTAAAAGTAAAAGATTCCTTGTGGCTTTCTGCCCATGCTGTTCAAATATGTACAAGATCGGCAAGAATATTCCCACATTAGTAATACCTGGTATGGAAACACATTTTAAATTCCCATTCCCATACAAGACGTAGTACAGGTGACAATTTTTTTAAAAAAAATATTTTGTTGGATATTCTTTGTATTTACATTTCAAATGCTATTCCCTTTCTCCCTCCTGTGCCCATCCCTGTCTTCTCTCTTGTTTTTATGAAGGTGCTCCCTCTCCCAAACAACCTCCCCAGCTCAGTGCCTTGGCATTCACCTACACTGGGAAACATGCATTCACTGGACCAAAGACCTCTTCTCCCATTGATACCAGATAATGCCATCCTCTGCTATATATGCAACTGGAGCCATAGGTCTCTCCATGTGTACTCAATGGTTGGTGTTTTAGTCACTGTGAGTTCTTGAGGGTTTGGTGGGTTGATAATGTTGTTCTTCCCATGAGGTTGCAGACACTTTTAGCTCTTTCAGTCCTTTCTCTAGCTCCTTCATTGGGTTCAGTATGATGAGGAGCTATAAGCATTCTAATCTGTATCTATATGACTTTGGCAGAGCCTCTAAGGAGGCATCCATATCTGGTTCATACCAGTAAGTACTTCTTGGCATCATCAATAGTGTTTGGGTGTGGTAGCTCCATATGGGGTGGATCCCCAGGTGAGGTATTCACTGATTGATCTTTTCTTCAATACCTGCTCCTCTCTTTGACCATGTATTTCTTCCCATGAGTGTTTTGTTCTCCATTCTAAGAAGGACTAAGGCACCCACATTCTAGCCTTTTATTTTTTTGAACATCATGAGGTCTGTGAATTGTGGTTATTCAGAGCTTTTGGAGGATAGTATCTGCTTATCAGTGAGTATATACCGTGTGTGCTCATTGGTGACTGAGTTACCTCACTCAGGATGCTAGCTCCAAATTCCTCCAATTTGCCTAAAAATTTCTTAAAGTCATTGTATCTTTTTTATTTTTATTGGATATTATCTGTATTTACAATTCAGGTATTATCACCTTTCCATCAATCCCATTCTGCCTCCTCCTCCCGTTGCCTCCATAAAGGTGCTACCTCTCCTAACCTCCCTATTCTACCTCAGCACCTTAGGAAAACAAGCTTTCGCTGGCTCAAAGTCCTCTCCTCTCATTGATACTAGAAAATTTCATCCTATGCTGCATATGCACCTGGAGCCATGGGCCTCTCCATAACAACTTATTGGTTGGTGTTTTAGTCACTCAGAGCTGCTGTGGGTTTGGTTAGTTGATAATTTTGTTCTTCCCATGGGATTGGAGACCTTTTCAGCTCCTTCAGTCCTTTCTATAGCTTCTTCTTTGGGGTCCAGTGTACAGTCCGATGGTTAGCTGCAAGCATCCTCCTGTGTATCACTATGGATCTGAGCAGAGCCTCTGAGGAGGCATTCATATCTGACTGATGCTAATAACTATTTCTTGACATCAACAATAGTACTTGGTTGGGTTTGGTGGCTGTGTATGGGATGGATATCTAGGTGAGGCAGTCTCTGAAAGATCTTTCCTTCAATCCCTGCTCCTCTCTTTGTCTCTGTAGTTCCTCCTGTGAGCGCTTTGTTCACTCTTCTAAGGACTGGGGCATTTATCTAACTTCTAGCCTTCCTTCTCTTTGAGCTTCATAAGTTCTGTGAATTTCTTCTTGGGTATTCCTATACTCTATTCACTATACTCTGGATACAGATAGCTGTAAACTCTGGTTAAATTTTTAAATTAGAGTATAAGTTTTTTTTAAATTCATTTCTTAGTACTTATGAAAAGGTGTCATAAGGGTTTTCAGATGGGACAGCTTTGAAAGGGAAGTAGTTGTGTGGATTATTAAATACCAGGAATACAGACAACCTCCACGAAGTCAGTAAAGAAGTGCAGTGCTTAGATTTTTGTAATGACAGTGAAAAGTTGCCCTGTGTGAACACGGGAGAGAGAATGAGGAAGATGGGAGTGTGCTATAGGGACGGCTTCAACATAAATGTGAGCTGTCTACGAGCCTCTGTATTACATCTGTCTATACTGGATTAAAACCGATGAGAGCAGAAAGCCACGCTGATTAATTGAACTGTTCCAGAGTCGTATCGTAAATCAAGGCACAATTCTATTTTGGTACAATTGATGCCAAATTCCAAGTAAAATATTAAATTGGCATAATTTGAACCACTTTATCATTCACATGATACCAGGAAGTCACTAGATCTCTTTCTCTCACTGAATATGATTCTTGTTTATAATATTTGTCATGCAGACTCTCCAGCCTTACTTCATTTTCTAAATCCTATCATTTTCTCAAAATTTTATATATTAATATAAATTCAATATTCAGTTTTAGAATTTATCAATCATTTTCCTTCCCCTTTGCACTTCCACCCAAACTTATATATATATATATATATATATATATATATATATATATATATATATATATATCATATTTTATTAGGCCATCCTAAAAAGCAGGTTTATAGCTCTTGATTATATAAGCTTTTTTTAAATTCAGTGTATAGCTACTCTAACAGTAGCTTAGTCATTATGAATGCATGAATATTCATCTACTCTCATCAGACTTTTAAGGTCTGCTGGAGTTGAGCTCATCTGTGTTAGTTTGGCTTCCTACAAATAAACACATGATTAAAAATAACAACAATCAAGAGTATTTCATTTTATTTTATCACTAACATCATATGTGTGGACGTACAGACTTTTCTTTAATTCAATATTTACTATGTATTTTACTATAAGTTAAATTTGTATTATTCAATTAAACTTTGTTCCAATGGCTGCTAATGTTTATTAATGTTTCTTTTATGACCTCTTCTTTGCCTTAAATTTGTGTATATTGAATATATATTGTTTGTTAAAGAGCTTTTTGTAAAATTTTAACTCAGTCATATATAAGATATTCACAGCACACTTATAAGAAAATTCTGAGTTAATTTTCATAAAGTTGCATGCAGTGTTACAGAATATTATCTGGCAATATTTCTAAATATCCATAAATTAACTCATATGGGAATTTATCAAGTCACTGATATGAAGACGCTTGCTCTCATCCAGAGGAAAGAATGGGGTTTTGTGAAATGCTTATTAAAGACATAATAAACAAAGGGTTTAACAATACCTGTCATATCCTTATAGACATTTCCTTTCAAGCAGTGCTTCCTTAATGAGCTAGGCCTGAGGTCTCAAATCCCTTGCATGACAAAAGTTTTTCATTGTGTCATTAAATCAGTATTTCTATAATAGTGCCTACTAGATATCAGGCACTGTGTTATTCACAGCAAGGGTTTGTAGATTCACTCTGTACACAAGAGTTCAAATACAAAGTTGACGCTCATTTTAATAAAATAAATAGTATATAAGAAAAATATTAAAAAACCAAATAGCTAATAATCTTATGTTGGAGCCGTCAACAAAGAAAAAGCTGTTAGTGTTGATTAGAATAGATGATGACATTTCAGCTCAGATAATATCTACAAACCGATCAGAAGGAAGACAAAGATGTATGTGAAGCAGGGAGCAGCTTACGTAAATATGCAGGATGAAAACATCATGGATGGAGAGTTCAAGGACCAGAAATGCAAATATACACTGCAAACAGGAGTAGGTGAAGAGAGTCTGTAGCAAGGGGAGTATTCATTTTCAGACACCAACAGCTTCGGTAGAAAACTATAAAGATGATGGAAGAGAGGCAGGCAGGAAAAGTATGGGTAATCTAATGATACCTCACTTTAAAAAGATCATTTTGGCTCCTGCTGATGGATTGTTTAACATTAGGAAAAATGAAGTTATAAAGAGGAGTTAGTTTCCCTTTGATCTGCTGTTGGTTTAATTAGATTTCTTTGTCAGTTTGTAATATATGACAATAGAGAGCCAAAAAAATGTCTGTACGTTTAATTATCTATAAGCTACTGTGCTCCCTAAAGAGTCAGTAGTTACTTATAAATGCAAATATCTTGTGAAATGTATTTTAAATCATGGTATATTATTGGTGACATTTTCACAACTTTTGTTGGTAACCTTCTTATTTGAAATGATGTTAAATAGAAGAGAGTTCCATTTGTGTCTTCCAAATGCCCTTTGCCTGGATCGTCTTAGCTAGTAACCAACATCTAAATCATGGTAAATGCACAGTTCTGGTTTCCAGAAGGCATTGTTCTATGTAACTTATGCCTCTTATTTCTTGTGTGGACAGGAACAGACCTTTTGTAAAATGCTCTTAAACTAATGCAATATTTAAACAGATGGCTACAAAAATGTCATATAAATTCACATATTATTATTGAGCAAAAAATTATCTCACAACATACAGTTTGTTATACATTCCACTAGAGTAGTAGAGTAATAGCAGCAGATGTTGCCTAACAAAGAAACCTTGTACACTATTGGCCAAATATAAAATGCTGTTTAGTGACATGAAGTTGAAATTTTGTGTTCAGGAAAAAATCGATTTTGCAATAACCATAAATCTGGTGCATTGTCTCAGTTTGGGACCTTACCATCCTGAATGTGCCTGGTTTTGATTAGTCTTTATTTGTTTTTCTTGCTTTTTTATTGAATATTCTCTGCATTTAAATTTCAGATATTATCCCCACTCCTCAATTCCACCCCCGTCTCTCATTGCCTTCATGAAGGTACTTCCTCTCTCAACTTCCCTTTCCCACCTCAGCACTTTGGCGGTCCCCTACACTGGGAAAATGAACTTTCTCTGGACCAAAGGCCTCTTTCCTGTTGATGTCAAAGGAAAATGTAATATTTTCTTTTTAAAAGCTTTTGTTAAAATTATTTATTTATATATGCATCTGAGTGCACTATAACTGTCTTCAGACATACCAGAAGAGGGCAATGAATCCCATTACAGATGGTTGTGAGCCACCATGTGTTTGCTGGGAATTGAAATCAAGACCTCTGAAAGAGCAGCCAGTGCTCTTAAACACTGAGCCATCTCTCCAGCCCCTACTACTTTTTAAAGTATCCCATGCAATGTAATTTGAACATACATCTTCTCTACTTCTTCCCATAACTGCTCTCAGATCCATCATCATATCTTTTCCCTCTAAACTTCTTGCTTTTAATAACTTGTAACGGCTCATGAGTGTGAAGCCACACACTGAGCATCATTAACAGACCCGAGTCTTCGCTGCTAAGGAAACCAGACTTTGTGGAATGCAAAAATAGCTTTGAGATAAAGATTACTTGTGACTCTTGCAGAGGACTAAGACTTGGTTCCCAGCTCATATAAAGTAGCTTACAAGCATCTGTATCTCCAGTTCCTGGGGATCATATCCTCTTTGGTTCTCTAAGGATACCATATACAGACAGTGCATATGTACACATCCAGGAAAAATTAGGCCCAAATATTAATTAATTGACTAATTAATTAATTAATTAATTAGACTAACTCTCTTACTCTCTGTGTCTTAGGGTCAACTTCTGATCTTTCTGTGCTAAAATATTGACTGGCTGTGCTTTGTACAGGCCTTCAGTCCATAAACACAGCAGCTATTATTTCATGAGTACAGAAGCCCTAGAACAATAAGAAGACAGCATATCACTCACTCCAAGACTCTGCCCTTTTCAATCTTTTCCATTTTTATTGGTTATTTTATCAATTTACATTTCAAATTTTATCCCCTTTCCTGGTTTCACACCCCTCCCCTACCTCCTGCTTGGGTACTCCCCCATCCACCCACTCCTGCCTACCTGCCCTGGCATTCCCCTACACTGGGACATCAAACCTTCATATTACCAAGGTCCTCCCCCCATTTTGACTCTAAATAAGGCCATCCTATGCTATATATACAGACACAGCCATGGGTCCCTTCATGTGTACTACTTGGTTGGTGGTCTAGTCTCTGGGAACTCTGCAAAGGGGCAGGATCTGCTTGGTTGATATTGTTGTTCTTCCTCCAGGGTTGCAAACCCCATCAGCTCCTTCTTTCCTTCCCCTGACTTCTCCGTTGGGGTCCCCATGCTTAGTCCAATGGTTGGCTGCAAGCATCCACATCTGTTTTGGTAAGGCTCTGGATTAACACCTTTTCCATTGTACTTCCAGAGATTCTGATAAGGATGTGGTATAGAGAAATCATTTTTGGCTAGAAACATATTCTCTGGCTTCTGGCCAGTTGTTGATGCTGTACTGAGTCCCGAGAGCTGCACTAATCTATGGGTAAAAAGATAGGCATTCAGAAGGTAATTTGATTCTGCATACATTTAGAGAAGTAACAGTAGTTAAGTTCATGTCTGGAGACTGTAAGATCACAAGAAAAAATTCTTGACCCTATTTATAGTTTTATGCATGTATTTCTGTTTATGGAGCAGGCCTTATAATACCCTTGATGCTGTTAAACAATTTGAAAGGTTTTGCCATATTTTTCATTATTGTAGTTACAGATTTCATAAGAAAATTCATGTAGTTTCTTGTAAAATGTATATGTATGCATATGAATATATATATATATATATAATATTACTTTCTGGGACTATTAAATGTGTATAAGATGTATTTTAATCATATGTGTTCTAATCTCCCCACTACAATATTTTTACTCACAGCCTCTGTCCTAACTTCTCTCTCTCTCTGATTCTCAGTGCCTCTCTCCCCCTCCTCTCCCCTATAAGCCACTGAGTCCAAATGCACAGATGTGGGATCATTCTCAGCAGTATCTGCATCCCTGAAAAACATTTTCTGTGTCCTCTACAGGCCATTATCTGCTTGTTCCTCCTTATCCCGGGATGAGGTAGCAGCATAGTCTTGACTTCTTCACTTATCTCATCATCAGTAGTAAAATAATATATGAAACTTTGATATACCTTTATCATCTTGTTATTGAAATGCCTTCTGGGCATTCTAAACTTTTAAAAATATTCCCTATCTTTCAGGAGTTCCAGTGAAATCTGATTTATTTATAAGGATGATCAATATTGCATGGTAAATTTTATGATATATTTGCATGTCTTCTTGGAGCATTGAGATATTTAGACAAAGTACCATGAAGCATTAACTGGTGTGAATAGATAACTAAGTTCAAGCTTGTGACCATGTCTACCAATCTGCCATCAATAAAAATTTATAACTCTTTATTTCATATGTTTATTATTTTTAAATGAAGCATTCCTGAGAACTGTCAAATTTTTAATCATGTTTAATTGATGAGTGGTAAGATCATAGCAGTAATGCAACTAATTTGCATTTATTTTATAGACATTTTTTGAACATGAAATATAAATTAGACATTATCATTCAAATATCAGGCCAGAATCAAAATTAATGAACAAAAGAAAATGTAACTGCAATTAATTGATATTATAAAATGCATACTACTAGAATTTAAATGACTATTTTAATTAATGTGAATTTTAGAAAAATGTGATATTATTGACTTAAATTTTTCTACCATTTTTATGCCTCTCATTCAGATTATTTCCAGACACTGAGTAAAGGACTTAACCAGTGAATCCTAAAATATCTATTCTACTCCCTATCCAGTATAATGCAATGGGTAAATTATTATATCATAATAAAATTTGAAAACAGTATGTAGGTTGAGAACCATCTTATAAAACAAATATCCTTCATCAATATAATTAGAAACATGGCAGAGAATTTCCTCAGGAGATTCTGCTAAAGAGGAGAAGGAAGGGTTATAGAATCCACAGATGTCAAGGAAAAGACAAAAAAAGGTAAAGAATCAATAAACATGAACACATAGAAGAACACTGACACTGAACCAAAAATAAGAGACCTTGCATGGGTGTATCCTAGCTCTCTCTATATGGGTTATAGTTTTATAGCTTGGTGTTTTTATGGGACTCTTTTTTTTTATTTTTTTTAAACGACTTTATTTTGCAAAACAAAGATAAATGTACAGATTTTAAACATTTTTTGCTTAAAATTATACATTTTTGTCAGTACTGTTTTTTCAGACATTAAAATAAATTTTACATAAAACCATGTGAATATGTTTTTTAGTCAGTACTTGATTTTTTTCAAGGGCTTGACAGTATGCATTGAAAACCTACTAGTTGCAATAAGCGTAAAGTACATGCAAAACAAAACGCAACATGGAAATAGTCAAAGTCATCTTGTTTTGTGAATATATGTATATTTTTTGTTTTCTTTATTTCTTGGACTTCATACAGTCTGTGAGTTGTTTCTGGGGGAGTGCAAGCCTCTGGGGTTAGCATCCCACTATCAGTGACTGCATATTATGTCTGTTCTTTTGTGACTGGGTTATCTCACTCAGGATGATCTTCTCTAGATGCAGCCATTTTCTTAAAAATTTGGTTAAGTCATTGTTTCTGGTGGCTGAGTAGTATTCCATTGTGTATATGTACCACAATTTTTGTATCCATTCGTCTTCTGAAGGACATCTGGGTTCCTTCCAGCTTCTGGCTATTATAAATAGAGCCGCTATGAACATTGTGGTGCATATATCTTTGTTGTGTATTAAAGTGTCTCTGGGGTATATGCCCAGAAGTGGAATAGCTGGGTCTTCAGGTAGTACTATATCCAATTTTCTGAGGTATCTCCAGACAGATTTCCAGAGTGGTTGTATTAGCTTGCAACCCCACCAACAGTGGAGAAGTGTTCCTCTTTCTCCGCAGCCTCGCCAGCATCTGCTGTCATCTGAGTCTTGGATCTTGGCCAATCTGACTGGTGTGAGGTGGAATCTTAGGCTTGTTTTGATTTGCATTTCCCTGATGGCTAAGGATGTCAAGCACTTCCTCAGATGTTTCTCGGCCATTCGGTGTTCCTCAACTGAAAATGATTTGTTTAGCTCTGTACCCCATTTTTTAATAGGGTTATTTGATTCTCTGGTGTCTAGCTTTTTGAGTTCCTTGTACACCTTAGATATTAGGCCTCTATCTGATGTGGTGTTGGTAAAGATCTTTTCCCATTCTGTTGGTTGCCGTTTTGTTTTCTTGACGATGTCCTTAGCCTTACAGAAACTTTGCAATCTCATTAAGTCCCATTTGTTAATCTTTGACCTTAGAGCTTGAGCCATTGGTGTTTTGTTCAGGAAATTTTCTCCTGTGCCTATGTGTTCTAAGGTTTTCCCTACTTTCTCATCTAATAGTTCCAGTGTATCTGGTTTAATGTGGAGATCTTTAATCCACTTACACTTGAGCTTTGTACAAGGAGATAAGAACTCTTAATGGAGGGAACAGGCTTTTTCTGATTCTTTAGCTTGCTTTTTGAACCTTTGCCCTCCTATTGAGTTTCCTCATTCATCCTTAATATATGGGGAGGTACCTATTATTATAGCAACTTGATTTTTCATATTTGCTTGATACTCCTGGGAGACCTGACCTCTTCTGAAGGGAAATGGAAGAGGAGTGAATGGGCAGGGTGGAGGTCGAGGAGGTGAAGGAGGTGAGGCTGGAAGAAGGGAGGGGATAGTGCAGCAAGGATACAATACATGACAGAATAAATGCAAAGAAAAAAAGAAAAGATAAAAAAGAAACAAGAAATGTAGATATACCTGGTAATTCTTTTTATAATAATGTATGCATTGCTGTCTGTTCTCTGAATTGGTCGGAGTCGGTAAAACTTTATTCTTTTTTAAATTAAACAACTTTATTTTAAAAACAGATAAATGTATGGATTATAAAGGCATTTTGCATACAACTATATGAATATATTTTTGTCAGTACTTGAGCTTTTTTAAAGATTTGATAGTATGCATTGAAAACTTACTAGTGTCAATGAGCATAAAGTACATATAAAACAAAACATAACATGGAAATAGTCAAAGTTTTTTTGGTGTTTAAAGATTAAACAAAATGACTTTTAAATACCAAGAATTGCCACAAGGCTGCATTCTTAGCTCTTGATTTATTAATGATTTAAGGTCTAGGTGAATCACATTCTGAGAGAGTGCTATACACTTGGGTTTTTTTCTAAGAAGGACTGAGTCTTCCAGATTTTGGACTTCCTTCTTTCTGAGCTTCATATGGTCTGTGAGTCATTTCTAGCATATTCAGAGCTTCATGGGCCTAGTATCTGATCATCAGTGACTGCATATTATCTCTGTTCTTCTGTGACTGGGTTATCTCACTGAGGATGATACATTCTCTAGTTCCATCCATTTGCCTAAGAATTTCGTAAAGTCACTGTTTCTAATATCTGAGTATTACTCCATTGTGTAAATGTACCACAATTTCTATATCCATTCTTCTACTGAAGAACATCTGGGTTCTTTCCAACATCTAGCAATTATAAATAAGGCTGCTATGAACATGGTGGAGCATGTGTCCTTATTGTATGTTGGAGCATCTTTGGGGTATTTTCCCAGAAATGGAATAACTGAGTTTTCAGGTAATACTATGTTCAATTTTCTGAGGAACCACCAGACTGATTTCCATAGTGGTTGTACTAGTTTATAATGCTACCAACAGTGGAGCAGTGTTGCTCTTTCCTGCATTCTTGCCAACATCTGAGTTTTTGATCTTAGGCATTCTAATTGGTGTGAGGTGAAATCTCAGCATTGTTTGGATTTACACTTTGCTGATGACTAAGGCTGTTTAGTAATTTCTAGGTGCTTCTCAGCCATTCAATATTCCTCAGTTGAATATTTTTTGTTTAGCTCTGTACCCCATTACATAATACGATTGTTTTATTCTCTGAAGTCTAACTGCTTGAGTTTTTTGAATATACTGGATATTAGACTCTATCATATGTGGGATTGGTGAAGAACCTTTTCCAGTGTGTTGTGACATTTTTTTTTTTATGACGGTGTCCTTAGCTTTAAGGAAACTTTGCAATCTCATAAAATCTCATTTATTGATCCTTGATCTTAGCCATTAGTGTTCTGTTCAGAAAATTTTTAAAGGTTTATTCTTAATAAAATCCTGTTAGAAAATTTTATATCTTCTCTCCCATGAGTTTTTCTTCTTCTTTTGTTTTAAATTATATTCCGCTAAATTTAATGTTACCATAACTTTGAATTAGGACATTTACTTTTTGGCATTTTTGTTTGTTTGTTTGTTTTTGTTTTTTGTTTTTTTAAATTGTGTTTTCTCTTTCAACTTTAATTTTTAAAAAGAAAGAGACATGTACAGATTATTAAAGGCATTTTGGCATAACACTATAGAAATGTATTTTTGTCAGTACCTAATTCTTTTAGAAGTTTGATAGTATGCATTGAAATCTACTAGTTACCATAAGCATAAAGTACATGTAGAACAGAATGTAATATGGAAACAGAGTTTTCCTGGTGTCCATACATTAAATTTAATGATTTTTAAATATCAAAAATTGTCACAAGGCTATATTCTTAGCTCATGGATTATTAATGATTTAAGGTCCAGGAGTACACACTCTGAGAGGGTGATATACACTTCTATTTTTTTCCCTCAGAAGGACTAAGAATTTAACTTTTTGGTCTTTGTTTTCTAGAGCTTCATATGACATGTGAACTGTTTCTCAGGTATTCAGAGCTTTCTGTGGCTAGTATTCAATTATTAGTGACTGCATATTATGTTTGTTCTTTTGTGACTGGGTTATCTCACTCAGGATGATATTCTCTAGATGCATCTATTTTCTTAAGAATTTCGTTAAGTCATTGTTTCTGATAGCTGAGTAGTACTCCATTGTGTAAATATACCACAATTTTTGTATCCATACATCTACTGAAGGACATATGGGTTCTTTCAAGCTTCTGGTTATTATAAATAGGGCAGCTATGAACATTGTGGTGCATGTGTCCTTATTGTATATTGGAACATCTCTGGGGTATATGCCCAGAAGTAAAATAATTGGGTCTTCAGGTAGGACTATGTCCAATTTTCTGAGGAGCCACCAGACTGATTTCCAGAGTGGTTGTACCTGTTTACAACCCCACCAACAGAAGAGGAGTGTTCCTTTTTCTCCGCATCCTTGCCAGCATCTGCTGTCATCTAAGTTTTTGATCTTAGTTATTCTGACTGGTATGAGGTGGACTCTCAGGGTTGTTTTGATTTGCATTTCCCTGATGACTAGGGATGTCAAGAAGCTCTTCCTTAGATGCTTCTCAGCCATTAGACATTCCTCAATTAAGAATTTTTGTTTAGGTCTGTACCCCATTGCTTTAATATGATTGTTTGATTCTCTGGCGTCTATCTTCTTGAGTTCTTTGTATACATTGGATAATAGACCTCTATCAGATGTGCAGTGGGTAAAGTTCTTTTCCCAGTCTGTTGGATGCCATTTTGTTTGCTTGACAGTGTCCTTAGCCTTACAGAAACTTGGAGATCTCATTACATCTCATTTCTTGATCCTTGGTCATAGAGAACAAGCCATTGGTGTTCTTTTCAGGAAATTTTCTCCTGTGCCTATGTGTTCTAAGGTTTTCCCTATTTTCTCTTCTAATAGTTTCAGTGTACCTGGTTTAATGTGGAGATCTTTGATCCACTTGCACAAGGAGATAAAAAAGGGTCTACTTTCATTCTTCAGCATGCTGAGTGCCAGTTCAGCCAACACCATTTGTTGAAGAGGCTGTCCTTTTTCCATTGAAAGTTTTCAGCTCCTTTGTCAAAAATAAAGTGGCCATATGTGTGAGGGTTTATTTCTGGATCTTCTATTCTATTCCATTGATCAACCTGCCTATCTCTGTACAAGTACCATGTGGCTTTTTACACAATTGTCTTGTATTATAGCTTGAGGCTAGGAATGTTTATTTCCACAGATACTTTCTTGTTGTTGAGGATGAATTTTGATATTCTAGGTTTTTTTTTTGTTATTCCAGATTAATTTGCAAATTGCTCTTTTCAACTCTATGAAGAATTGAGTTGGAATTTTGATGGGGATTATTGAATCTGGAGATATATACACATATACATGGCCCTAAAATCTGAATGTTCAGATTTAAAATTTATTTTTATCCCAGGATAATCCTTTTTCACTCTGTTTTCAAAACTACTTCTCTTATCTTTTCTATTATTCCTTTGTAAAAGCTGCAGATGCTTTGGCTGAAAAGGCTGAAATTTAAAGATATCTTTCAGAAAATAGCTCTGTAAGTGTGGGATTATGTACATAGAGATATTGATTGAAGAGCAAGATGGTGTAACTGCTTGTATTAACTAGTTTTATAGTTAATATTAGTGAGTTTGCTGATTTGGTCATGACTTTTACCTAAGAGTCTATATACTGAAATGATGCTGAATTCGTGAATCCATTATGAGATAAGCCTTAGTGGACCAAAGCATAGTTTTGGATGAACTGGAAACAATGTGCCATGTAAATGAAATAAGCTGTGGGAATATACTGGTGATGTTCATGTGGTGTTATTTCAGAAGGTATAGAGGACATGTAGGCTGTAAATCTTGTTGGGACATAGCAATAGTTTACAACATATTTGATACATTTTAAATGGCAGGATCCTTAGACGAAAAGACAGAGGTCAAGTATGGCCTTGGAAATAGCTTGCTATCTACAGGCTTGAGGTACAGTCCAGAGTTTTGCAGTATTGTGATTATAGAATCTTGTGAAATCATGACTTGGGGAAACCTACCTAGAAGAAATGATGTTCATCTTGTAGGCATGTTTTAGGTGCATGAGGGGACTTGTAAGAACAAACAAAATCATCCCACCTTTACCCAATTATAGAAGTAATTTAGTGACCATGAGAACAATTGTTGCAAAAAGTGATAAAACACACACAAGCCTGTGTACTAGACTCTAGATTCCTGTTTCCTGTTTCAAATTGTGATTTCTACCTGCCTTCATGATTCATGACTAAGTCTTTCCCAGTGCTAAAATACACTGTCCCTGTCCTCTTGAACCTCTAGACTTTTGAGCTAAGAAATCTTTCTTTTGAAAACATGATTCAGAGAAAGCTATTTGAGGATAGCAAAACATGATTACAGCAGAAGTGCTTAAAGTAGTATTTTAATAACAAGTAAATTCAGAACCTCGGGACTCTATAGTGTGAGTTTTTAAATTGCTTTTGTTATCTATTTAATAACAAGTTACTTATAGAAAAATTTTTATGAATAAATATTAATTTAATGACATTATAAAATTAATATTGTCAAAACATGTGAGTGAATCATCCAAGTACTTACTACAAAAATCAGTTGTAAAATGTCGGGGTAGACTGTCCACAGAATTGTGATCCATTTTATTATTTTGAATAGAGCGTTGTTTAGTTTCCATGTGTATGTGGGCTTTTTGTTGTCTTTGTTGTTCTTAAAGACAAGCCGTAGACCAGGGTGATCTGAGAGGATGCATGGGAATATTTCAATCTTCTTATATCGATTGAGGCTTGTTCTCTGTCCAATTATGTGGTCAATTTTCGAGAAGGTGCCAAGGGGGGATGAGAAGGTGTATTCTTTTACTTTAGGATGATATGTTCTGTAAATATCTATTAATTCTAGTTGGTTCAAAGTCTCTGCTAGTTTTGCAGTGTCCTTGTTCAGTTTCTGTTTCCATGATCTGTCCATTGGTGAGAGTGGGGTATTAAAGTCTTCCACTATTATTATGTGGGGTGAAATGTATCTTTTGAGCTTTAGTAGGGTTTCTTTTATGAATGTGGGTGCTTTTTTATTTGGAGCATATATGTTAATTATAATGAATAAAATGATTCATTTTTTTAATTTTTATTAATTAATTCATTTACTTTATATTCTGATTTCAGCTTCTGCTCCTTTTCCTCCTACTAAATTTTCCCTGTCACATCACATCTGCCTCCATCCATCCTTCTTCCCTTCTTTCTCAAAAAAGCAAAGGCCTCCCATAGATATCCAACTAGTCTTGGAATATTAAGTTGCAGAAGTATAGGTGCATCTTCTCTTATTAAGTCTATGCATAGCAGCCTAGTTAGCAGAAAGGTATTCAATGGCAGATAGCAGAGCCAGATACATCCTCTGCTTCCACAGTTAGAAGTACTACATGAACATCCAACTTCATGTCTGTTACCTATGTGCAGAGAGCATAGGACCACCCCATGAATGCTCTCTTGTTCTTAGTTCAGAGAAAAGTATGACTATGGCCACTTTGCAGTTTATGTTCTGAACTCAGGTCCTACTTCTGAATAAGATTAAATTCAAGTTGGACAATGGACAAATGTGAAATAAATAGAAGTGAATGCAGGAATTTTGGACTAAAATATTTTACTGCATTTACAACCCCTGTGAGTAGCAAGATAGCAAGAGGAACTTGCGCTCTCAGGGGGTCAATAAGCCAGGCTTTTGTGGGAATAAAAGATCATTCCTTTTTGTTCAGCACTTGATTTGACTGATAGGCCCATTGTTCTATTTTTCTGAAGTACTATGCCATTATCTCAAGAGATGCTACAGACTTCTTACCCTAAGTGCTTATTTGCTTTCAACCTTTGGAATATTAAGCTTTCAGGATAATAATTTGAAATGTTTCACCTCATGACTAATTTTTAATACTTCATCCTTAGTTTGTTATATTGTTAAAAAATATTGCTGGATCATGACTTCAGATAACAGTACAAATCAATGTAAGGAAAATAGCAGTAGCTGAAAGATTACTTTCATCAGAAATAACCTGATTTTATGATACACCAGGGTATTGTCACTGTTTTCTAGTTATCTAAAAAAAGTAAATTAAATGTCATAGTAGTTTCGGGAACTGAGTTCATCTTATTAAAATTTAGAAATATATTAAATTAAATCTGACTAATATGAGCATCTGATCTGAAGTATGCTTTTATATAGACAAGGGACTGTTTTTTTCTTGCAATACATAATAGATTATATTAAGTTTCAAAATATTTTTCTTATAACTCCCTGTTATTATTTTATTCAGAGAATTTAACAGGTTACTGTATAGTTAAATTCACATAAATCTTCATGTCTCAAGAGAAAAATAGTGAAAACTCTTTAACCTACTAAAGGAGGTACTTGATTTATTTTTGAAAAAAAATCAAGACTGTATTGTGTTAAAATTTGATTTTATATTGACATTTGTTGTGCTACAATAACCATTTAAATGTATGCTACATTATCAGAATGCAAACAATAAGGAATATATTTTATTGAACTTAAAATATATCAATTGTAACAGGAAGCTTAAGATAGATTTGAACCAATTAAAAGGTCTCAAAAATTAAGCTCATATGCAATTGAAACTATAATAACTTATAGAAAAAGAATGTTCTCTCAACAAAGATTAACTATATCATGTTTACACGGTATGCTATTCTTGCAACTTTTAATTCTAATGAGTCCTCATTTTTATTTATTTGCTTGTTTACTTGTTTTTTATTAATTCCTTGTTCAAATATTGTAAAAACAAACAAAGATATAAATTTTGGCTAAAATTGGTGGTTTACCAAAGTTATAGTTGCATCCACTGCCTACTCTCCAGATTAAACAGAATTTTTTAAAGTGAAAAACCTGGAAACTTAGATCTCCCTTCCCTTTTCTTGTACAATTTCTAAAGAACTGACTAAACATTAGGGTGTTAAAGCATGTTTTGGAAAACCTGGCATCAAAGATAAGAAGAAACAAATACCCTTTATATCTCACTGTAGTTAAAGGCTTAGTTGGTGAATACCACTAGCCTGTTATTTATAAAACATTTTTTTTAGTTTCTTCTATTCTATAATCTAATGAAATATTACTTGGATTGTGTCGTAGAAAAACTTATTAATGTGATTATTTTCCATTTTGAAGGCAAATAAAACTGCAAATGTTAAAAAGAAAAAAAACTAAGAATAGATTAAATGATACATTAAAAATGATTTTTTTAAAAAATACTCCATATTTTTATTGGGTATTTTATTTATTTACATTTCTAATGTTATCCTCATTCCAAGTTTTCCCTCTGCAAACCCCCTTATCTCATCCCTCTCTACCTGCTTCTATGGGGGTGCTCACCCATCCACCCACTCCCTCTGTCCTGTCATTCCCCTATATATTGTGTCATCAAGCCTTCATAGGACCAAGGACCTCTCCTCCCACTGATGTCAGATAAGGCCATCCTTTGTTACACAGGCAACATGTGTACTCTTTAATTGGTAATTTATTCAGTCCCTGGGAAGCCCAGGGGAGGGTGGGGGTATTCTGGGGTTCTGATTGGTTCATATTGTTCTTCTCATGGGGTTGCAAACTCCTTGAGACAATGGAAATATCAACATCAACCCCCAAAAATCAAAAAGAGTAAAACTAAGAGAGCAGTGAATACATGAGAAGCAGAAATAGTGCCAGAAGGTAGATATAAGCATAAATTTTCTTAAAGTTAAATTGGTTGGTCCAGAGACAGGAGGTAAATACATTTTCTCAGTAGTATGCACAACAGAAGGAAAATACAAACCAAAAAAAAAAAAAAAAAAAACTAAACAAACAAAACAAAAACAAACAAACAAAGAAAACTGCCTTTTGTAATAGTCCATCCTTTCAGCCAGAGGACTGAAAGTCTCTCAGAACTTTGCCCAACATCTGTGACAATACCCATGAACAGCTCCACACCAATAGGAACTGACTTGAAAATACAGCCTAGAAGTGAGGGTAGTTACACACTGAGTACGACAGACATTCTGGATCACAAAATGGGTTCAGTCAAGGAAATGTAATAATGTAGCCGGCAAGGTTTCATCCAGGCTCTGTATACAGTTCTTTTCAATTTATAACAGACCATCCTTAACATAGGTTGCTCCCAAAGTTAATCAGAGAGCCATCTCTGCTGTTCTCTGATCTTATTCCTCTTTCTCTTGCTCCCTTTCATGTTTCTTTGGCCTTTGGTTCATATGTTGTATATATATATATTAGTTTATAAATAGTCCATTCCAGTTAGAATGGCCATTTCTCAACCTTCAGAGGATAGAGGCTTCCAGCATATTTATTTAACTTCATCGTTCGTCCTTCTTTTTATTCTATACTTTCCCAAAACATTTCCATCTCTGCACTGTCTCTGCTATCCATGCATTTTTCTTTTTTTCACGTGCTTTTTCCTTGTATCATTCCCATGACCATCACCCTGACTTGCTTTCTTTTTCTTTCCTTTCACATCTACCATAACTACTGGATCAGCATTCACATCCTGGGCAGCAGTTATTTACTTCCTTTCTGTTCCTTGGAATTTTACTATTATCATGTTTTTTTACTTGACAAAGCCATTGATAAAGATTGTTTTTGAAGTGAGTTTTCTCCACTCTAGAGCATACAGGGGACAAGACCTGATGCTCCCAACATCAGATTATCAGAAGAAAATTGCACTTCAACACCATGAAAATCTAGTAACTCTTGAACATTACAAGTGATGCCACTGTAAGAATAAAGATCTTTTAATAGAAATACAAGCGAATCAAACCTAGATGTGCAGGCCCAGTACATGACTCAGATGAAGAAACATGACTCCTCTAAACATTTCCAATTCTACAGCGATGAGCATCAATAGATATCAAATATACAAGATTCCACACAAATAAATTAGTTTGCCAGTATGTTACAAAACTTATCAAATACAAAGTAAATGTCTGGTTTCAAAAAGAATACAAATAAACAACAGCTGGATGAAATAAGAAAGTTGAAAATATGTCAAGAAGCAATCAATAAATACTGTGATTTGGCTGAGAATGCACCAAATGGTTGGGAAAGAGTAGGAGGTGAGGCCTTGTTGGAGGAGGTTTCTGCCTCATTATTGTGGAACAAGAGGTAAGAGGTCAGCTATTACTCCACACCGTGTCTTCAGGCTGACTGCCAAGGTTCTTCTCTGTGATGGTCACTGCTGCTATCCATATGGAACTGTGAGCACCAAATTAAATGCTTCTTTATTAGTTGCCTTGCTCATTGTGATTCTTTTTCATTGCAATAGAAAAGTTAAGACTGTATGATGGAGGAAACGTGCACTCCAATAATGGGGATGGATATTCAGAAGTCAACTCAGCTACTTCATAGAACATCTCACCAATAGCTTCTGTCCAAGGGGGGACAAGATGTGAAGACAGACTAGGAACCAAAGCATTAAGATAATAAGAAAGAAGACACAGGGAGAAATGGTTTAGAGATTAAGAGCACTGACTGCCCTTGCAGAGTGCTCGTGTTCTGTTCCCAGTGCCCAAGCAGTGGCTCTCAGCCACCTGTAACTCCTCTTTAGGGATCTAATACACTCTTGTGACCTCCACAGGGACCAGTACACATATGATGAATGGACATGCATGCATGCAAAACATTCATACAATGAAAAAGACATTTCAAATGGAATAACAAAGATACATTCATAAAGAAGTATGAAAAGAACTTTCAGGATCTATGGGATACTGTGAAAGAATCAAGAGTACAGAATATGGAGGATATTTTGTAGCTGAGGGCATAGAAAATATTTACAATAAAATTATAGCAGAAGTATTCCCATATCTAAGAGATACTCATTTAGATACAGGAGACACTGAGGACTTAATACCTCAAATATGACCTCCTCGTGACACTTTATAGTGCAGAAGAAAGACAATGTATAGAAAGCTGAAAGGAACACCATGTGTCCATAAAGGGCAACCCATTAAAAACTACAGAACATTTCTCAGCACAAACTTCAAAGCAAGGGTGGATCAGAATGCTTTGTTTGCTTCAGAAGCTCATAACTGAGAGCCCAGCTCATTTTAATCTTTGGGATACTTTGAACATCTGAAGTTTTGTGTAAACAAACCTAACTCATAATTACTACTTATTTGCATATGTGTTAGTAAGTCTTCTCACTTCTTAGTTAAACATTATCCTTGATTTTTTTTTTTTTTATCACGGTCTGTTATCTTTTCTTACCTTTTATAAATAGGTTCTGGAGCTATTGGGGCAACATGAAATAGGTGTTACTGAAGATCTACAACTTCAAAAAGTACTGATTGCCTGACCCCTTCAGTGCTGCCAAAGAAATGTTCAGCTCTCTAACTTTTCACATTCCTGCCTCACTTTACTGTCCTTTCCTTGGTGGGTCAGAAATAAAATTATGATAATGAAATTGCTGCAGTCTCTCTTTACAGAGATCACCTAAATTAGGGAAGAAGGGGATAAAACCTTTTAGAATATTTGCAAGCTAGGTATATAGTAATCTTGCATTTAGATCAGGGTCACTGCATACATTAAAGGCAGTTTTGCATTTATAAGAACTTTATGGAAGTATTAAAGTAGCTTTTAGCATATTGACAATAGCAATATTCTATGTTCCAATGGCCTCATCTCCTAAAGATTTATGTATTCTTCCTGAAATTCATGTGACAAAAAGGGGAGGAAATTTTAGGCTAAGACTTGGAAATATTGAAAATTTATAAAAAGTATTGATATAGTCAGCAAACAATACTGTCTGGCGCTTCTGATGTTGGATTTTAATAAAATATTGTAGCATTTTACAAATAATCAGAAGAAGCAGACTCGATTGTTCTGCTTGGCTTCATGAACCTTGCACTAAAGCAGCTTCAAGTTTTAGCAGACATTAAGTTAAATTTCTACTGATATCACAAAGCAGTTAAGTTAGATGATCAAAAAAGAGAATGGATTTTCACAAGCTTTGTCCTTAAAGTTTTTATGCTGTTTAAACACAAATACCCTCAAAAAAATAATATTGAAGAGCAAATTTTAATTGAATCCCTTTTATACTGAAATCAGGTCAGGTTCTGTCATACTGGTTACTCAGGAAGTTAAAATGTGCTTGGCTCCCATATCCCAGGCCGTTTCTGAATGGACTACTGCTAAGTACAAAGACCCTTATGTCTTATTAGATTTTTTTTTCCTAAAGAGGTATATGAGTCCTTACCAGAAAAATAAGGATCTTTGTAAAATGTGCATTTATATCTCAAGCTCCAGGATTGTTCACCAATCCCTTGACATGAAACTGCTACTTGGTATGAAAATTTTGAGTCCCAAGGTGTGGATCCAGTTTTCCTACATTGCTTTCTGATTCTTAACTCCAAAGGTCAATGAACGACTTTTCTTAGACATTCTGCCTGAATTTCCATCTTTTAATCTCTCACACTGGTGTGACCATTCTCTCTCTTGTTTCTGGGTTACTCATTTGTTTAGAAAATTTCTCTGTTGCCATCTACACCTACGTTTACTGTATTATTAAGGAAAAATTAAAGCAGCTACGAACAATAAAATGTCTAAGAGCATTACAAATTTTGGGAAAATAACTCATCAGAGAAGTCCATGAGTGAGTCAAATGGATCTTAATCTGGTCATTGTGAATTCTACTAAGTGATTTCTGAATGTAACTTACCTCAATAGGAAATCTATATACACATAGGCATCCATTGTAGGAACTTGTAATGACTGTAGTATTTAACAAGATAATTTTCTGAGAACATGTGAAATTTACAGTAACTAAATAACAGACTAATTTCAGGATGACTGAAAGCAAAGAATAGGAAAATATTTTCCGCATTCTGAGAAAATCAATTAAACAGGGTTTGTTTCTTGTTTGCCCCATTTACTTTGTTTACTCTACATAAAATATATCTGCTTAATCATGTGTATTATTACTTTATTTTCCCAGTTTTTTTTTTTTTTTTTTTAGGAACCCATCTTCTTTTATAAGTGTGGCAAAAGTTTTAATTATAAGTCATTTCTACTCACTGTTTTGCTGATTTTTTTTCAGGTAGATTTTAACATTTCAGAGCAAATTAAGTATTAATATAATAGAGCTAATAGAAAGTAAAGCACATTTAAAATATCCCGTGCTTAAGCAAAATCACACACATGATCTTAGTTTTTGTAATGGAATCTCAAAGATGGACAGTGTCAAATGCAGTTGTAACGACTTTGTAGAAATACAGCAAAGATAAATAGGAACAGGCACAGTGGTAAAAATTTCAAATTAGGTACCACTTCTAAGATATGATTTATTGGCTTTGTTTTTCAAGGTCTTATGATTTACTTGTTACTCTTAACAACTCTTATTTCTGAATAGACACAGAATTGAAGCTCTTGGTGGGGATAGTATATGTATCCTGACAATCTGCTCATGTTGTTTTTGCTTCTTTTATTCTCCTTACTAAACATGTAGCATATTTGTGGTTCCTTATTCATAGTAGTGCATTTTTTTTCTGTGAAATATATCAGTATTTGCATTTCAGGATACATGAAATAACATGAAGCTGAACCTGGGATCAGTTGGTTCTAGCATACTGACCATTTTTATATAAAGGCTTTATTAGAGCATATTGGCAGAAATCTTCTTCTTTGGGTATATTAAATAGTTTTCAGGTTTGGTAGATCCTTTGAGACTCAACATCTAAGCCACAGTAGTACCTGTCAGTCCAGGAACATCCTCTTTTTTTTTTTTCTTTTTAAGCAATATCAAGTTTAGAACACTTAAATTGGCATGCAAAATGCATCCTTGAATAGGCAATGGCTTCCTCCCTCCAGTTGTTGATCTATAACTAGAATGGTCCTTTATCCAACAACAAAAAACCATCCAAGATGAGTGAAAGATACTTGTTCATGAGCAAACCTCTTTTGATGCTCCAAGCTATGATTCATGACACTTGACATCGCTGTTCAAAATTGTAGCAGCAGCCTGTGTGGCCTTGTGCTTCTCATAGAAATTAAAAGTTTGTATTCATTGTCTCCCTAAATGAATTTCTGGCAGCTAGTATCCAAGAGAGAGGGAGATTAAGATTCACCTTGACTCTACCTAATAGTCTCTACAAAAAGGAACGTTGGCTACATTTCTTTTTCTCTCTCTTACAACTTTATTTTTTTAAAAAAAGGAATACATATACAGAATTTTAAAGGTATTTTGGCATAAACTATATGAATATGTTTTGTCAGTACTTAATTCTTTTAGAGGTCTGATAGTATGCATTGAAATCCCACTAGTTACCAATCCACTACAAAATCATGGATAGTAACTGAATAGCAGTAAGTATAGTTTTCTTGTTATCACTTGCATTTCAAAATATGTTAAGAGTTTTCAGACTAATTGTATCTAATTTGAAGCATCCCATATTGTGTTCTACCTTTTAGCTTTTAAAAATTTACTGATCCATTGTATAGATGAAAGAAGTTACCAAAAATTATATTTGTTGACAAAAATTGTACTGTGTCAATCTTCTTTCTGAACATCAGAAGCTAGAATGATAATGAATGAAAAATACTGCTATGAATAATGATTATCCCAATACCAACATATCAGTTTTTTTGTTTCTTGAACTTTAATTTCATTATTAGTGATTCTGAGCATTGATTTTATAATGAAATACTTAGGCTTACCTCTTAATCTACCATTTACCTGCCTGTGATACTGAAGAAATGACTTACATTATTTTAGTTTTTATTAGTCTATAAATAAAAATAAAACCATCTAATAAATTAAATTTATGAAGATGAATTTAATGCAAACCATATGCTTGTATATTGCAATGTGTGTTGTAGAAAGTGTCATCAATAGATGACAAGGGCAATCATTACTTAGAACTGACAGAGTACTTAACATGCAAGGTGTTAGCAATAGCAACAATAGCAACCGCAATCCAAAGTCTGGGGGATGATCTAAAGTGAATAACAGGAATGGGAAGCAGCATCTTGTGGGTTCTGGCCAGAATCCTGTGCGTGTTTCAATTGTAATCCTCATAGTAAAGGGCAGGCACAGCCCTTAGCAACAATTCTGATTTTTTTGTCATCTACAATTATCAAGGTGACCTTAGAGAAAACTACAATAGTCCCTTTTAAGTGAGGAACCTGGGAGTTAAATAAGGGATACTTAACTTCACAGCCATGCATCTAAGCAAGCAATGACACTAGGTCTTGAGACGAAAATAGCAGGTAGCATATCTACAACCAAGAAGTGTGCCAAGAATCTGTCTCTATTTCTCCCCAGGCCCAGAATTTCACTTTAGAATGTTGTTGTTTCCCCAGTCGACATTTGCATGTTGATTCTTTCTTCAATACTTGTGCTAGAAGTCTCCGTGATGACAATCATTAAAGAGAAAGATTCAAAAGTGAGTGAGGTCAATGCTCTACCTAACCCAGAAATTCAGGAAAGCTATTTGGAAGTGGTGTTGACTTCTGGGAGCTCTGAGGGAAAAGCAGCATATAGCCACATACAGAAATGGAAACTTTCTCCAGAGATAATACATAGGCCAAACACCTAGATACAATATTCTGCCACATCCTGGGGATGTGTGGTTGTATGAAATTATTACAGGAGGTCATAAAGAAGAAAGAAGAAAGGTAAAGAAGAAGAAGGAGGAGGAGAAAGATGAGGAGGAGGAGGAGGAGGAGGAGGAGGAGGAGGAGGAGGAGGAGAAGAAGAAGAAGAAGAAGAAGAAGAAGAAGAAGAAGAAGAAGAAGAAGAAGAAGAAGAAGAAGAAGAAGAAGAAGAAGAAGAAGAAGAAGAAGAAGAAGAAGAAGAAGAAGAAGAAGAAGAAGAAGAAACTTCTGTGGATACAAGTCTGGAATCGTGGAAGATTTCCTGCCATGCTGAGAGTCTTTACAGTCCCTTTATGGTGATATTGGAATAGTAAGTTAAACATGACCAAGATAATTCAACTTTACATAGGACAGCATGGATATGAAAAGCAAAAAAAGCAAACAAGAATAATTTAGGGGGTTTTGACCACATTCCTATTGGAACTAAAAAAGAATAAAATAAAATTGAATAGCCAGAATAAACTGAATAGAATACAATTTTAAAACTGTCACTCTGAAATCTAAACTATGTACAGGGAACAATAGATTGTTTTGGAGATGGAACAAGTAGATGATTCAGGGCATAGGTAACTGGGTTTTCTTCTTGTCCCTTTTCCCTTCCTGTACACCCTGATGTGATGTCAACACATGAAACATTATGATGTAGAAGCTTAGAGAAATTCCCCAGAAAATCCTCTGTTTCTTATAATAGAATCTGAAAAGGGAATTTCTACAGCTCAAAGGGTTGATTCCGCTCCTCCCACAGATTCAACTTTTGCTCTTATTTCTTTGTTTCCAATCATCCTGTTCAGACCTTAAACAGGATAGATAGGTAGAACAAAGAGAACAGTGGTTTAACCGAGCAACAGTGGTTGATATAAAAATGGCTGGCCTATCTAATTTCACTTGAGATATTGTGGACATGAAAAAGAAACAATATTCAAAATTTCAGAAGAATTTCTAGTTGAAAACTGAAAATCAGTAAATGATTGATGCATATATATTCTCTTAGTTATCATGGACATTATTTTGTTTTATGCTTTTTCCTTTTTTATTCCTTACAACTTTATATTTTTAAAAAAGAGTTACGTATCCAGATTTTTAAGAGCATTTTGGAATAAAACTATATGAATATATTTTTGTCAGTATTTGATTTTTTTAAAGGTTTGATAGTATACATTGAAATCTTACTAGTGACCATAAGCATAAAGTACATGTAAAACAAAATGTAACATGGAAATAGTCAAAGTTTTCTTGGTGTATATAGATTGAACATAATAATTTTTAAATACCAAAAATTGCCACAAAGCTATCTTTTTAGCATTTGAGTTATTAATGATTTAAGGTCTAGGTGTACCCCAATCTGAGTAGGTACTATACACTTGTTGTTGCTTTTTTTTTTTTTCTAAGAAGGACTGAGGCTTCCACTTTTATGGTTTTTCTTTTTCTTTCTTTCTTTCTTTCTTTTTGAGCATCATATGATCAGTGGTTTATTTCTTGGGTATTCAGAACGTGATGGGGCTAGTATACAATTATCGGTAACTGCATATTATGCCTGCTCTTTTGTGATTTGGTTACTTCACTCTGGATGATCAAACCCCTATTTTAGAGGATAAGAATGAATCCGTTCGTATCTTTCCCTTTAGAAATAGAGAAAATAGTCTGTGTATGGAGCTAAGCATAGAGACTGTCCACCATAACATCTGATGGTGAATGAACACTGTCACAAATAACCAACCAGAGGAAAGGGCAATCAAGGAAGATATTTCTTTTTTAGACTATAAAACTCATTTTGAGATAAGATGATTGGAAATATTCCTCTTTCATATGAGACAAGATTAAGAAATTTTATCTAATTTTACAAACCTTACTTTTTCCTTAGATACTAAAAATAGAGAATATTCCATTTCTTAATATGAGTACTGTGAACATAGGATGGTATCTGTCTCTCCTAGAGAAGAAAGTGACATTATTATATGAGCATGCTTGCACAGAGTGATAAGCAATGGACAGGGCTGCAGAACCTCTGTTATACTAGGTCCTGTCTCAACTCTGAGTCACTCAGCTTTAAACACACACACACACACACACACACACACACACACACACACACACACACACACAACCTGTACCTCACATACTCTAAATAAATAGAAAGGGAAAAAAGCTGAGCAAGAAGATCATGTCATTTGTTTTGTCATAATTTAAACTGTCTAAATTTGTTTAGATTTACATTTGGTTCACCATTGTGAATGTAGTGAGCCAGATCTTTAATAAATATCATGTAAAACTCATGTAAGTCACTTGAAAGCACTATGTCAATGACTGAAAGCTGTTGAAATGTGAGGTTATGAATATCAAACATTCATTAGGTTTGCATGTATTTTAAAGTGATTTATTTCTATGTCACAATGAAAATTTTGTCTTAATTAAGATTCATAATATTTTACTTATCTTTAATTCAGACTTTGAATATTCCCATGCTAAGTTTCAAAATACAAAAAAATTAAGGTTTCAAAACTAGTGTAGCCATTGTCTTGAAGAAAATTTGCTGGCAGTATGTGGCTACAATCCAAGTATTCAAAACACCAAAGTAAATAGAGTATGAGTTCAAGTCAAAGGGTTAGTTACAGGAAGACAGAAGAAGAGAAAGAAATAGCGATTTTAGAAATTATGTATTAATAACTCATTCATCTGATTGATAAAGAAGCCATACTATGGATATTCTCTTGAGCAAGCTCTCCAGTTTTATTTATAGGCCTCAGAAAGTCATTTCGATTTCTCACAGGTCAGATATAATTCTCCTTCCATCTCAGATTCTTCAAGTCAGATTGAATCTCATAAAATGTTTGCTTAACTTAGAAAGCTTTATCAGAAGCCACAGTTATTGATATAATGACCATATATACTCTATTGGAAACATTATCTTCTTTTTTTCAGTATTCACTGTAATTTCCATGATGAGAAATATTCTAAGACTGGCAACAATCCTAGTCTGGGTTAGTGTTGTACTTATTTAAAAAGATACCATGGCATCACCATGTGAATGGGAATCCTTATTTAAAAAAAAAAAAAAAAAAGAACAAAAACATTAAATTTGGGCTTGCATGACGTCATAAAGAAAGATATAGCTCTGGAAAAGAAACTTATAGTTTTTAACCTGGATCCTTAGGAGCAAAGAGAGATAGCCACTGGGCTTGATTTAGGCTTTTTAAATCTCAATGCAAATTCATCACTGCACTTCTCCACCATGTAGGGGAATGACAAGGCAATGAGGAAGAGAGGGTGATTAAAAGGGAGTGCATCTTTCGGAAGACAAATGGAGTCACCTAGTCAGTTAGTTACAAAGCCTTGTACACACATATCACATTCTGTGGGCCCAGTACTGGATTTCTACACTCCAGCAGCCTCTCAGCCATTGCTTTCACACACTGTCCTCCACAGCCTGGTAAAAACATGACTCAACAATCACTAACTTAACAAACAGATCTATATGTTAAATTCTCAATCCACAATCTATCCAAAGCTTATAACTATTTGACCACAAAGATATAAATTACCCACCTATATAAGATAAATTGACCTTAAAAAGTTCTTCCCTAGAAAGTATACATATCTACCCATGACTCCTCGGAACCACGCAGATAGATATGGTTCATCCTCATCTACTATGTCGAATCTCCCATTTCTCTCCTCTTCTATCTTACCAAAGCTTTGTTCCTCACCACACTTTCTACTGTCCGATCAAGTATTGACTTGACACCAACCTACAGATAACTAAGAACACTGTCACTATTCGATAATGGTTTTGTCTCTATGGACTTTCACAGCCAAACCCAAAGGAAAGAGACACTTCTTGTGCTAAGCATGTTATCTGTTGACTTTTGATATCTAGTAGGGTCATTGTCAACCAATTGTAGATAACTTCATTTTAGTTGATTTTATGTATATATATGCGTATTGGTATGTAGTTTTAAGAAGCTTCCTCAGTAAATTTAGGCAACAGAGGATATAAATTTATGTAATTGTGGAAATAAAAAGTAGAATAGGTAGAAAAATAGAACAGAAATTGAAAGAATTATATAATCATAAGTATGTTTAAAATGTTCATCTCACATGTCTAACATGATATATATCATTACTTCCAGTAAGAGGCAATCCTAGTCTGCACAAAATTTACCTTGTCTTAAAACAAAATAAAATAAAATATATACTCACACCAAGCTGAAAATGTAAAATATTTTTTTTCTTGAACTTCAAACAGTCTGTGACTTGTTTCTAAGGTGTTCTGAGTTTTCTGGGATTAGTATCCCATTATCAGTGAAAGCATATTATGTCTGCTATTTTGTGACTGGGTTATATCACTCAAGATGATATTCTCTAGATGCATCCATTTTCTTAAGAATTTCATAAAATCATTGTTTCTAATACCTGAGTAGTACTCCGTTGGGTAAATGGACAACAATTTTTGTATCAATTCATCTACTGAAGGACATCTGGGTTCTTTCCAGCTTCTGGCAATTACAAATAGAGCTGTTATGAACATTGTGATATATGCGTCTTTGTTGTATATTGGAGTGTATCTGGGGTATATGCCCAGAAGTGGAATAGCTGGATCTTCAGGTAGTACTATTTCCAATTTTCTCAGGAATCACTAAAGTGATTTCCAGAGTGATTGTATCAGTTTACAATCCCAGCAACAGTGGAGAAGTGTTCATCTTTCTCCACATTCTCCCCAGCATCTGCTGTCACCTGAGCTTTGGATCTTGGCCAATCTGACTGTTGTGAGGTGGAATCTCAGTGTTGTTTTGACTTGCATTTCCCTAATGGCTAAGGATATTGAACACTTCCTTAGATGCTTCTCAGCCATTTGATATTCCTCAATTGAGAATTTCTGTTTATCTCTTCACCGCATTTTTTAATAGAGTTGCTTGATTCTCTGGTGTCTAGCTTTTTGATTCTTTGTATACCTTAGATGTTAGGCCTCTATCTGATGTGGGGTTGGTAATGATCTTTTCCCACTCTGTTGGCTGCCATTTTGTTTTCTTGTCAGTATCTTTAGCCTTGCAGAAACTTTGCAATCTCATTAAGTCCCATTTGTCAGTCTTTGACCTAGCTCAAGCCATTGGTGTTCTGTTCAGGAAATTTTATTCTGTGCCTATGTGTTCTAAGGTTTTCCCTACTTTTTTATTTAATAGTGTCAGTGTACCTGGTTTAATGTGGAGATCTTTGATCCATTTACACTTGAGCATTGTAGAAGGAGATAAAGGGTCTATTTTCAATCTTCTGCTTGCTGAGTGCCAGTTGGACCAACACCATTTGTTGAATAGGCTGCCCTTTTTCCATTGAATGATTACAGCTCCTTTGTCAAAAATCAGGTGACCATATATCTCAGGGCTCATTTCTGGATCTTCTATTCTTTTCCATTGATCCATGTGCCTACTTCTGTAAGCGTACCATGCAGTTTCAGCACAATTACCCTGTAATATAGCTTGTGGTCAGGAATAGTGATTCTCGCAGATGTTTTCTTTTTGTTGAGGATGGATTTCGCTATTCTAGGTCTTTTGTTAATCCAGATGAAATTACACATTGCTCTTTCCAACTCTATGAAGAATTGGGTTCAAATTTTGAGGGGGATTGCATTGAATCTGTAGATTGCTTTTGGTAAGATGGCCATTTTTAAAATGTTGATCCTTCCAATCTATGAGCATGGGAGATCTTTCCATTTTCTGAGATCTTCCTTGATTTCCTACTTTACAAGTTTAAAGTTCTTGTCATACAGGTCCTTCACTTGCTTAGTTAGAGTCACACCAAGGTATTTCATATTTTTTGTGACTTCTGTGAAGGGTATCGTTTTCCTATTTTCTTTCTCTGCATGTTTGTCCTTTGAATATAGGAAGGCTACTAATTTGTTTGAATTAATTTTATATCCAGTCACTTTGCTGAACTTGTTTATTAGCTGTAGAAGTTCTCTGGTGGAATTTGTGGGGTCAATTAAGTACACTATCATGTCATCTGCAAATAGTGATGTTTTTACTTCCTCCTTTCCAATTTGTATCCCTTTGATTTCCTTCTGCTGTCTAATTGCTCTTGCCAGGACTTCTAATACTATGTTGAATAGGTAAGGGGAGAGTGGGCAGCCTTGTTGAGTCCCTGATTATAGTGAGGTTGGTTCAAGTTTCCCACCTTTAAGTTTATTCTTGGCTGTTGGTTTGCGGTATATTGCTTTTATTATGTTTAGGTATGGGTGGCACACGCTAATAGGATTTGCTGAAGGAAAATCTAAACTAATCTAGCACAAACACACACCTAACTAACATAGCTATGTCATAAAGATTAACATATTTATCAATATCATCTAATAAACTAGAATCTGTAATAAAATCTATATTTAAATAAACAGATAAATCCCAAAATTAAATAGATTCAATGCAGAATTCTACAAGACTACCAAAAAATAAAAACCTCATAATCCTTAATCTATTCTATATAAGTGTAAATAAGAAAGCATTTATAAATAATTCAGTGGGAACGCATTCCAAAACTAAAGAGCCAAAACCAATGAACATTATGTGACAATATCCTTGATAAATAAAAAAAAATTCTCAATAAAAATTTTGCAAACCACATTTAAGGAAACAATAAAAAATTATTTACTATGATAAAGTTGGCTTTGTTTCAAAAATACGAAGTTTATTCAACATATGTAAAAACTGAAAAAATGCAATCTGCCAGATAAAGAGACTTGAAGACAGAAACTATAAGGATATTTCATTAGCTACATAAAAAAAATTGATAAAGCTTTTAAAAGCATGAAAATACTGAAGTATCTGTGATTGCAGGAGCCACAGCTTAACATGTCAAATGCAATATTGAACAAGTCCACAACAATATCAGGCTAAAAAAGAACTTAAAGCATTTCCACACAAATAAGAAACATGATAACCATACCCTTACTCTGCCATTATATTTAATGGTGTGCTTGAAGTTTTTGCTAGAGAAAAAAAAAGATATGTGAATGAGAGAAATGACTACAAATAGGAAAGTACAAAGTCAGTGTATTATTTTTACTAATATCATTCTATGCATTATAAATTCTAAAGATTCCATGAGAAAATGCCTACAGCTGATAAGTACTTCCAGCAATATACCAGGTTCCAAAATTAATCCACAAAAAATCAGCAAGCTTTCTATATTCAAATAACAAGAATACTAAAAATAAATCTGAGAAACAATTCCATTAACAAGAGACTCCAAAAATAGGATGTGTATAATAAATCTATTGAAGTAAGTGAGAGATGTGTGCAATGGAAACTGAAGAAAGAAAGTAAAACAAATATTGGAAGATGGAAAGATATCCTTTGCTTAAGGATTGACACTCTGAAAATGACTGTTATATCACCACCAAAATCAACCTACTTATTATATAAAATTACTATGAAAGTTCCTATCCAATTCTTCAAACAATTTTAAAACACATATCAATTATTTATGTAATTGAAAACAAATTATTTTATATTTTACATTTTTTCATGTATTCTTTCAGATATCATATTTAATCCACTAGGAAGTATATCACATATAAAACATATAGAAATGATCATTTATTCAACTTTGGGGTTCTTTGAAATATTTGTATGAGAATTATATACTTGATTTTCTTTTACCCCTATTAATCATATTTTGAGCTGCAAATTTGAAGGTATTGCACAACATAAAAACTATTTAATTTTGTTTAAGGTAGAAAAATAGTAAAGAGGGCACTTTTTATCTCATCAATATGGAGGATTTTTGCTTCCCCTAGCTATTAATAGAAACTTAGTATATTTCTATAATGTAGAAACTTAGTGCAGTGGGACTTCCAAGGAATCTACAATGGTTAGTATTAGCATTATTAGCAGATAAGACTGCAGATAATGAGAAATATGGAGCCTGAGCTGATCATCTTATGTAACCAGGAAAGCCTTCCTTTGGAATGGGGCACTGAACCATCTACAAAACATTCGACCTACAGTTTGTCCTGCCTGCATAGATGTTGGGATAAAGGTCAGAAAGAAATTGTGGTAGTAGACAACCAATTTAGACCCATCCCACAAGAGAGAGCCTACCTCTACCCTCCCTGAAGCTAAAGGAAATAGTTGCTGGATAACCAAAGGACCTAGGATATAACCAACCAAACAAATAAACAAAAAAAAGTAAATGAAATTATTCCTAAGGATACCAGCTATACTCATAGACAAGAGCCTAATATAGTCAGATATATGTATGTCAGGGTTACAAAGCTTAGTCTGTTTTTATGAATCCTCACAGTGGGAGCAGAGACTGACTCTGATTTTTTAAAAATTGATCATTCCATTCATTTACACTTCAAATGATATTCCACTTTTAGGTTATCCCTCCCTAAACCCCTCATTTCACATATGCCTTCTCTCCCTCTCCTTTGCCTTTATGAGAGTGCTGTTCCAGTCATCCACTTTCTCTACCACCCCTCACTGCCCCAGTTTCCCCTACTCTGGGACATCAAACTCCCTGTGAATCAAGGACCTCATTTCTCAATGATGTCAGACAAGGCCATCTTCTGACACAAATATATTTGGAGCCATGGATTACTCTCTGTATATCTCTTGATTGATGATCTAGTGCCTGGGAGCATTGGGTGGTCTGGCCAGCCTATACTGTTCTTTCTATAGAGTTGCAATCCTCCTCAGGTCCTCCAGTCCTTCTGCCAGCTCCACCACCAGTTCCCTGAGCTCAGTCTGATGGTTGTGTGCAAGCATCTACATCTGCATTGGTCTGTTGCTGGCAGAACCTCCCAAAAAATAACCACACCCAGTTCCTATCAGCAAGTTCCTCTTGCCAACAACAACAGTGTGCAGTTTGGTGTCTATAGACTAGATGAAGCCCAAGGTAGGACAGTCCCTTTCTGGCCCTTTCTTCAGTCTATGCTCCATTTTTGTCTCTGTCTGGTCTTTCCCTTTTCCCCTACTAGGTTGTGTCATCCAGTCTTAATATGAACACAAATGTCTAATCCTATTCCACCTTGATATGCCATATTTAGTTGATATTCTTGGGAGGCCTGCTTTTTTGAAGGGAATGGAGGAGGTATGAATCTGAGGAAGAAAGGAGTTTGCTGGTGATGCTGAAAGAACCTGAAAGAGACGTGGGAGCAGCAACTAGGCATATGCTATATGAGAGCAGAATTTAAAAATGCAAACACTTTAGGTAATGTGGTAACATAGCAGTAGCACTGATTTCCAGAATACTACTTGATATGCATAGCATTTTATGTGAATTACTTTCCCCTCCCCATCTGAGTGCACATGAATGCAATTGAGTGCACACATATAGAGGTCAGAGGAAACAACCTTGGTTGTCAGTCCTTTGCATCTACCTTGTTTCAGACAGGTTCTCTTGTTTTTCTGCACTGCTTTTGCTGTAGGCCTGCTGGGATTGCAGATGTATATAACCACACTAGTTCTTATGTAGGGTCTGGAGTTTAACCTAAGGTCTATACTCGCTCAGCAAGTGTCTCACTAACTGAGACATTTCCCCTCCCACCACTATTCTCTTTATTCTGGTGAGAAAGGTATTATTAATGCCTTTATTTTATATTCAGTGCATTTCCATAGAGAACAAATAAGCTTAGATATCTCATGTATTATGGTTAATGTTACATATTCAGACTTTACAGTCCATCTGTTTAGTTAGTACATATTTTAAATAGAATATCTGAGATAGAATATTACAGATTTTGAATGTATCAGATGAAATTAGTGATGCATTCAATTCTGTATTTGCTAATTGAAGGAAATTTGGTTAAAATAAGGAAGAAAAATTAGGAGGTCTCTTGTAAATTTTCTGTGCTAGCTAGTTTATATCAACTTGACACAAGTTAATGCCATCTGGGACTAGAAACCTAAAGTAAGAAAATGCCCCCCTCATAAGATCAGACTGTTGGAAAGCTTATACAGCATTTTCTTAATTAATGATCAATGGGAGAGGGCCCAGCATGCTTTGATATTGTTATCCCTGTGATGGTGGCCCTGGGTTCTGTAAGAGAAAGCAGACTGAGTAAGTCAGAAAGAAAATGTCAGCAAACAGCATGCCTCCAAAGCCTCTGCATCAGCTCTGGCCCCCTGGTGTCTGCCCTGTTTGACTGTCTGTGCTAATTTAGTTCAGTAATGAACTATGATGTTGATGTTTAAGCCAAATAAAGCATTTCCTTTCTAACTTGCTTTTGGTCATGGCATTTTACCACAGCAGTAGCAACCCTTATTAGGGAACTCAATTTTCAGGTGCAATTACATAATTTCTTAGATTTTTCTTTTCATTCTGCATTGATCTTTGAAAAGATTAAATTAGTTTATTTGAAAAATAAATAATTGTGGTTTTCCATTTCAAAGTTTGCATGTCCAACTAGGGCTTAGAAAAACTGCAGGCTTAAGTAATACATCTTTGCCTTTTTCTTCTACTCCAAGATACAAGGGGACGTGGATACTGTCTTTGCGGATGTTTATTCTATTGTAGAGAAATTATTTTCTGCTTCTTATTTTTTGTGCTGTGCTTTATTGGAGGAATCATTCTTTTCAATTCCTAATGTGTTTCCATTGCTTAAAGAAGAAAACAGAAATCCTCATTTGCCATGAATGGTAAAATTCAGCACTCAACTTTAAGAGTGAGATGATATTATGGAACAAGACTGAAGAAAGGATTTAGCCTTGATTTGACATTTCAAAACATTAATATCAGTATTATCAAAGAAGCTAATCAAGGCCTCTATTGACAAAAATATTTGTGAAGGAAACTGTTGCTTTGTATTGGGTCACAAAATTAAGCACAATAATTAGTGAAATCAATTTACCTCAGATGTTAGAATTTGAGGAATACCCTCCTTGATCTAGCATATTCTGGTAAGAACTTCATTTCTGTCTATGTGTCTCACTTTTCATAAAACACATGAAAACTGCTGCTTTGTCTTCATTGTGGATATAAAATTAAGTTGAAGGTTTACAAACTTATATTTAGATATGTGATTAGATGGCAACTTCATAGTCTCTAAAATATGAAAGTTTCTTCATGGCTATAAAATGATCTTAGATTTTCCCCAAGAAAATTGTCAAAATCCTCAAATATATTATCTGTTCATAGAGTATTTAAAAAGAAGGAAAGTAACCCCAAGTTTGCATAATAAGAAAGAACTTCTGTAATATAACAAGTTAAGATTTCAATACAGAACTTAAAATATAGTTTGATTAAAAATAGTGCTTATAGAGTAATGTGTTGGTAGTCAGTCATTCCAAAACCTTTCCATAATTATATGCACTACTTTTTCCCCCTGTTGAAGTAAAAGGGGTCATAATTATGCCTTTGCACCTCTTAAGAAACTAATGTCCAAACGATAAATTTGAACGAGTATATAGAGAGGAAGTTTGGTAGAATGGGGTGCAAGAGTAGGTAAGGAAATCCTTCCAATAGTTGTGGTGGGATCTAGTGACAGAACAGAGTAGGAATCTCAGACAAGAATGCCATTGTGGGTCAATGGGCTATTCTTGCTCCAATGGTGAGAAGAGCTGGAATGAAAGGTTAGCTTGACTCAATGAACATTTCAATTGAGAAAAATGTGGTCTTTTGTGACAAATGCTGTGACCTGTATCTTTACAATAATTGAGTCTGTGAGAATCAGTTCTCTGCTATGTGTCGAATTAATATTGACATCTCTGAGATCCCGTATTCTGCTATGTCACTATAGTAACATGGTCTCTAGGAAACTGCACTGTGCTTTATGTCCTAATCTCAAACTCTCGGTTCTATCCTGCCACATACTTTATAACATGGTTGATTAATAAGTAATATTTGTCTAATGGCGTAATACTTTTGGATAGTTTTTGAGCAAAAGAGAGAAAAGTGACAAAATCATTTTCTTGTCTCTTAAAAATTCAAAAGGTATTATCAGAATCTTTCTGGTTTTGGCTATAGAAACACCAAGTACATGCCACATTTGTTCCCCATTACTTTTGTCTAATAGAATACACTTGTTATTTCCTTGAGTGACTTAATAATAAATATTGAATGGAGAATAGTAATTAGGAAAGTTTGTGGTTTCTTATATGTTCTTTGGAACTCCTAGTCCCCTGAATAATATGCAAAAACCAAAACCAAAAAAAGGAAGCAAAGGTAATTAACTAAATAACTACTTTATAGTTAAAACACTAGCTGGCATTGCTTCTAATAATAACTTAGGATCTTGTGTGATGGTACACACCTTTAATCTCAGAACTTGGGAAGCAGAGACAGGTAGATCTCTGAGTTTGAGACCAGCCTGGTCTACAAAGTGAGTTCCAGGACAGCCAGGTCTATAGAGAGATAAACTGTCCCCTCCAAAACTAGACAAATAGATAAAGAAGAAAGGAAGGAGGGGAGGTATGAAGAGAGAATTGGAGGGAAGAAGAGAGAATGGAGAGAGAGAGAGACAGAGAGAGACACAGAGACACAGAGAAAAACAGAGAGACACAGAGATAGAGTGAGATACAGAAAAAGAGAGACAGAATGAGAGACAGAGAGTGAGAACTCAGTCAGCTATTATGTACATGCATGATCAAATCTACAATAACATCATCTAGAAAGAGGTACCTTAGACCACTGCAATATCTAGTTCTTAGGAAAGCAGGGGCCAGCAGATGTTAGTAAGAGCACCTATCCACACTGCACAACTTCATTGATTTTAGTACATACATGTCCTTTAAACATCATCCCAATACTGACTATAATAAAATGGGTGAAAAAGATTCAAAGAATTCATAGAACATTAAATTACTATATACCTATTACTACATTAGGTTGCCACTCATTTTGGATATTCAGAAGAAATTATGCAGCTTCATGGGATGCTGTGCACATATCTAACATTATACAAATATTAGGTTGTGGCCCATAGTCTAACATCATACAAAAATGTCTTATAGTATGGATACATGTTGAGCCCATGTCCCAGATCTTTCAAATCAGAGATTGTCTAGTCAGAAAACAGGGGATTTCAGCTTATTAGGTCTGAGACTCAATGCTCTACAGCAGAAGTGTATCATGAAATTTGTACCTAGCAGTGTATATCAAGGTTAAAAACCAGTTGCTTTTTACTTAAGTTTTCTGAATCAATAATTCAGTTGTAATTCTTCTCTGTTCCTTGTAATTCAGTCAGACATATTTGACTTCCCCTATAGCCTATGGAGATATGCAAAATAATAACCATGAAAACCACAACAAATTGCAGTTTGAGATTCAGTGACTGACTATGGTTCAAGCAGACTACTTTTGACAACTGTTTTATGTAGCTGAATATGCATTATAAAATTTGGATTATGTTTAGCGTCAATGCTGGTTTCAGTTGATAGATAACAATATGCCTTCTCTTTCAAGATCAAATTAGTGTGTAAGAATTCCCTTTGTTAACTGGGCAACTTCCATAAAGAGTCATGCTTACACAGAGGAGCTGTGTGTGCACTTTCTTCCTGCAGTGTAGAGACAGCACCCCAGCTTCAGTATATCTGTTCTACTGAGTAAACAGACTTTTAGACTTGTCTACCATAGCCCGTTTACTTTTAAGTTTTATGTGAAAATGTTATTGAAGATAAAATACCATTAAAGTATAGTACTCAGGGTTTATGTAAGGTCGATGATCAAATAATTCAGGCATTGTCTAACAGGTGCATGAAAAATAATTTTAGAAACAGGCTGTTAGCCTTAGGAATAACTATGCTTGTTAGATGTGTTTTAAATGTATATTTTAAATAGATTTTTTCCTATTCAGTAACACTTCAGATCTCTTAACTATTGGAATGAAGGATGCCATGTTGAAATATGGGTCCCTGGTTTTTGATCTAGGGGATGTCATAAAATAGTGTCTGGTCTCCTAATATAACAGGCTCTGTCATGGTACACAGGAGGGAACTGTAATTTAATTTGATGAAATGTTTTGTAATATGAAAATAGATTTATTAATATTGAAAGGCTATTGTCTCATAATGTTTAAAAATGAGTATGTTTATCTCAGTGGTTGAGTCTTCCTATAAAAAATGGACATCTTTTTTATTTACACTTTGTAGGTTTAAAATATGGCAGATTTTTAAAAGTAAAGTATATATTAAATAAATCAACTAATCAAAGCAGATAAAGATGGATGAAACATCATAGTTTTTCATAACATATTGGTCAGTTCATGGTTGATCCCATGATGAAGTTTTTCACTACTTAAACTACACATTAACATAATAATTTCTTTCTGCACGTTTTTCATGATGCAAATCTGAGTTTTTTATTCAAGCTTTCATTAAGATTTCTATTCCTGAGATTCTGTGTAGAGACAGGTTGGGTACCCATGAGGCACAGACAGGAGAACAACGCCTTCTGGGACAAACTAAATAAATCTAGAAGAATGATAAGAAATTCTTTGCTCCTTTGATGATTTCTCAAATGATTATTGTTGACTTTTCACTGTTTGTTTGTCTTCTTTAATTGTTTTTGATCCCTAAAAGTTAGAAAATGTTTGCATTTTCATTTTTTTAAGAAGAAAATTTCAGTTTCATGTAGTTCAAGGTAATCCTTCCTCTTTCCATTTCAGTGAACACATTTTAGTCCTAACACATTTGAACATACAGTGTCTTGTATCTTTCAGAATATTCATTTGGAATTTCTTTTTCAAATGTTATAATGAGCATCATAATTTATCATCATTTTATTTATATAGGATGCCCAAACTTATGTGGGCTAATTGTAAAAGGAATGTTCATTTGACATAAGTTTGGGTTATAGTTCAAGTGTCTAAATCTAATTCAAATATTGTTAAGCTAATTGCTACCTTTAAGGCATGCTGACATGCCCATATTATAAGAATTGCATTATCGATTTTAATAAATAGGAACCACTTTTCAAAGGTGATACCACCAAGAGGAATACCAAGCTCATGAGGTCACACTGAAAATTTATAGCCACAGATAAACAATACCTGGACTACTGGCTACTGTCAGATATTAAGTCTTATAATAGATTCTTTTTCTTTCACATTAATTTTTATGTTTCAAAACAGACATGTTCATTTCTTATGTAATTTACTTTTACATAGACTATTATTATGTATTTTCCAGTGTTAACACAGATTAATAAACGGAAACATCAACTCATACTTTATTTTAACTGACATCCAAGTGCACACCACATTTGATTTGCCATTCTGCTTTAAAATGTGTGTTGGAGGTTGCCTTCAAAGGAGACTGTTGTAGACTAAATTGTGTCTGCTCAACAATCAATCTTTATGCTAAATTTCTAATGCCTGATATATTTAAAACAGGAACTTTTTATCTTATAAGAACAACATTTAATTAGGGTTGTCTTACAGGTTCAGAGGTTGAGTCTATAATTATCAAGACAGGAGCATGGCAGCATCTAGTCAGGCATGTTTCAGGTAGAGATGAGAATTCTACATCTTCATCTGAAGGCTGCTATTAGGAGACTCACTTCCAGGCAGCTATGATGGATAAATGTAATAATGCCCATGCCCACAGTGATATACCTAATGAACAAGGCTATACCTCCTAATAGTGCCACTTCCTGGGATAAATCATATACAAGCCATCACATTTTACTCCCTGACCCCCCAAAACTCTGTCAAACACATGAGCCTATGGAGGCCATGTTTAAAATTGTTAATTAAGGTTAATGAAGAAAATGTGATAGGATTTAATCTAGTTTTACTCAAACATGCATATCTTATGCAGAAGATGCATCCTCTGGAAGTGTAAGCAAATAAATTTCAGACCAGTTGGCAAGCGAGCAATGCTCTGTTACAACTGTCTCCCCTCACCCTGCAGGGATAGTTACATCAATTGGAGAATATGGGGGATGGGAAATTTTGTAGAAATGAGAAATACAAGCTCTCAGTGCTTTGTTGTGTAGTACACTTGCCCTAGTCAGTGTTCTACTGCTGGGAAGAATCATTAAAATCATTTAAAACAAGATATAGTAGCTTGAATAAGAATGTCATTGATAGACTCATATATTTAAACCTAAGTATTTACAGATATATGCCTAGTTACTGTGTCAAATACATATGTTTATGGGTTCCATTCTTATTCAAACCACCATACTCTGACTTAACTCACTACTTCTGTGACATAGTTTTCACTTTGGATCATATTTTGTGGTATCTCATACTTTTATATATTTATAATTATATATGATTATATAATTATTATTTATCTATTCACATACATAACATGTAAAACAATGTGATTCTCTGTGATAGTCCCATGCTAAAAGTTCTGCATATGAATTATGCACATCTATAATTCTTCGAATCAGGACCCTCCCCTAAGCACCCTTCTCAATCCTAGGTAATTTTCTCCTTTTTTTTTTTTTTTTTTTTTTTTTTTACCTATTATCATTTTATTTGTTTACTTTTTAAATGCTATCACCCTTCTTGGTTACTCCCCCATAACCTCCACTATCTCAAACCCTCTCTCTCCCTCCCCTTTGCCTCTTTATGGGTGCTCTTATACCCATGCCTGCCTCACCACGTTAACAATTCCCTATGCTTCCACAGGACCAAGTGCCTCCCCTCCCATTGTGGTCAGATAAAGCCATGCTCTGCTACATGTGTATCTATAGCCATGAATTCTTCCATGTATACTCTTTGGTTGGTAGATTAGTCTCTGGGAGCTCTGAATGGTCTGATTAGTTGATATTGTTCTTTCTAGGGAGTTGTAATCCCTTTTGACTCCTTTGGCTCTTACTCTAGATCTTCCAATGAGGTCTCCAGGCTCAGTCTCATGGCTGGCTGTGAATATCTGTATCTGTTTTGGTCAGGTGCTGGTTGAATCTCTGAGTGAAGAGTCATCCCAGGATACTGTCCGCAAATGCTTCCTGGCATCAACAATAGTGTCCAAAAGATGCCCCAACATATAATAAAAACACAAGCTCCACTATGTTTATGGCAGCCTTATTTATAATAGTGAGAGTGGTTTTATCAGTTTACAACTCCACCAAAAGTGGAGAAGTGTTCCTCTTTCTCCACAACCTCGCCAGCATCTGCTGTCATCTGAGTTTTGGATCTTGGCCAATCTTATTGGTGTGAGGTGAAATCTCAGGGTTGTTTTGATTTGCATTTCCCTGATGGCTAAGGATGTCCAGCACTTCCTTAGATGTTTCTCAGCCATTCGATATTTCTCAATTGAGAACGTTTTGTATAGCTCTGTGCCCCATTTTTAATAGGGTTGTTTGATTCTTTGGTATCTAGCTTTTTGAGTTCCTTGTATACCTTGCATATTAGCCCTCTATCTGATGTGGAGTTGGTAAAGATCTTTTCCCATTCTGTTGGCTGCCGTTTTGTTTTCAAGACAATGCCTTAGCCTTACAGAAACTTTGCAATCTCATTAAGTCCCATTTGTTAATCTTTGACCTTAGAGCTTGAGCCATTGGTGTTTTGTTCAGAAAATTTTCTCCTGTGCCTATGTGTTCTAAGGTTTTCCCTACTTTCTCATCTAATAGTTTCAGTGTATCTGGTTTAATGTGGAGATCTTTGATTCACTTACACTTGAGCTTTGAACAAGGAGATAAGAAAGGGTCTATTTTCAGTCTTCTGCATGCTGAGTGCTAGTTGGACCAACCCCATTTGTTGAATAGGCTGTCCTTTTTCCATTGAATTTTTACTGCTCCTTTGTCAAAAATCAGGTGACCATATATGTGAGAGCTCATTTCTGGATCTTCTATTTTATTCCATTGTTCCACGTGCCTATTTCAGTACCAGTACCATGCAGTTTTTAGCAAATTGCCTTGTAATATAGCTTGAGGTCAGGGATAGTGATTCCTGCAGATGTTTTCTTGTTGTTGAGGATGGATTTAGCTATTCTAGGTCTTGTTCGATTCCAGATGAAATTACACATTGATCTTTCCAACTCAATGAAGAACTGGGTTGGAATTTTGATGGGGATTGCATTGAATCTGTAGATTGCTTTTGGTAGGAAGGCCATTTTTAAAATGTTGTTCCTTCCAATCCATGAGCATGGGAGATCTTTCTATTTTCTGAGATCTTCCTCGATTTCCTTCTTTAGAAGTTTGAAGTTCTTGTCATACAGGTTCTTCACTTGCTTAGTTAGAGTCACACCAAGGTATTTCATAGTTTTTGTGACTATTTTGAAGGGTATCTTTTCCCTAATTTCTTTCTCCAAATGTTTGTCCTTTGAATATAGGAAGGCTACAGATTTGTTTGAGTTAATTTTATATCCTGCCACTTTGCTGAACTTGTTTGTCAGCTGTAGGAGTTCTCTGGTGGAATTTGTGGGGTTAATTAAGTACACTATCATGTCATCTGTAAAGAGTGATGTTTTTACTTCTTCCTTTCCAATTTTTATCCCTTTGATTTCCTTTTGCTGTCTAATTGCTCCAGCCAGTACTACCTGAAGATCCAGCTATTCAACTTTTGGGCATATACCCTAGATATACTCCAATATACAACAAAGTTACATGCACCACAATGTTCATAGCAGTTTTATTTATTATAGCCAGAAGCTGCAAAGAACACAGATGTCCTTCAGTAGATGAATGAATACAAAAATTATGGTACATTTACACAACTCAGCTATCAGAAACAATGACTTAAGCAAATTCTTAAGAAAATGGTTGCATCTAGAGAATATCATCCTGAGTGAGATAACCCAGTCACAAAAGAACAGACATAATATGCAGTCACTGTTAGTGGGATGCTAACCCCATAGTCTCAAACTGCCCCAGAAACAACTCACAGACTGTGTGAAGTTCAATAAAAAAAACAAAACAAAACAAAACAAAAATCATTATGCTCAATCTTTACACACCAAGAAAACTTTGACTAATTCCGGGTTACATCCTGTTTTACATGTACTTTTTGCTCATTGTAACTAGTAAGATCTTAATGCAGAGTATCAAACCTTAAAAAAAAAAAAGAAAAGCCAAGCACTGACAAAAATATATTTGTATACATTTATGCAAAAATGTTTAAATTTTTTTCTTTTATCTTTGTTTTTTAAAATAAAGTTAAAAACAAAAGGAAAAAAATAATAGTGAGAAGATGAAAACACCCCAGGTGTCCCTCAACAGAAGAATGAATATAGAAAAGCACATTTAATTCACAGCTATTAGAAACAATGATTTCTGAAATTTGCACATAAATGAATAGCAGTAGAAAATAGCATGTTGAGTAAGGTAAACCACACACAAAAGAACAGAGATGGTATTGTACTCGCTGATAAGTGGAGATTAGTCCCCAAAATCACAGAATACCCATGAATCTACCCACGAATCTACCCATAAATAATATGGAGCTGAAGATGAAAGAAGACCAAGGTGTGAATGTTTCAATCCTACCTAGAAGGGGTAACAAAATAATCACAGGAATTAGAGGGTGGCATGAACCTGGGAGGGAGAGAATGAAGAGAAATGGGGCAGAATAAGTTATTGGTAAATGGGGTAAGCCCTTTTGAAGGTCAGGTTCTTTTTTGTTTCTTTGTTTGTTTCCACACAGGAGAACAGGCACTCATCTATTTTTCTGAGTTTCCTGTAAGTGATCATCTCTATTTTCATCCACTCTGCTCTTAGTGATGGAAATTTGTTTTATTTAAGTCTGACTATGAAGCATGGTGTGTTCCACATGTGACATTTATCCACATGTCTTTTGAAGAGCACATGGGATGATTTCATATATTAGCTAATGTTGCTAATAATAAATGATGTTGCTGTAAATGTGGTGTAGGTCTGTATTTCTAAAATACCACAAGCAGCTGCATATATTCTCCACATGGCATGTTTATCTTATTTATATGTGGACTGTGTTCCCTGTGTCTATTTACAAAGAGGTGTATATTTCGATAATATAGATGTTTAACTTTAGTTTCTTGAAATAAATAAGTCTATGAGTTCTGTACTTATTCTAACCACTATATTCTCGATCAACTCATGACTTTTAATACATAGTTCCCACTTTGGATAAAACTTTGTGGTATTAGATTACATATTTATATATAGTTACTATTTATATACTCTTTTGATAACCACTCTTTCTACAATAACCAGATTAATTCTCATTGCTACCAAAAATTTATAAAACTTTCTTTATAATCAAACATATGCCGACATATAATTTAGTCTTTTGAGTTTGTTTTTCTTTTTTTTTTATGTTTTCTTAATAGCTATTCTGACTGGGTGGGATGGTATCAACTTCTAACTTGATCTCCTTTCTTATAATAATATTGAACACTTTTCATACATTTACTGGTATGTGTATTTTTTTTTAATTTTTAGACTTGAGTTCATTTGCCTCCTTTTAAAAGCTGGATTATTTGTAGTTGTATTTTTTATGGAGGTTTTGGTCTTTATTTTTATTTTGCAGAAATATTTTTCACAGAATAATGGTTGTCAAAGAATATGTGGTATAATGTACTGTATGTACTTTGTCTTTTCCTTTATGGAATAAGTTTTTGCTTGTGTGATGTCCAGTGCAGCCCTGTGCCCATTGAATTCTCTTGCTTGTTTCCAGCACCTTTGGAAGTCTGTTTATTGCTGGTTCTGAGTTCTCCAACTGTTTTTTAACAATTCTCACTAGTGCTTTCACTTTTAGATTGTCCATTACATTCTTCAGTCTGATTTGAGTTGGTTTCTGTTTCTTTTTCTTTTCTTTTCTCCTTAAAAAGGAGTCAAACTTTAGGGTTCTAATTTTCAATATCCAGTTTTCCAGCACAATTTCTTTGTATTTTTCTTCTTTTTTTTTAAATTAGATATTCTCTGATCCAACACCAATTACTTTTTTTAAATTTTTATTGGATATTTTCTGTATTACTTTTAAGATGTTATCCCCTCTCTTAAGGAATCTTTTCAGATTACACATGTGTTCATGATTTTGTCATCCTTGTGAATAAAGGGCTGTTGTCTTAAAAACATTTGTTCAGATTCCATTCATCTGAATGCCTTCTCTCTCTCCCTCTCTCTCATTCTCTCTCTCTCTCTGAGTGTATGTGTGTGTGTGTGTGTCTGTGTATATATGTGTGTTTGTGTGTGTATGTCTGTCTGTCTGTATGTTTGTGTGTCTGTATATGTATGTGTGTATATGTCTGTGTATGTATGTGTGTTTGTGTGTGTATGTCTGTTTGTATATCTGTGTGTTTGTGTGTGTATGTGTTTGTCTGTGTGTATGTATGTGTGTATGTGTGTGTGTGCCAATACCACATTGTATCTATTACTCTAGTTCTATTCTATTATTTGAAATCCAAAAGTAAAATGCCTGAAGCTTTGTCAATTTTGTTCAAGATTGCCATACCTAACTAGAGGTAGTGAGTATCTGCATTTTCATTTCAGGGTTTTTCCCTATCATTTTAAGAATGTCACTAGAATTTTGATGAGGATTTTCCTCAATTTACAGGTCACTTTGATAATTTTTCATTTTAATCAGCTGTATCAGTTCTTTTAATCTATGAATATTGGTAGGTTTTTGAGCAAATTTGTGTTCAATTTCTTTCTATATGGTGATGTAATTTTCTTTAAAATTATTTTGCTTTCATACTTAAGTTAATTCTCATACAGCGCATGCACATGCATACATATGTGTGTATGTGTGTGTACACATGTAATCTCCTATACATACACTATGCTCATGCATTGTAAAATATGGTGCATTGTGATTTATGCTTCAACAAATCTTTTCTGGTAAAGTAAGGTCGATTACTGTATAGTGGCTTTGCTGCTACTGGTTGTGGAGATATAGCAGTGGGCTCTACAAAAACACTCTTTGCTAAGCTGCTTTCTCATATACGTGGATTTAACTAGAAGCACCTTGTTCTTGCTTAATCAGTGCTCACCCAGCACTTCCTTAACATCTCTCTGTACAACTGACTGCTTTGTTGCTCATATTCGAATGACAATGACTTTTAGGCACCATTTCCCATGTCATCTTGCCCATCTATAGAATCTCATCTTTCATGTTTTACCTATATAAAATATTTTTATCAGCATTCCCCTTTTAAGTGACCCAGAGAAATAAAAAAAGATCATGAACTCTGACCTAAAAGGTATTGGTTACTTAGTTCAGTCTGACAAAACCAACAACAACAACAAAATCAACAAAAAACAAAAAACAAAAAACCTAGGCAGCAGATGAGAATAGCCTCTGTGGTAATGAGACTGTTTCATGACATGGCAATCAAGTCACTGAATGTCATTATTAATTTGAAAAGACAATTCCACAATAGTCCTGTGGGTAATATAACATCTTAAATTAAAATAACTTGACTTTAAAAGGCCAAGTATTGCTATTGGGCCATCCAGGGCAGAAGATCTCTGTCACATTCATTAGTTCTGCTGTAAGCTACTCAAGAGGAACAGTGGTAAAATTACCAGCGATTAATTTACTTGTCATGAGTATGACAAACTCTCCAAATACTTACAGACAGTTCAATATGTTCAACTGTTTGGTACAAAATAACAACACTTGAGAATTTGATCACAAAATATGAAGAATGCAAAGATAGAAAGCCTACAGCTATGAACATAATGACATGAATGGAGGGCAGAGATAAATTACATAGTCACATTATTTGGCAGAAACATTTCTATATTTGGCAATATCAGTATCCCAGAGGTGTTGATATAAACAAGCAATAAATATGACTAGACAAATTTAAGATAATTATCGGAACAATAAGCTTGGTCTCTGATCAATTGTGACCATCAGAGTCATATAAGCTTATTCAGCTCAGACAGTATTTTCTTTCTGGATGAAAGGTTTCAAAAGGCTGCAGCTGGATTTAACATTCAGCTGAAAAAAGGAATCCTTTATAGATTGAAATGCCTTCATACTATCCTATAGTTACTCATCTTTCCCGATAATTCTGAGTGGTAGACATGGTTGTGATCATTCATCACATTTGTAAGATTTGTTTAATTGTTCTATACTTGGTCCAATACATGTCAGATTTAGGGCTGAAGCCTGTTCATTTTATTTTAAACTGATCACTTTGTGAAATGGTGTATTAAAGTTATTTATTATTACTTTATTTTTTATTTATTATTAATTAATTAATTTATTTACTTATTGAGGATGTAGTACCCTGTAATATTCCTTTTTTTTTTCAAGAATATACGAACTTTAAACCTTAGGCTAATTAATAAGTTAAACTTTGCTGAAAAATTCCTATACAAAATATTTTAGAGAACTTCCTAAAGCACAAATCACTGTAGCCTTATGAGGTTTGGCAATACTGGTTTTAACTGATGGATGAACAAAATATGGCCTTGGGAGGTACAATGTATAAACCATTTAAATCACTGCCCAGGTTGACACATAACTTTTAAGACAAATTTCATAACTGCTAATTGGAAACATAAGACAGGGATGCTACCCCATGCCAGGGGCCCTTTGTGTTGAATGCTGTTGCTGTTTTTCAGTTGTTCAGAGTATCCCAAAATGAGATCATTTTTTGCTGCGTAGCTAATACACATAATATTCTTCAGGACATTTTTATTATTTCTTTTCAGAGCTTCCAAATTACCTTCAGCTTATTATACATTTATAGATGCCTGTAAATAGATGGTCAAAATTTTTCGGCTGAAAAACAAGTGGTCACAATGATGTCTTCTGAAGGCTCTTTATCCAAGGAGCACTTTCATGCTGCAACTGTATATAAATTGAAATGATAAGGAATAACACGCAAGCCTGTGTCATACTGGCATGAATCATAGCTATGGAGCTAGCTAAAGCATCATGATTTTATGTCTTCCCTAAAACTCAACACTTAATATTATCACATCAGCTTTCATTTCAAACCATGTATTTGGCTAGTGTCACTAATATTCAGTCCACATTAACTATACTTTTACATGTTGTCTATTTTCTGTTAAAGAACACACTGAGTGAATAAAGGTAAGCTAATTAAATACATCTAAATTTTAAAAGCAGAAAAAATTTTAGTCCTTCCATATTCCCCGATATTTAGAACAACTAGATTCCTGGCTGAAAATAAAATATTGAGCTAGTTTTTTTTTTTTTTTTTTTTTTTTTTTTTTTTTTTTTTTTTTTTTTTTTGTTCTGTTGTAGCTGTTTCTGTGATAAATATCATGACAAGGAGCAAATTAGGGAAAAAGGGCCTTATTTAATATGATGGGCTACATGCTATCAGGAAGGGAAGTGAGGACAGAAACTTAAACAATAGATGAAAAAACTTTGAAGCAAACTGCTTATTCATATTCTTTCAAGTTCATATTCAGCTATGTAGCCCAGGCCATTCTGCCAAGGAAGGTTCTGCCCAGAGTGATTTGGTTCTTCTATATCATCGGAAATAAAGAAAATGCCATATAAACATGCAGATAGATAGATAGATAGATAGATAGATAGATAGATAGATAGATAGATGGATAGATAGATGGATAAATAGATGGATGGATAAGTGGATGGATGGATGGATGGATGGATGGATGGATGGGTGGATGGATGGATGGATGGATGGATGGGTGGATGGATGGATGGATGGGTGGGTGGGTGGGTGGGTGGGTGGGTGGGTGGGTAGATGGGTAGGTAAGTAGATAGATAAATAGATAGATAGATAGATAGATAGATAGATAGATAGATAGATAGATAGATAGATGGATGGATGGATGGATGGATGGATGGATGGATGGATGGATGGATGGATGGGTGGATGGGTGGGTGGGTGGGTAGATAGATAGATAGATAGATAGATAGATAGATAGATAGATAGATGTTGTATAACAAACATGATTAAATAAATAGAAATCCCAAATTTGAGAGGGAAAAGGAAACACAGGGAAAATGGAAAGTTAGAATTGATTTAAAAATATGTTACATTTTCAAAAGATAAATATCTTGGAAAAATAATTCAGAATTAAAAAAATTAAAAAAATGTGAAAGATTGTGTGTGTGTCTGTGTGTCTGCCTGTGTGCTCACACATACAGTTGCACACACCTAGACAAAGGGTTTAGCAGTCAAGTGAAAAGACTTCTTTTCAGGTCCCAGCACAAACACAAATTGGACCACAGCTGCATGCAACTGCAGGTGCAGGGATGCCTATGCCTTCTTTTGGTTTTATAAGCACACACACACAAACACACAAACACACATACACACACACACACACACACACACACATGCACACATACATATGCACACCCACCCACCCACACACACACACAAACACACACACACACACACACACACACACACACACACACACACACACACACAGTATACATCCACTTAGACATATATCCACATGGTTTTAAAAAACAAAGCTATCTGAAAGCACAACTTGGCATCAGTAATAGTGTCCGGGTTTGGGGCCTGCACAGAGGATGTATCTCTGGGAGAGGGTACTGGGCAAATGGGAGATTTGGAATATAAACAAATAAAATTACTTAATGAAAATGGAAAAAATAAATAAAATGAACCTATATTTCCTACTTGAAGAATCTGTTATAAATATGAGAAGAATCTAACTTAATTTTTCAATTAACTATTATAAAATAATTGTTTGTGTTAACGTTTACCTGAAAGTAATTTTTAAAAGTAAATGAACATGTCTTCCAGAATCATTTTTGAAAGTCATTATGACAGAGGCCAGAAGAGGGCCTTAGATTTCCTCAAGTTGTACTTATGGATAGTTTTTGGAACAATATGTAAGTACTGTGAATCAAACCAAGGTAATTCTGTACAAAACTTACCCTCTTTACATCTCTCTAGTCTGTGAGAAATCACTCCAAACTCAGTCTATTTTTGATAAATTTAATATAGACCCCAATTTAATGATTTCTATACCCAGTAAAATATTTTGACATTGGCAATAAACCATCCTACATAATTTGAGTATGTTAATTTTAAAATACTGTGACTACATTATATATATCTCACTGACACTAAAAAAAAGTTAATATATATTTGCACATAAATAAGCATTAAATATTTTAGATCAAAAATATATAAAATACATGTGATTCTATTAAAAGTATTTTTATATGTTAGAAATATTTTAATAAAAATGTAAGTGCATAAAATTGAAAGTTTTCTGTATTTTGAAGGAAGTGATCAGCAGAGAGAACAGATTATAAAATGCAAATCTATTAATATCTCGAGTCCATAAAGCAATATATAAGAAATCCAAAGTTCAGCAAAGCTTCCAATGTCTAAATGAACTACATATGTGAGAGGACAGCTCTTAAAGAAGAAAGAACAAATGGCAAGTAAACAGCTCAAAAATATTCAGCATCCTTAGCATGTATGCATTGGGAAAAATCTCAGAGAATAGGTAAATAAAATAACAGTATAAAGTGTGCTTTTCTGGTTTGGATGCTTGTGTTTATAGCCAAGTTAAAAAATTCCATATGGCTAAGAGCTTTTGAGCATTTTCAAGCTTGCTTGTCCTTAGAAAATATCTACTATTGGCGTATCTGTTTCTTGATGACAAAAGACATTCTCTTTATTTTTGCCAGTGGTTTATTGCCTAACACCCCCTTCCTTCTACTTTCTCAATCTCAATATTATGGTGAAAATTAGTTATTAGTGCTTCCCATAAATATCCTCCAGAGCACTGCTAATGCTATTTAGTCTGAAAGGCTCAGGTCACCCGAGCAATGAAATCCATTCAAATAGATGTGACATTGATGTATAGATGTAACGTTTAGCATTACAGATTTTGTTTTCACTACACAAGATTGGCAGAAAGTGTAGTGAAAACATAAACATTTTCAATCAATTTGGGAAAGACAGTTATGTTTGAAGCATAGGTTTATAATAACCTCTCTTTTCAATGCAATCCATAGGAACTGGTAATTAATTGAGACATTATGAACAAGAGAGCAGTCATTCTTGAAAATATTAATTATGTAAACTATGGGATGAGTGGAACTGTTTGGATAGTTTGGGGAAACAAAGTACATAGGGCAAAACAAAATACTTAAGGTAAATGTCTCCAAAATGGATGAAATAAGATTTTTTATGGAAGATTAATTTTCAAAATATTTTCCTACATGCAGTAAATGTATTGTTTATTTTTGCCTGCATTGTATGTGTGGCATTTTGGTTTGTAAATTACTCAAGCTGAAATATTTTATCTAAGTATTGGTCACAAAGATGTAATAATTTTGTTACTGAGAGGCATGAGGTATTGAGTGCCACTGCCTCAAGTTCCTTACATTTCTGTAAAATCAGCAGTACCTTTAGATATAAATTGTAATTTCTTTTAAACCATACTGTCTATGTAGAAAGACTCCTGAGTGAACTCAGAGAGACACTTTATGCAAGTAGAACTGAAAGTCACATGACAACATGCTTTCCACTGATGAAATCATATGGTCGAAATGAAGCATAAAATTTGTAAGAAGATAGTCAGATGACTTGGGCATTCCTTCACAGTGGGACATATATAAAGCATTTAAATTGTGAGCTCTGCATTTTCTATTAAAATAACACACCCCGTGTAGTTCCAAAACAACAGAAAAAGATCTTTTTTCATATCTCTGGTGGCCATATTTTCAAGAGCATAGTTGGTTTCTGATAAGAACTCTCTTGTGGGCTACAAATTGACAAATTTCTTTTGTATCAAAAAAGTCACATGTGTACAAAAGAGTAACTCATAATTATCTGGAGTCCTCTTCTGAAGACAATAATTCTATGTTCGAGGGTTCCAGCCTCATGACCTAAATTAGTTCTCAAAGATTCTCAACTTTATTGTTATTATACTGTTAGTGGGGACTGTCAGAAAGAAATGGTGTTTGTAATCATTTTAAGCATAAGAACTTCAGTTGCTAGTTAGAAGTAACAGAAAATCCTTCAAGCATACTGAAATCTTTGACCTGCCAAACTGTACCTTCAAATTAAATGATTTGCTATAAGTTCTAGTGATTTTTAAATTTCATTGTGTTAATTGTTTAATTCATGTTGGTTTGGTTAACTTTAGAATGTTTTGAGAGAAAAGTTTAGAATGCATTTTCCTAGAATCATTTATGATTTGAATTGATCTGTTCTGAGGTGATTTACATGTATTCCTTGCTAAGAGGGAGAAAGACAGATGGCATCCAAATGGCCTATTATTCTTCCACAGTTTGAACTGGTCAAATTTATGCTGAAATACAAATTTTACTATAATCAAAAAGATGCCATTTCAATTTCATAGTAATTTAAAAATTCATTAAGCATCAAATGATAGTTCTTAAAATCTGCCAAACAACTAAAATAAATGCTGCCTATTTTGTCACTGTTAAATAAAGTAGAAATGGACTAGAACAAAATCAAGCATACACTTTGAAACAACCATTTAAAGTTAACCAGTGTTCTTTCAAATTATAGATTGAATCCAATATATTGAATTCCTTTCACAAAGTTTAAATATGCATACATTAGTTCACCATCATCATGAGACATTATCTGCTTCCATCACACAAAACTCATTGGGTTCCCTTTCAAGAAACACTCAAAATATGGTGGACAAAGATACCTCATTCCACATACCATCCTCATTTAAATAATAACTGCACATTTGATGCATTATCAAAATCACCTAGCATTTTAATAATTTACCATGGAAGTTAATATATGTTATGGGTAAAATCAAGCCTAAGAAGAGTCCTGCAGGGAAAGTTCCATGCAAAGCTGCCTTTATCCTAGGATGTTGAAACTCTCTTTTCACTGACACATGAGTGTTAGATTATTGCCAACAGGAGGAATTTCCTCAGAACTGTCATAAATAAAGATTTTTTGCATGTGCTATGGTATCATTTATGTTATGTCATCATAGAATATCGATTTGACTGTCCTTTTATTAACTACATCCCTACCCTAGGTCATACATTTACTTGATTAAACTGACCAGTGGGTGAACCTAAAACAGCAACAACAATAACAACAAAACTAATACAAACAAACAGAAAATATTATCAGCAAACACAAGGGTTACCTTCAGAAATCAGGGACAAATAAACCCTCTTTATACAAAACAAAGGAAAACAAAGTTTTGTTGTTTCTTACTATAAAATCTGAAAGACCCGATTTACAGAAGAGATAATTAGATACACTGGAAATCAAGGTATGGAACTGTATAAAATTGCATGCTGTCTGAGGTGGGAGGGTGCTATGAACCAAATGTGGATACTTATAATGAGTAGCAACTGTCTGTAACTGCTCTACCATCTCTCCGGCATAAACATACATTATTAACATATACTTGATTCTCATTCATATATTACAATGCATTAAGAAATCATTGATTAAGTATCCATCATGAACTCATTTATCACTCATTCAAAAACCCATGATCATTCATGAATACAATAGAACAAAGCCTCTTCCCTCATAAATTCACCATTCCTTCATTTCAATTCCTGAGTATGTAGTCTGTTTTAGACATTGCTTTGACTGTCGTGCTAATATTAAAGCTACTGCAAAGTCTCTACATAAATACTGATTATATGCTTATTTTTCTTCATGTTCAAAGTGTGAGACTTGAAAGTAGTTACCTTTCATATCTCTAAAAAGTAAGCCAAAACTGGTCTCAAGTCAAATACCAAGGTCACTTATACTTTTATATTTATCAGTTTTGAATATATTTTCTTAATTATTCCTCAAAAGTTTGATATCCTTCAGTCTTATCTACATATTTTTCAGAAGTTCTATTGTACTTCATTCGAGATATGATTGCTTGCATTTGTTTGGAGACACACCAGTTTAGATCCATGTGTTCTTTTCTTTGATGAAATTTGCAACTGTCTTACTGATACATGGGAAAAGTCAGCGCTTGCTACGTAATAAATGTCATATCTACCTCCTATATGATGAAATTCACATGCCTTCTACTTGGTGAAAGTACTCCTATCATTAATTCTCTATTTATTATCAAATATAATATAGAAAACCATTTGATTCATAATATAAACTTGTTAGCATTAATATCTATTTTAAAAGATAATGAATGGAAAAAGGCAACCTCATGAGGTGGTGGGTGGGGGAACCCTCCAGAATATACCAGAGACCTGGGAGGTGAGAGACTCTCAGGAATCAGAGAGAACTTAGATGAAATGCCTTACAGTAGGGAGAGAGAACTTGGAGAACCCAACTCCAGCAGGAAGGCAGGGCATCAAATAAGAAATGGGGTTGGCATCCCACAGTCAAAACTCTGACCCATAATTGTGCTTGTCTGAAAGAAGTGGAGCAACAAATATGCAGGAGAGCCTGAGGAAAACTAGGTCAAGTGACAAGCCAGAATGAGATTGCGCTCAAATGGAGGCCCCTAGGCCTTACACATTTACTGAGGCTATGAAATACACAAAAAAGGGCCTATCATGACTGCCCTCTGAAAGACCCAACAAGCAGATGAATGAGTCAGATATAGATATTTATACCCAAGTAATGAGAAGAAGCTGCTGACCCTTGTGGTTGAATTAGAAAAAAGATGGAAGAAATTGAGGATAAGGGTGACCCGGCAGGGGGAACAGCAGTCTCAATTAACCGGGATCTCTGAGATCTCTGACACTGGACCACCAACCAGACAGCGCACACCAGCTGATATGAGTCATCCAACAGAAATACAGCAAAGAAATTTTGGGCTTGGATTCAGTTAGAGAAGGTGCACCTAACCCTCAAGAGACTGGAGGCCTCAGAGAATTTAGTGGTCTGTGTGTGTGTCAGGTGTAAGGGTGGGGATATCCTTGAAGAGACAGAGGTAGACAGGAGGTATGGTATGAGGAACAGTCAGAGGGTACAACGAGAGGGTGATTAAATATGGAGTGTAAATAATTAAATACAACTTAAAAGAATTTGGAAAGAGAAATATGAAATTTCATCTGGAATAACAAGAGAACTAGAATAGCAAAATCCATCCTCAACAACAAGAAAACAGCTGTGGGAATCACTATAACTGATTTCAAGCTATATTGCAAGGCTAAAACCTGCATGGTACTGGTACAGAGATAGGCATGTGGATCAATGGAATCAAATAAAAGATCCAGAAATGAACCCTCACATATATGGTCACCTGATTTTTGACAAAGGAGCTATAAACATTCAATGGAAAAAGGACAGCCTATTTAACAAATGTTGTTGGTCCAACTGGCACTCAGCATGCAAAAGAATGAAAATAGACCCTTTCTTATTTTCTTGTACAAAGTTCAAGTGTAAGTGGATCAAAGATCTCCACATTAAACCAGATACACTGAAACTATTAGATGAGAAAGTAGGGAAAACCTTAGAATGCATAGGCACAGGAGAAAATTTCCTGAACAGAACACCAATGGCTCAAGCTCTAAGGTCAAAGATTGACAAATGGTACTTCATGAGATTGCAAATTTCTATAAGGCTAAGGACACTGTCAAGAAAACAAAACGGCAGCCAACAGAATGGGAAAAGATCTTTACCAACCCCACATCAGAAAGAAGCCTAATATCCAAGGTATACAAAAACTCAAAAAGCTAGACACCAGAGAATCAAACAACCCTATTAAAAAATGGGGTATAGAGCTATACAAAACGTTCTCAATTGAGGAATATCGAATGGCTGAGAAACATCTAAGGAAGTGCTCCACATCCTTAGCCATGAGGGAAATGCAAATCAAAACAACCCTGAGATTTCACCTCACACCAATCAGATTGGCCAATATCCAAAACTCAGATGACAGCAGATGCTGGTGAGGTTGTAGAGAAAGAGGAACACTTCTCCACTTTTGGTGGGTTTGTAAACTGATACAACCACTTTGGAAATCAGTCTGGCGATTCCACAGAAAATTGGATATAGTACTACCTGAAGATCCAGCTATTCCACTTCTGGGCATATACCCCAGAGACACTCCAATATACAACAAAACCATATGCACCACAATGTTCATAGCAGCTCTATAGCAGAAGCTGAAAAGAACCCAGATGTCCTTCAGTAGATGAAAGGATACAAAAAATTGTGGTACATTTACACAATGGAATACCACTCAACTATCAGAAACAATGACTCATTATTCTTTCTGAACCATTGATTCCAAGTAAACAGATGAATTCAAATACATTAGTAGGCCAAATATGAGCATTTTGCCAAGGAGAAGTCAAGTGAATTAGAAGGATTATCTGAATGAGGCTGCTTGCTCAGAGTCTTACTGAACCCCACAGAATTGTTATTGAACCTGTGTAAATAAGGGGTATTCAGTATCTTCTTTTACTAGCCTAAATATGGCACTCAATAAAGTGCAAATAAAATCTTCAGGGCTTCCACAATTACCTAAAATGTAAAGATTACGATTAAAAGTATAATTGTTTAATATAAAACCAATATATATGTTTAAGTAAGGTATACAGAAGTTCTTCATAGATCATAGTTTATTTTGTAACATTCAGCTGTTCACAGTCAACAAATGTCTTAGATCCTTTATCTGTTGATATTTTCTGTGTGGTACAGCAAATGCCTTTTAGATACAAGAAGAAATTTACACTCAAAATTCTTTAGAGAATTTATTTTCTATGTTTCCTTTATGAAGTACAGAAGCAAATGCTGTGTAATCTTGTAGCCTGATAACAAAGTTTTTATTCTTGCATATAGGAACTTTGAAAACTAATAGAAATTATTTGACCTCACTGGATCTCAATTTCCTCATCCATGAAACTGTGAAAAAAAAACTGTTAAATTACCTCCTACAAATGTAATGATGATTAAATGTATGTAAGTGTGAAAAAACTGGGCTTAACATGTTTTTATCACTAGTAAGTAGCACATCTATGAAGTGAGAATAGGAAGACTTTTATAAACATCCCAAGGGATTACTAGATGCTCTCCACCCTATTGACTATGAAAATGTTGCTTTCATGCTTTGGCATTTTATCTCATCAGTACCCAGTTTAAATATTTTCACTCTTTAATTTCTAAAACATGGAAAAGCAGACATTTATATTACTGACACAAGAAGAATATTCAGGTTGTATTTTTTCTGTAATAAAGGCATGTTTACTTCCTCTTATAATTATATATTTGAAGATGTGTAACTCTTCATATTTTATGTAAAATTGAAAAACATAAATGAGAACAATGATGTATTTGAGCATCTTTAATTGATGTGATTATTGTGTGTCACTTTGTCCTTAAGAAACAATCACTAATTTATATAATTTAGGTTCTACTGAAGACTGTTGATCACTTTATAGTGGGCATAAACATCAAGTTGCACCTCACTAACAGACTCTACATCATGGTGATGTGGAACGGAAAAAAATTCTCTTCTTTCCCAAAGGCCTTGTAATAGAACTGTAAACACATGAGTTAAATTGATAGAATTATATATCAGAAATGCAAGGCCATAATTAAAATTTTCTAGCATCCCTTTATTACTAATGCTTACAAAGTTACTGAATTGCATATATAACATATATGCATATATATCATATATATATATATATATATATATATATATATATATATATAATACACACACGCACACCTACACACACACACACACAACACACACACACACACCAAGTCAGGTGAAAGTTCCACTTCACTTAAAATAGTTCACATCATATACAGAGTTTTCTCTGTTCATGTTGTTAAGTGATTAAAAGCAATGAAACAATGTATTGATTAACAAAGCTCTATGTTTGTCCCATAGTGCTTGCAATCAGAAGCAAGTCTTTAAATCAAAAGAAAAAAGAGAAATATGAAATGTATGAAAGGTGGAAAACATGTGTTCTGAAGTTCTTTTTAAAGTTCTGTTTGGAAGTCTGAGCTTAGAATTCTCATATTACAAAAGAAAAACAAATCATAACATTAAAACTTGCATCTTAGGAAGTGCTGGACATTCTTAGTCATCAGGGAAATGCAAATCAAAACAACCCTGAGATTCCACCTCACACCAGTCAGAATGACTAAGATCAAAAATTCAGATGACAGCAGATGCTGGCGAGGATGCCGAGAGAGGAACACTTTTCCACTGTTGGTGGGGTTGTAAACTGGTACAATTACTCTAGAAATCAGTCTGGTGGTTCCTCAGAAAAATAGACATAGTACTACCTGAAGACCTAGTTATTCCACTTCTGGGCATATACCCCAGAGACACCCCAACATACAACAATGACACATGTACCACAATGTTCATAGCAGCCCTATTTATGATAGCCAGAATCTGGAAAGAACCCAGATGTCCTTCAGTAGATGAATGGATACAAAAGTGTGGTATATTTACACAATGGAGTACTCCTCAGCTATCAGAAACAATGACTTTATGAAATTCTTGAGAAAATGGATGCATCTAGAGAATATCATCCTGAGTGAGGTAACCAAGTCACAAAAGAACAGACATAATATATAGTCACTGATAATTGGACACTAACCCCAGAAAGCTCTGAACAACCTAGAAACAACTCACAGACTATATGAAGTTCAAGAAAAACAAAGGCAAAAAAATGAAAAATCATTATGTTTAATCTTTACACACCAAGAAAGCTTTGACCATTTCCAAGTTACATCTTGTGTTACTTGTACTTTATGCTCATTGTAGCTAGTAAGATTTTAATGCATACTATCAAATCTTTAAAAAAAATCAAGTACTGACCAAAATGTATTCATATACTTTTATGCAAAAATGCTTTTAAAATCTGTACATTTATCTCTGTTTTTTAAAATAAATTGTTCAATTAAAAAATAAATAAATAAAAACTTTTTTCCACAAGTTTCTATACAAATACAAATTGAAAGAATAAAATACTGAATATAGCCCAAATTCTCAAAACAAGCAGGCAGAAATAACAAATTTCACATATATATAACATGTTAATAAAGTGAATATCTAATTAAATTAATACTGACAAAAATTAATCACAATCTATCACCATTGGGAAGGAAAGACAAGTCAAGACAGAACTAACTCTGTACTTTTCCAGACAGGTGTCTCCAGCTTCCTCTGATTTTTTTTTATTTAAATTAATCAACACTGAATAATATGAAGTATTGACTATTCCAGTCAAAACTAGAAATGCATGAATCCCTCAGCAGCTACACAAGGCTGAATAGGTGTAAAATTATTATATAGGTTATAAAATAGGTGTAAAATTATTATATAGCTGTAATATTATGGTAGTCAAGTTCATCTATGAATAGATATGTGGAAGATTATTCGTAAGACTTAGAATAAAAACCAATGCAGAAATGGACAAATTTAAAAAAAAAAAAGGCAAATTCAGGTTTTGAAAATGGGAAGAATAATGTCATAACCTGATACAGACATTGAAAATAAAAAGCAAATACAGTAGATTTTATGAATGCAGAAAATAGGGCAGTAAAAACACTTAGCATTATTTCAATAAATGTTTTAGTATAATATACATTATAATGTGCCCAGAAATTTCTCTTAAGAGAGGATGATGGGATTTACATACAAAAGCCATATAAGTTCTTTTTAGTGAGACTTTTTAACAGAAAAATTATTCATTAAAAATCTGGCAAAATTTAATATATGATATTAGATTTAACAAAATTTTTTTTTGACTTTGTAGCTTGTAATTCGGCACTGATAACATAGAATGTTCTACTCTGTGAATAATTATGGGCCGACTTTGAAACATTGTGAATGTGTCCATTAGCATAAGGAATAAGAGAATGATTTCTATCCTTTTGATTCAATTTTATATTTATTGTTGCAAAAAAATAATGGCATATTTGGAAAAAAAGGAAAAATAACTCCTACATATGTTTGAAATATACCTATAAGAAAATTATAACAGATTTTTATTTCTAAGACACCATTATAGACTTATGTCCAAGAAGAATGCAAATTAATGTAGATTATTATTTCTCCTACTCACACAGAAACATTGCCCTTATAACTGTGAAAATAATCCTTATGTATAATTTAGGTCCTTCCAACAAACTGTAATTCACAAAATAATGCTGCATTTAAATCATTATTTCTGCTTTCATGGTGTTTAATTACCTCTAAATATATTTAAATAATTTTAATTGATTTATTTTTGAGATTATAATATAACTGGATCATTTTTTCTCCTTTTGCCTCCTCTCATATACCCCTATTATTCTTTTTAGAATGTATGGCCTATAATTTGTGTGTGTGTGTGTGTGTGTGTGTGTGTGTGTGTGTGTGTGTGTAGAATGTATGTTTGTGTGTGTATTTATGTGCATATATTATATATATATATCCATGCATATATATTATATATCCATGCACATATATATTTATGAATATATATTACATAAATTCATGTATACAAAATATATTAATATATGTGCATATATATATATATATATATATAAGTTTCTAACTATATAACTATAACCTACTTGGATAATATATTAATTTAGTATGTTTTGAGGGCTGACCATTTACTAATGTACAAACAATACTTGTAATGAATATTTCTACTCTCAGCTTTTGTAATGAGCTTTCCCCTGTCCATGTTAACATAATATTCTTGTTCAGATCATATTTAAGCAAACATTTTGGTGAGACTTGATGGGCTTAGCCAGAGTCTTGTAATATATATCTCATTTTTCAGGTACTCACCATCTATTTGCCTCCTTGATCCTTTTCGTAAAACCTAGATACAGTGTTTGCTGTTTAGGTATACTTTGTACCATGCTCTTCTGTGACTCACTGTGTCTGAGTGGTTTTGTTTTTTCAATCATCTCTATTATAAATAGAATTTTCCTTAATAATGCATAAAGACTATATTTATTGATGTATATAAATACCAATGTTTAAATATAGTTAGGATTTAGGTTGGGTTACTAATGTAATATTTGTAGGTTATTCATGATGATTCATAATTCATCTAGGTTTATGGCACTAGCTACCTTTCCAGTACCAGGAATTATTTCCCTCTTGTTTAATGGGTCGTAAGTCAAACACCAACTATTGGTCTATTGGTTACTGCAAAGTGTACATGTCACTATGGTATCCTTAATAGTATGGTGCCATGCTGGTCGTTGTTTCTTCATAGGCATCATATCTGAGTGACTACTGTATGATTTTCTTAGAAAATTGTCTGGTGCCTTCAAATACCATGAAAGCTAGTTGTCAGATCAGATAAATATTCATGTTTGGGTGCCTCTGTTATTGCTTTTGGTTTTGATTTTGCTTTTTTATTACACTAAAGCCATTGAGAGACTACCTAACCTGGGATCCATCCCATTTGCATTCACAAATCCCAGTCACTATTGCTGATGCCAAGAAGAACTTGCTGACAAGAGCCTGATATGGTTGTCTCCTGAGAGGTTCTGCCAGAGCCTGACTGATAGAGATGACGATATTTGTATCTAACCATTGCACTAAGCATAAGACCCCAATGGAGGATTTGGAGAAAGGATTGAAGAACTGAAGGGGTTTGGGACACCATGGGAAGGACCACATTATCAACCAACCAGATACTCCAGATCTCCTAGGGACTAAACTGCCAACAAAAGAGTCCACATTGTGCGGCCCATGGCTTTAGCTGCATGTGTAGCAAAGGATGGTACTATCCGTCATCAATAGGAGGAGAGGCCCTTGGTCCTGTGAAGGCTTGATTCCTCAGTAAAGGAAAATGCCAGGGCAGGGAGTTGGATGTGGCAGCACCCTCATAGAAGCAGAAGGAGGAAGGAGGGATAGGGGTGCTGGAAGAGAAACCTGGGAAAGGGATAAAATTTGAAATGTCAATCATAAATTATCTAATAAAATATATTCCAGGAAGCTTTTATAGTACCAGAGTTTCATCAGACTTTGAAAAATTCTTAGCATTTTTCATCCCTCCAATTTTTTTCTCTTTTACCCTGCTCTCTTTTGTAATGATGGTAAAAAAAAAATTGTGAACAGGGCTAAAATGTGTTAATTTTTATTTATTAAAATACACTCACATCTGTTTCCTTATCATAAACGTATTCATTAAGTATTTACACCTTCAGATTTTTGTACTAATTAGTATATGAACATATCTTAATTTTACTTTTTCTATTTGACTAAATTCCCTGAGTGGTTTTATAGATTATACATTAGTCTTAAAAATTACCACTAATAAAAATTTTCAACTTGCTTTGGATATTTAACTTTAACAGAATTTGCTAAAAATTAGTATGATTATCTCACAGTCATCAATAATGGTGGTGCTATTAAAATTTACATATAAAAGTAGATGTAATTGTCTTTCATTTGAACATGTCAAATTAGCATTCAGATAGATGAAAATTATGTACATATGTAAGCCCTACTTACTAATACATATGATTATGTAGAATAGTACTTTAGTTATCAAGAGGAGTATAAGTAGGTTTTTTTAAAAATGCCATGAGTCTGACAATATTCCTCAAATGATAAAGGAACTGCAACGAGCTTAGCGAACAGACTCTCAACTACTGCACTAATCCTCACAACATACTACATACTGCACAACACACACATATGGACACACACAACACACATAAATGTATTCATATACACATATATAGTGCATGTGTATATATGCAATTATACATTCATATATTCATGCAAACACACAAGCACACACACACACACACACACACACACACACACACACACACACACACAAAGTTTACAGACTTGAGTCCAGCTAATCCATAAATGGTTGTCCATAAATAGAAAGTCCCAGAATCCAGTAGTTACTAAATAAATTAGGCTGGATACCTCTGCTGATGTCCACTATATGCCAGAATCTTGCAGAAGCAGGTCTAATGACACTAAAGGTGAAAACAAGCAAGCAAAAAAAAAAAAAAAAAAAAAAAATCCTCTCTTATGTCCTAAAAGCTTCCAGCAGAAAACATGGTCCAGATGAGAGATGGGTTCTCCAAGCTGAGGAGATTTGAATTAAAGTCATGTTTTCCTACCTTAAAGAAAAGTAGATATTCCAATTTCCACTTACGCAAGAATCTCTCAGAGATGTGCTCTCTATTTTGGAATTTTATTTGATTCCATACGTAGTCAAGTTGACAGCCTAGAATAGCTATTACAAAAGCAAAATTTTTCATTGAAGTGAAAGAGCTATAGCATCATCAGTCTACCTTTCTGTGTTCTCATGTACTTAACTCATTCTTCAACTGTTTCTCAAATATAGATCTGTCTATCCTAGAGAGTTACACGATGATTATGTGTTTATACAGCGACTAATTCCTATGCATCATGAGAATTATATTGCTTATGTACATCCTGTCTTACTTCCAAAACCCGATGAAATAGGTACAACTGATTTTTCTGCTGCTGTTGGGATAAAATTAGGCTCGTCATAGATCCAGTTATATTCTCTTCCTCTCCAAGTAATAAGTATATTCTAAAATTCAGTATTCTCATTTAAAGAACCATAAAGCAGCATTTCCTAATTTTTAATACTGTACTTCACTCTTCATATTCTTCACTGATTTTTAGAAGAACATATATCATTAAATAACAAGAAATTTGTATAGGCATCTAGAAAATAAACCGCCATTTATAACTAAATACACTCTACAGAAAAGTGACTGATATCTTCTAAGATTAGATATTGTCTATATTTTTCCTCCTAAAATGTTTATAATGTTAATATTCTTGAGATTACACTACAAAGGAAAGAAAGAGACAAAAAATAATGGCTTGGGTTCAGTTCACAATGGTTCCAGACAGGCTGTCCATTTCAGATAACCTATGTGTTATCAAATAGATTTTAACCACTAATATGTACAGCGTTTAAAATTACTCATGTGCTACTCAGTTTTTAATTATAGTCCAATTATATTTTGTTATAATATGGATACCCTGGTTTTATTATTAAGCAAGTGCACTGACTCCATTGGATGTGACTCGCTTATTAATGGTAGCATACACATTCTTTGTCTCTATTTGTAAAACTTTCATGAGATGTGATCTCATCAAGTATGGAGACATTAATAATCATTATTAACACCATTAAATCTACCATTAAGCAATGCACTCTGTATTGGGGCTGAATATTTTCTGCAAACTTGTGCTGATTTAGAATTAGTGATTGGCATGGATATACCAAATGCAGTATTATTACTCATGTCTCCATATGGAGCATTTACTAAATTCAATTCCTACATTAAATCTTTAGACCTTTTTTTCCTGCAGTCCGCATTTTACAATCCAGAATACATGGGGCCCAGGTGGGATTTTGAAGGTCATTACAGTTTGTCACATATTTTCCTATATAAAACATAAAGCAAATAAAAGACACTGATGTAAAGTTAAAACAACTGTATTGTTTCAACATAGTGATTGAATTCCATCAATCAAGACACCTTTCTTTCTGTCAGAAAAGGAAATATGAAAGTTCTATGTGGATGAAAGGTGGCTTTTGGTAAATTAAGGTACAAATCTTTAATCTTAAAAACAAATGTGTTTCAAAAATTGAGGCATAAGAACTAGGAAATGCAAACAGAATTGGATAAGGCCTGTCTAGACACTGGTTTATTGAATATGAATATTGAGTAATAAAATTGAAATGAAAAACATTATGATCCCAACAGGTAAATTCATAAAAGTACAAATCAGAAAGAAGGTCACAGTAATTGTGAGATGGAAATGAAGACCTGACCTGCATTTGGAACTTTGTAATCAGTGATCACTTCATTATGCTTCCTCTGAAAACCAGGTTCTCTTTTGTAGTCAAATTTAATTCTATATTTTAGAAGCTGTCTTTATCACTTTAATTTCTGACAAAATTTTACTTTCATTGTTCCAAAATAAAAACATTGTATTGGTTTAGGCTTGGAGGGTCTTAAATGGTCTTCTCAAAACATGACATATGGAAGGCACATAACTCCAGTTTGTAGCTCCATCTGACAGATCTTGGAAATATTAGGAGCTGCTTAGGGCCTACATCAATGATACAGGTGACTAGGAGCTCTTTCTTGGAGATCTGTGCCTAGGCTTTGGCGCTTTTCCATCTCAGTTTCCTGTTGACATGCATAGTCTCCTTTGTCACACATTTCTTCCACCATGATGATCAGCCCAAGTGCATGGGACCAAGCAAGTATCAATCCATTCCTCTGAAAATGTGCATCAAAATAAATCTTTCATCTATGGTGTAGTCTGGTAGGTTGTCATTACATGGATGATCTAACTAAAATATTTTCTTAACAAAATTCAGAAAGTTTAGGGGTGTTCAAACAATAGAATGAGTTACACATGATAGAACTTGCTCTTATATTTGAAAGACATAGGTGCTTTACTTGTAAGAGTTCAAATATTCCAATATTACTCTTTTCTGAAACTATAACAACAAAAAATATAACAAAAAATAATCATATTGTTTGCAGATTGTTTTTGGTATTATGAGTGTTTAATTTTAAATATAACCTGTCATGTTAGATTTTAATGTCAGAGAGAGATATTAGGGCCATATAAAACCTATTTGTATTGATAAATCATTAGAAACAATTAATTTTAATATTATATAAACTGCCTCATGTGTTTTCTCAAATCCAATAATGTCACAGGGTTTTCAGTCTTCATCAGCTTCTTGAGGTTTGTGCAGTCTTTCTGTGAAAAGAGAATATTCATGAAGGTTACCACAGGTTTTTGTCTGACAACCAGTTAAAAGGTAGTTCAAATGAAGCATTACAAAATGCTTCATATTTTAGGTGTGTCTTCATACAATTTTCTTTTTTTAAAAACAACTTTATTTTACAAAACAAAGATAAATATACAGATTTTAAACATTTTTTGCTTAAAATTATACATTTTTTGTCAGTACTTTTTTCAGATTTTACCATAATTTTTACATAAAACTATATGAATATATTTTTTAGTCAGTATTTGATTTTTTTCAAGGTTTGATAGTATGCCTTGAAAACTTAATAGTTACAATAAGCTAAAGTACATGTAAAACAAAATGTAACATGGAAATAGTTAAAGTTTTCTTGTTTTGTAAATATTTTTTTGTTTTGATTTGTTTTGTTTTCTTTATTACTTGGACTTCATACCGTCTGTGAGTTGTTTCTGGGGGAGTGCAAGCCTCTGGGGTTAGCATCCCATTATCAGTGACTGCATATTATGTCTGTTCTTTTGTGACTGGGTTATCTCACTCAGGATGATATTCTCTAGATGCAGCCATTTTCTTAAGAATTTGGTTAAGTCATTGTTTCTGGTGGCTGATTTTCAAACTATGATCATGATTTTTTTTCTCCTAAAGGGACTCACATGCTTTAACTGCTGATTTGTATGATCAGAAGGGAAAAAGACACATGTCCAGAAGCTAGCACCCACACAGCAGGATGAGGCAAACTACGTACAGAAGCTGACTTCCTGTTAGAATAGTGTTTAGAAACTATTCATGGGTACATGGGTATGTCTGTTCCTCCTAACAAAATTGAATTTTTTTTATTGTTTTCTCCTTTTTCAGGCTATGATGAAAAAAAATATGAGCCATGGTCCTAGGGGTTTTGTCTTGGAGTGAAAAGCAAGCTGTGGGGAGGGTTTATTTGGTTAAGCTTTCCACATCACTTATTTTTAATTGAAGGAATTCAGGATGTGAACTGGAGCAGAGAAGGTATCTATCTTTAGGCAGGAGCTGAAGCAGAGGCTATGGAGGAATGCAGCTTACTGGCTTGCTCAGCCTGCTTACATATAGAATCAAGGATCAGTAGCCCAGGGATGGCACCATCTACAGTGGGCTGGAATCTCCTCCATCAGCTACTATATATCAGAAAATTGTATTGATTGACCTATTGTTCTAAAATAGATTTTGAGAAAGGGCAGAAATAAATGTAATGAAAAGAGATTTCTTAAGACTCCACATATTCTCCATCCACCAGCGGCATGCTAACATAATCTTTTTAGAACAAATAATAAATGAAAAGGCTACAATTCTATTTTGAAAATTGTACACTTAGCTCTTTAGTCTTTTCAATGATTTGACGATTTTTGTTGCTTGGTCTCTATGAGTATGTGTGTGTGTGTCATTTTGAAGATCTTTCTATATTGTAGACATTAATCCCTTGTCCGGTGTGTTTTGGCAAATACTTATCCCCATTAAGTAAATGCTCACTTCACTGTTGTGATTGTTATTTTTACTCTGCAAAAATCAAATGTTTTGGAATCCAATTTTAGTACATATATGAATACATACATACATATATAAGCATGTACCATTATCACAGGTACTTTAGCTTTTTTTTCCTGTTTCCAACTTTTAGGGCCTTTAAATGTTGCTTATTAATTTTAATTTTTAAAATTTTTTTTTGTGGAGTAAAATTTATGTTTATTTTAGAAAGCTCAGAAAGAAGGAAAGCCAAATGTTGATGCCTCAGTCCTTTTATAAGAGGGAGAACAAAACACTCATGGGAGGAAATACAAGGTCAAATAGAGGAGCAGGGATTGAAGAAAAGATCATTCAGAAGCAGCCTCACCTTGAATCCACCACATATGCAGCCACCAAACCCAAGTACTATTGCTGATTCCAAGAAGTATTTATTTGCAGGAACTAGATAGGAGTGCTTCCTTAGGGTCTCTGCCAGAGTCATACAGATAAAGTTGAGCATGCTTGCAACTAACCATCAGACTGAACACACGGACCCTAATGTACATCCTAAAGAAAGGACTGAAGGATCTGAAAGGAATTGCAACCTCGCGGGAAGAACAACATTATCAACAAACGAAACCCTCCACAATTCCCATGGATTAAAACACCAACCATTGAGCATACATGGAGAGACCCAAGGCTCCAGTTTTACATGTAGCAGAAGAAAGCAGTGTCTGGTGTTAATGTGAGAAGAGGCCTTTGGTCCAGTGAGGGCACATTTTCCCAATGTAGGGGCATGCCAAGGCACTGAGGTGGAGAGGGTGATTAGGAGAGGGTTCACATTTGTGGAGACAAGTGGAGGGGGAGGAAGATGGGAGCAGAGTGGGAAAAGAGGATAACATTTCAAATGTAAATACCGAAAGTAGCTAATTTAAAAACAACTTGAAAATTCAGATTTCTTGCTTCTTTTTTTAATGAGACTTTATTTTTTAAAGTGTATGTCTTTTATCCTTTTGTCAAATAATATTTGGCTGTAGTCATGGTGGATTTTATAAATCACCTGCTTCATTCCATTGGTGTATATTTCAACTATTCTGCCAAAACCAAACTCTATGAATTTAGAATAGTTTCATCCATATGGAATGCTGTTCAAATGTTTTGTTTTTGTTATTGTTCTTGTTTGTTTGTTTATTTGTTTATTGTTTCAGCATCTTAAAATTTTACTTAGAAAATTCTTTCATGCCCTTAGGTTTATTTTAAAAAATTTGTAAATCTCTACTAAGTAAGATTTCTTTCTAGACAAATTTATTATTGGCATATAGAATTTTTGTACGTTGATTTTGTATCTTGCTACTTTGTTAAGCATGTTTATTAGGTCTGAGAATTGTGGCTATTATACCTTGAGCCAACCTGGGATCATGTTATATCAAAGTAGGTATAATTCAGCTTCTCTCCTTAGTTGTCTCTTTAATTATTTCATTTGTCAAATTTTCTGATGCCAAGAATTTGATTATTCTAATGAATGATTATTGTGGTCTAACACATTTACTAAAAAGTTACTATATGAAGAAATGTACAAGTTAATAAGTTAACAATTCAAAATACATATTCATCAAAGAAATGATAATTAAAGCTGTTATGAAATGACATATCACTCAATTCAGAACTGTTATCATCAAGGAAACAACTGACCACAAAATCTGGTCAAAAGAGATAATATCATATTTTTTTAAGAAGGTACAAAATTATGCAGCCACTATCTGAACATGAGATCCATCAAAATTCTAAATACAAAACTATCAAACTCCCAGCCAAGCCACTCCTATGTATCTATTCAAAGTACATACTTAAAATACTTGCCATCTATGTCAGTTTTTGTATTTGTCAAGGATGAGGACCAGCAAAGACATCCAATGCAAGCTGAGTGGTTAGAGAAAATGTGGCAAATGTACTCACAGTGAAACTTTAGCATTCATAAGGGATAATTAAATTATGATACTTGGAAAATTAACACAAGTGGATAATATTATTCTGAACAAAATACACAGCTCTTTCTCCCCTTCTCAGAAAATTAGATCCTAAAGATATCAACCAATGTTGGCACATGAAGTTGCAGTAAAACTAGGCATTTTTTGAGGCTAGCTAGATGTGATAGCTCAGTTAGGGAAAAGGTTACAAAGGCAGGCAATGCAATCTATCACATCCCTGGTCCTACATTAGTAGTTGTGAAGACCTAGCTGCACAACTGTTGCATGTGTGCAAAGGGGCTAGGTCTCTCCCATGCATGCTTTCCAGTTGGCAGTTCAGTCTTTATGACAGATTATTGGCCGATGGTCTCTTCAACTGTTTCTCTCAGTTGCTGGATGAAGCCTCCCTAATGATACTTATGTTAGACTCTTGTCTGCAAGTATAGCACAATATCATAAATAGTGTCAAAGATCAGCTCCCTCTCATGGCATTGGTCAAAACCTGGACCTGTCATTGGCTAATTTTTTCCACAAATTCTTCATCTTTTACCCCTGTACATCTTGAATGCAGGGGATGTTATGGATCTAAGTTTTTGTGACTGGATTGGTTTACAAATTCCCCCATTAGACACTAGCTGGCTATTTGGACATGGCAGACTTAGGCTCCATATACCAAATTGTTAGATATCTTAGCTGTAGTCACCATCACAAATTCATGGGTGTATCTATTGTTATAAATTTTCAGTTTGTCCTAGAGATACTCAGGCCCTCCCCCAATTTTTTTTTTTTTTTTTTTTTTTTTTTAGTACTCTATCCAACAATCTCTTCATGGTCCGTCCTGTTCCATCCCTATTTTTTATCCAACAGAACCACCTTCATTCACTGTCAATTCTATTTTATTTCTTTGGAACAAAAGCCTCTTCTCACATTGATGCCAGACAATGCTACATTCAGCTACATATGCAACTGGATCAATAGGTCTCTGAATGTGCACACAAAGGTTAGTATTTTACTCCATCGGAGTTTTCGAAGGTTTGGTTGGTTGATAGTGTTGTTATCTTCCCATGAGATTCAAACATCCTCCTTTGGGTCCTCCTCATTACTTAACTTGCTTGGATCTGTAGCTATACTTTAGTTTATGGCTAATATCCACTTACAAGTGAGAACATAAGTTGTTTGTCTTCCTGGGTCTGGGTTACCTCACTTAGAATGATCTACTTCCATCTATTTGCCCGAAAATGTCATTTTGTCTTTGTTTATAATCATCCAAAAATGCATTCTGTAATGCACCACAGTTTCTTTATCCATTCTTTAGTAGAGGGATATCTAGGTTGTTTCCAGTTTCTGGCTATTATCAATAAAGCTGCTATAAACATAATTGAGCAAGTGTCCTTGTGGTGTGGGGAAATGCCTTTTAGGTACATGTCCAGGAGTGGTATTGAGGTAGATCAGTTACCAACTTACTCAGAACCTGCTAAATTGATTTCCAAAGTGGTGTACATATTTGCACTGCCACCAGCAATGGAGGAGTATTCACCTTGTTTGACATACTCCTGAGCGTGAGCCAACCCCTGGATTTTAATATTAGCCATTTTCAGCAATGTAAAAGAGACTCATTGAGAGGTTTTGATTTGCATTTCCCTGATAACTAAGGATGCTGAGCATTTCTTTAAGTGTTCTCAAACATTCTGGATTCCTCTGTTGAAAATTCTCTGCTTAGCTCTGCACCCAGTTTTTAATTGGGTTATTTGGTTTGTTGATATCTAGTTTCTTGAGTTCTTTATATTTTTTGGATCTCAGGCCTTTGTCAGATATGGGGTTAATGAAGTTTGTTCCCCATCGTGCAGAAATTTTCCATTTACTGAGATCCCATTTATTAAGTGTTGTTATTAGTGCCTGAGATGTTGGGGTTCCATTCAGGAACTTGTCTCCTGTTCCAACACATTTAGAGATATTCTTCAATTCTCTTCTATCAGATATAATATATCTTGTTTTATGTTTAGATCTTTGAACCACTTGGATTTGGAATTCTTGCAAGGTGATAGATATTGGTTTATTTGCATTCTTCTACAGAAATACAACCATTAAAACCAGCAATATTGTTGAAAATTTGTTCATCTTGTTGTTTTGGTTTTATTTTTGTTTGTTTGTTTGGTTGGTTTGTTTTTCCTTGTGGCTTCTCTGTCAAAAAAATTAGGTGTTCATAGATGTGTGAATTTATGTCTAGATCTTCAGTTCTACTCTATAGAGTAATATGTCTGTTTTTTTTGTTAATACCATGTATTTTATTACTATTTCTCTGTAATATATATTGAAATTGGGGACCATTGATATTCTAGGTGTTTTATTGAACAGAATTCTTTTAGCTACCATGTTTTGTTGTTGTTGTTGTTGCTGTTGTTGTTTTTGTTTGCTTTTCCAAATGAATTTGAGTAATCTTTTTTATGATCTGTAAAGAACTGTCTTAGATTTGATGGAAAGTGTGTTGAATCTGTAGATTGCTTTTGATAAGATGGCTATTTATACTGTTAATCCTATGGGTTCACAACATGGAAGATCTTTCCATTTTCTGTTACCTTCCTTGACTGTTTTTAATCAAAATGTGAATTTCTTGTAATACAGGCCTTCAACTTGTTTGGATAGTGCTACATCATGATATTTTATGTTATTTTTGGTTATTATTAAGTTGTTGCTTCCATAAATTCTTCCTCAACCACTTGATTCTTTGTATCTAGGAGAACTCTTGTTTTCTTTTTGTTTTTTCTTTTAGTTGACTTTTTATCTAACTACTTTGCTGAAGTAGTTTATCACCTGTAGAAGTTTTATGGTGGAATCATATCATAACTAATCTACAGTGGTTAATTAAGTTAACAAACAAAGCCTAGACCTTACAAAACTTGCAATGTTGTTCATTGGTTGTCTGTAGATGAAGACTGCACTATTCCTAATGATTCAGATTCACACATTCTTATCTGAAAAAAAAAAAATCAGCTTTCTGTACCCTTGGGTCTTCTATGTAGATTGCCCTTGATAGAAGTTAACAATAAGCTAGTTGTTGAAGTAAGATGGGAGCCTAGACAAATCAACTTCTGTTTTACTTATCAAACTACATGGAAAAATAACATTATTTAGTAGATTTATTAATTTAAAATCTAAAGCAAATGTGTTCAGGCTTTAACCAAATATTGTACAAAATAAATTCAAAACCTTAATCTTACCTGATCTCTGTAAGCAAGACATTTATCTTTCAAGGGCAGAGGCAAAAAAAAAAAAAAAAAAAAAAAAACCAGCATCTACTTAGAATACAAAAGAAATTTGAAGAGGTTTCTTTGTTCCTTTCTGTCACCTTTCTTCATTCATCCTTCTTTCTTTCCCTCTCTTCTATTCTGTTGCCTCTTTCTCCTTGGTATTTCTCTCCCTTTCTCTCTCTCCTTCTCTCTCTGCATACCCCCTTCTCTTTCTCCCTCTTTTTTCTACTCTCTTTCATACAAATGAAAAATGGTAATACTTGGTGAAAATATTAAAGAAAGATGATCATGAACATATTTTCAGAACATTAGTATAGTTTCAAACACACATCAGATCATTGCACAAGATAAGAAGAGAGTGAAATATAAAAATTATGCTATTAATTGAGAGATATATCAGACCACTTTATTTTTACTTTCTCATATATATATATATATATATATATATATATATATATATATATATATATATATATATATATATAATTAACATCAAATCTAGAGTTTGATGGTATTCACTATGTGAGTTACATTATTTCCTTTTGTAGAGGATGATGCTATTAAGACTAGATCCTTTTCATGATAGAAAACATTTATCACTAAAATTAAAGTCCAGCCTCACTGAGATACATCAACAAAAGCATTTATCATGTAAATGTTATGTCCACCTAGTTACTTTCATTTCTTCATTTGTAAAAATTGTCATCTATTTATGGTTTTATTTTTCCATGCTCTTTGTATGGAATAAAATGTGGAATATTTCTATCTCGATTTTTTTTGGTTTATTTATTCATTTATTTTTTTCCTACACATAAAATTTATCACTCACATCAACTATGATAAACATGAAAGGTATTTTTGTAGCTTAAGAAAGTGAAATACACACACATGTGTGGTGCTAGAGTGCTCTTTAATTATTTCTTTTTATTAATTATTAATTTATTTACATTTAAAATATAGTCTTTCTTTCTGGTCTTCCCTCTGCAACCCACTACCTATCCCTGCCTCCCCATTTCCCCTAAGAGTGTGCTCCACCAACTACCTTGTCCTATTGATAGTGGTTTCTGCCCTACAGAAGCTTTGTAATTTTATATGGTCCCATTTGTTGATTGCTGATCTTAGGAAGTCTTCCACTATTATTGTGTGAGATTCAATATGTGTTTTGAACTTTAGTAATGTTTATTTTACAAAAGTAGGTGTCCTTCTATTTGAAGTGTCAATGTTCAGAATTGAAAGTTCATCTTGGTGGATTTTTTATTTGATGAATATGAAGTATCGTTCACCATCTCATTTGATAACTGTTGGTTGAAACTCTTCTTTAATATGGGAATTCCAAGACCTCCAGCTTGTGGATTGGCACCAATTGCTTACAAAAACGTTTTCCAGCCTTTTAGTCTGAGCTAGTGTCTCTCATTGTTATTGGGGTATGTTTCCTGTATGTGAAAAAATGCAGAGTCTTGTATAAGTATCCAGCCTCTTAGCCTATGTCTTTTTATGAGGGAATTGAAATCATTGATGTTGAGTGATATTGAAGAGTAATAATTGTTTCTTCCTGATATTTTAGTTGTTAGTTGTGGTATTATATTTGTGTGGTTCTCTTGAGTTTGTTATGAGATCATTAATTTATTAGTTTTTGTTTTGTGTAGTTTCTATTCACATGTTGGAATTTGGCTTCTTTTATCCTCTTTAGGTTGGATTAGTAGAAAGATATTCTTTAAATTTGGTTTTGTCATTTTAATATCTCTGTTTCTCCATCTATGACAATTGAGAGATTTTTTTTTTGCGTATAGTATTCTGTGCTGGCATTTCTATTCTATTTAGGTTTGTATGCCAGCTGGAACTTTAGGCTTTTATAATCTCTGTTAAGAAATCTGGTGCAATTCTGATAGATCTTCATTTACATGTCACTTGACCTGTTCCCTTACTACTTTTAATATTCTTTCTTTGTTCTTTATATTTAGTGTTTCAAAAAGTATGTGATGGCATTGACTTCAGTGATAAATATTCTGAAGTAGACTAGACTGCATATCTGTCTTCTAGAATGTTCCATCAACTCTTTCCTTATATGCACAATATTAATTTGTGTTCTTGTTGCACTATCTTCTGAACAATGACTCCAAGTTCATTTATTTTAGAAACATTAAAGTGATATTTGTCTAAACACATCCCCAAAATTTTGTTTTGGTGATAATTTTCTGTTAATTGTATATCTGAAAATAGTATTTCATCTAATATTGTAAGTTATTTAATATATACAAATATGCGATGATAAAAATCACGTATTCTAGTTTAAGATGTTGCTTCACTGTATTCCATCTTTCAGTTTTTTATGACTACACACTCTGATGTCAACATTATTTCACATTAATTCTAGATTACTCACTCCTGAATTTTTGATAGAGCTTTTGTTTTGTTTTGTTTTTTTTGTTTGTTTGTTTGATTATTCCTTATGGCTTTGTTCTTTGAGACAGGTTCTCATTTAACTCAGTGCCTCAAACTCGTGTAAGTGAAGATGACTTTAAACTTTTAGTCTTGCTGTCTATATTTAACATGTTTTGGGATCATAGATATGCACTTAAGCTTTATGCTGATTTTCATTTGGTGCACTTCATATATCAGATAATTTAATGGTCTTCAAATGATGTGTAATGAATATTCTATATAGTTGGATTATGAAAACCTACACAAATGTTCCTCCCACCACTAATGTGCATTTTCTTTCACCATACCAAAAACACTGAAATTAAGTTTTTCTCTCAGTATTTAACATGCAATAGGTGCTTAAGGAATAGGTCTCTGTTGGAGAGTTTAATGAACAATGTGAACTCATATAAAGATATTTTCTTCTTAACAGCCTGAAAGTATTTTATTTATAGATATCTCTTAATAAATATAAAGAACTAGAAAAATAAAACAAACTGCATTTTAAAGACAGACTTAACTATATTGTTGCCTTCTTTACTCTAATAAAGTAGTTACATACATTGTCTCATATTCCTTTCATATGAGCTATACACATGTAATTAATGAACCATAATTTTCAAAAATATAAGTAGTGCTCTTTTATAACTTAAATAAGTAAAACTTCTTCAGCTATGGATTATTTCTTCTTCATTCCTCCTAAAATGCAAACCTCTCTTACTGTATAACTTAAATTTTTTGCTTGGCAGTTATATTTTCTAAACATTACCAATGAAATTGGAGACATTTTTCTTTCTCCTGTCAAAATTAAATATACTGATCAAAATAAAATATGAACTTAGCTTAATTTTTAATAAAACTAACATATTATGCTGCTAAGATTTTATTATAAAATAAAATATTTCTACCATAGTTTGTTGATAAGTTGGTCCCAAATATGTCATTGGGGACATAAGATTTTTATCATTATTTTATTGGATATTCTCTGTAATTTCAAATGTTATCACATTTCTCCTGTTCCCATACCCACTCCCCATCCACTTACTTCCATAAAGGTGTTCCCTTTCCCAATCACTCTCTCCTCCTCAGTGCCTTGGCATTCCCCTACACTGACTAAACCTGCCTTCACTGGACCAAAGGCCTCTGCCACACAGAGCTATTTTTTGCTACACATGCAACTGGAGCCATGGGTATCTCCATGCATGCTCAATGGTTGATGTTTTATAATCCATGGGAGTTCTGGGGGGTGGTTTGTTGATAATCTTGTTCTTCCCATGAGGTTGAAAACCCTTTCAGCTCCTTTGGTTCTTTCTCCAGCTCTTTCATTGGGGTCCCTTTTTTCGGTCCAATAGTTACTGCAAGCATCCTCAAATGAATCTTTATGGCTCTGGAAGAGCCGCTGATGAGGCATCTGTATCTGGTTCCTGTGTAAGCACTTCTTCACATCAGTAATAATTCTTGGATTTGGTGGCTGCATACAAGGCAGATCTCCATATGAGGTAGTCTGCTAATAACCTTTTCTTCAAACCCTGCTCCTCTATTTGACCTTATATTACCTCCTGTGTGTTTTGTTCTCCCTTTTAAGAAAGACTGAGGCATCTACATCTGGCCTTCCTTCTATTTAGATTCATAAACTCTGTGAAATATTTCTTGGGTATTTGTTTCTTGGAATATGCTGGGACATATTCAAGATATCCATGGCATTATCTTCAGTTGGGCACATTGTTCTAATGGACTGGTCTTCTTAGAGCCAGTTTTTACAAGCTTTTAGTTTTGGCCTGTATTTTTACTTGGTTTTCTGGTTTAAAATTTGATTTCTGTATCCCTATCATTTCTCACTATTGAAGCATTATTGTAGCACCAATTGGTTGTGAAGTCTTTACCAATGCTAAGTTAGTAATGAGAAATATCCTGTCCCTCAGAGATAGTGAGGTAAATAAACCTTTTAGCTACACAAAGTTAACAGCCTTGTGTATTTTTCACAGTAACACAAATACAAGACTTGTATAGTTCATTACTGTAAAGTAGCAAAGGGAAGCTACAAGTCGCACTCACCCATAGATCTTAATAAAGAGAAATTTGATTTCAAATGTTGTAAAGGTAACTTTATGTGATGAAAAATATGGACTTCTCTTTTGAACATATCAGTGAAAAATTTATCAAGGCTCCCACTGAATGGATATCTACTACTTTTCTCCAAAAGGGTGTTATCAGTGCAAGCAGGGCTTATAGATGAATGGATAAGGGATTGAGAATTGTTTTCCTGTCATGAGCCCATAGATAACTTGGAGACCAAATCCCACAACACTCAGCAAGAAAGCCTTACCTGGTTATATTAAGAAATATAAATAAATGAGTAGATGAATTAAAAAGTAGTAAATACATATATCCATTAATGAGTGAATGGAAAAATAAATAAATAACTGGAATTCATTCAGTCTCTATAATATAAGGGTGTTTTGACATCAGTGTAGAAAACAGCAAAAGTTTTGTGTTGGGAAAGTGGATTTATTACATCATCACAAGGAATAAAAATGTGTGGATACTCTCAAGACTGATAAAGATTACAACTGAGCAGAGATGTCTTCTGGAAATCTTGGCCACTAAATGAAAAACCACATATTTCTTTGAAAATGTAACTTTATACTTTCACACTACTTACTAGCTTAAGACAGAAGAGCATAAATGTAGTAACAATTGTGAAATGTTTTTTCTTTAGAAAACAGAAAAATAATATAAAACAGTGCTTTGATTTTAGCCACAGGTGTAGGGTTGTAGGCCTATTTAAGACTGTCTACAGAAGCTGACCTTGATTTGCCTTTAGATCTAGAAGAAATGTGGTTGTACCAGCTGAAGTTCATTTTTGCAATTATGTGATGTTTGAAATTCTGCAAATTTTTAGAGGTTATATAAATGTTAAAGCCCCTAAAATGGGCTGGGTGGTTGTTGTCCATTCAAAAGGGTTGGTTGTAATTTGTACATAGTTATCCTGACAGAAGAAAAAGAAAGAAATTAGATTCAAGGAAATGTGTTTTCTATACTTTTCTTTTCTCTCCAATCAAGTGATAGAAAATGAAACCAAGAAAGAAAAAGAGTGGGCCAGCAAGGAACTCACAAAGAGGGAAAAGACTATCTACAAGTGGCACTCACATTTGGAGCATGATAAGAGAGAGGGGAAAGGAAGAGAGGAAGAAAGGGAGAGGGGAAGGGAGGGAGGAAGAAAGAGGGATTTTATTTTAAGTGTCATAAAGGAAATGGCATGGGGGAAAGCATTGATTATTTTTTTTTTTTACAAAAATTCAACAAAAATTTTATCAAGTCTGTTAGAGCTGCCCTGATTTGCTCCCACAGGGGTGTTTTCTGTTTTATTTTATTTTATTTTATTTTATTTATTTATTTGTTTATTTTTTTTTAATTTGTATATTTAGTTTCAAAGAAGGTTGGGAAAAATGGCTGATTACTTTGAAAAAATACACGTGAACATAGAAATGGAATACATAAAATGCTAATAACAAAGAACATTATCAAGACACTTGTTCTCAGACTTCAAACTTTCTTGGCCTAAAAATACCAGAACACTAAAAAAAGGAATGGTATGTTGACTGGGGAAGCATAACATTGCAATAGCATTCCCAATCCTACCATCCTTTCTAGAAACCATTTGGTAGTTTCTTCTGGTGTGAAACATTATTCTATGAGGTTATTCAGAAATCTCAGATTTATCCAAGTAACAATTTATATTTACACAAAAAATACTTCAGTGTTTATCATATAAAACTGAAGTGAAAATAACTAAATAAGTAGCAGTTTGTAAGCAAACAAACTGCTAATAGTCACACAGTGGAATCGTTTGCTACTACTTACAGTATCAACAATGTAGACTAAGGACATATAAATGGCTATTATTTTTATCTAGGTAGAAGTAGCAAGATAAAACTTGATTGCGAATATTTCTCTGCTCTTTGAAGCACTACATAGCCTGGAATCCCTAAGGAGAAAGAGAGTTAAAATACTCTTGATTCACAATTTTATTATTTCAGTATAACACTCAACCAACTCCAAGAAAAAAAGAAATGTAAGAAACAAAGAAATGTAATTAAAATAACCTTATATATTTTATAAGTTAACTGTTTTCATCTCATTTTTTCTCTATTCAAGTAATTCAAATTCGAAAAAACCAACTTCAAAGTTTAGATGTTGCAAAGCTACATGCTTTTTAGAAACTTTTGTATTACATAAAGAATATGGATTGCTCTTTAGTCTTCTTTTGACCTTTTCCATCTTTATAGTTTCTGTAAGATCATTAAAAAGACTTTTAAAAATAGATCAGGGTAAGAAAATCTCCATCAATAGAATCTGATTGAGTTCTTAAAATACTGACTCCTTTATTTAAATAAAAGTAATTGTCATGTTTTGTGTCAATATATAAAAATGGGTATCAGATATGTCTAGAAGGCTGTGTTCCCATCTTGATATCTCATTGAGTTATGTATTATATATATATATTGCTAATTCAGTATGGGGCCAAGCCCTATGATGATAGCACATCAGCCAATGACATTCTCACATAAAAGGCACTCTGTGAAAAATAATCATTAGGAATTATAATTGTGTGGTACTTGAATGAGCTTTCTAGCCACATGAGTTCATGCAATGATAATTATATACATAGTCATTATATAATTATATAATTATATACATACCTTTCTCCTTTGGGATGGCATTCAATAATCATCACTGAATCTCCAGGTTCTGCTCCCCACAACTGAGATAATATGTTTGTGTGAGATGACTTCTGAAATTTTATGTGGGCACGATAATCCTACTTCAGGTATTCAGTGTTGTAGAATAAGTGTTGTTAACTGATGAGCCATCTCTCCAACCTATTATTAAAATTGTACCTGAATTTTTTTCACAAATATTTCCCCAATACCTTTCAACATTTCTTAATCACAGGAGAATCCTTCTTCCTGTAAATCATGAAATAGTGTTTTCATGTATTCTCTTGCTAGTTTTTACATTATTGTGATTCTTATTTAACTCCACTCACTAGCATTCCCTATTGTAGCAAATACATGGATGTAAACAAAAGCTTAGAATGTGTCACTAAAATAGTACTTATTGACTTAGTACCAGATAAGTGATCAGAGAACATCATACTGAGGTGTCCTGCAAATTGAAATAGTTTTGTTACAGTGATCCACAGGTTGATTACACTTGGGTTGATAAATGATAGGTTTTAGCATATATTCATCAACTAGAAATGATGACTAATATTAATTCTCTTTAATTAAAATAGAACTGTATCACATTCCCCTTTCCTCCCTCCAGCCCCTCCCAGATTCTCTCCTATCCCTTCAAATTAATAGCCTCTTTTCCTATATTATTGTTACATATACACATATGTGTATGTACATGTATGCACAAATACTTAATTACAACTTTAAAAATGTATTTGTATATTTTTATGCAAAAATGCTTAAAATTTGTACATTTATCTTTGTTTCTTAAAATAAAGTTTTTCAATAAAAATTAATAATTCTCTTTTTTTTCCTATGATCTGCAAACCTGATCAGTATTTATTTATTTAAATCATTTCATTGAATATATTTAATTTACATTTCAAATGTTATTCTTTTCTTCAGACTTTTCTCTATCCTTCCATCCCATCCCCCATCCCTCTGCTTCTGTGAGAGTGTTCACCCACCCACCAAACTCTCCCCTTCCTGCCCTGACATTCCCCAACACTGGGGCATTGAACCTTGACAGGACTGAGGACTTCTCCTCCCATTGATGCCCAACAAGGCTATCCTCTGCTACATGTGCAGCTGAAGCCTTGTGTATTCTTTGGATGGTGGTTTAGTTCCTAGGAGCTCTGGGTTAATTCTTATTTGTTTTTTTAATATTTTATTTTTTATTGGACATTCTCTGTATTTACATTTCAAATCTTATCCCCTTTCCCCCACTCTCATCCCCCTCCACCTCCCCTTGCTTCCATGAAGGTACTCCGTTTCCCAAACACCTAAGCATATTGGCATTCCCCTATACCAGGAAAATAACCCTTCACTGAAAAAAAAGCCTCTGCTCCCACTGATGCCAGACAATGCTATCCTCTGCTATATAGGCAAGTGGAGCCATGGGTCTCTCCATGTGTACTCATTGGTTAAGTCAGGATATTACATTGATTTGTTGATTTCATACCAAACTATAAACAATGCTGTAGAAACTAATTTTTATACACTGATGAAAATTGATTTACAAATTAATTAAATTATATAGCTTCATCAATTAGATAGTGAGAACTCAGACAGAACTCAGACAGGTTTGCAGGTAGACTGCCTCAAAACTGAACTTCTGCCCTAGACTTAGAGTAGAGTCTTGTAGCTTGAACCTATTTCTTAAATTCAATCAGACACAGTAGACAGAATTAAGATTTTAAAAGAATTATACATTTTATATTAGCATTCTTTGGGTAAAAGGCATAAGAATTCTGTATTACATAATGAATAATATCTATGTTAATATTGTTGCCATGAATGCAACAAAATTTTATAATGTGTTATTTGAAATGCAAAGTAGATATAGTTGTGTTTTATATGATTGAAACTACATCAAAGAACCATACAAAATTCAATGAAGAAAACTAATATTTCAGTGATTATTTCATTATGTAAGTGAACCACATTTTCTGGATCTATTATTTTATTGTGGGACATCTGGGTTGTTCATTTACACAATGAGATACTACTTAGCCATTAAGAATGAAGACATCCTGAGTTTTGCAGGCAAATTGATGGAAATGGAAATATCATCGTGAATGAGGGGACTCAGACTCAAAAGGACAGGCACAGTATGTACTCAATAATATGTGAATATTAAATGAAAAAAATCACAGAATACCCAAGATACAGTCCACAGAACTGAAGAAGGTCAACAAGTTGAGGACCCAAGTGAAAATGTCTTGTTCTGAATTGAGACAAAGAGGAGAGGGAGGGAGGGACTTGGGGAAAAAAGATGATAGGTGGGAGAAGAACTTGGTCTGGTATTGGGTGGGGGAAAAATAACTGAAGCCCTGAAGGCCAGCACAAAGAATATAAACAGGCAACCTCGGGAGATAGGATGTTAGGAGGACCCTTCACCATGTACCAAAGACCAGAAAGGTAAGAGACCCTCAAGTCTCAAAAGAGGGACCCTAGATGTAATGCAATACAGTGGGGACAGAAAACTTGTAGTGCTCACCTCCAGCAGAAAGACAGGGCTTCAAGAGACAGATAGGGTTGTTATCCTACAGTCAAAACTCTAACACATAATTGTTCCTGTGTGAAAAAAAAAATAACTGCAGGAATGGAAGTGGAGAACAGCAACAGCCTGAGGAAAAGACATTCTAGGGCAAGGCCCAAAAGGGGATCCACTCAAGAGGAAGCCCTAAGGTCTGACACTATTACTAAGTCTATGGAGTACTCACCAAAAGGGACCTATCATGACTGCCCTCTGAAAAAATGCAACAAGCAGCTGAAAGAATCAGATGCAAATATTTACACCCAACTATCAGAAGCTGCTGACCACTGTGGATGAACTAGGGAAAAGCTGAAGGAACCTGAGGGTAACCGTATAAGAGGACCAACAGTTCCCATTAACCTGAACCCCTGAGATCTCTCAGACACTGCATCACCAACCAGGCAGCATACAGCAGCTGATATGAGGCCCCCAACACATTTAGAACAGAGGATTCTCCTGTCTGGGTTCAGTCAGAGAAAATGTACTTATCTCTGAATAGACTGGAGGCCCCAAGTAGTTTAGAGACATGGTGGGGTGGGTGGGGCAAGGACATCCTCATGGAGACCATAGGTAGAGGATGTGGAGCAATAGGAATGTGGACCAGAAAAAGGATAAAGTCTTGAGGGTAAAACAATATAATAATAATAATGATGATGATGATGATGATGATGATGATGATGATGATGATAATAATAATAATAATAATAATAATAATAATAATAATAATAGCAAACTGTTCTGGTTCCCACCCTGACTTACCTTAATATACTCTACAATGAAATAAACCCTTTATTTATAAAAAATTCTATGATTATTTGGTTTATGCAATTTTTGAAATAGAGGAGAGTAAAATTCAAATTCAAGGACAGCATTTATGTTTCAAACAATGGAGTTCACAAGTGACCTACAGACAGAGTTTCTACTTTGGCCATTTATACCAGGTAGATGAGATGGAGTGAAATTTTACAAAATAGGGCATGAAATGAGTAGCAAGCCAAGTACCTGCTTCACTGGAAAATGAATAAGCTGATAATTGATCAAGTCAAGCAAAGGTCAAAGGGGACCAGTGAATTTAAAGCATGATTGTTACTAGGACTTCCTAGTAAGTTACTGTTGACATTCACAAAAAAATGCAATATGTGGGTAAGTACATAGTTACAATTGCCTAAAGACACACATTTTAAATAAAAGAATTGGCAGTAAAGAGGTAGAGGGGTTGGCTTATGTCTATATCCTCTGTAATCTGTGGGGGAATAAAAGCACGGTTGAGACTTGGAATAATTTAGTGTAGCAATCAAAAACCCTCTTCTGTAACAGACAGGAGAGTATAATTCATGCTTTGAGGGCCTTGTCTCTGAAGGTGACAGGAAAGCAGTCAGAATTTCTGTGTAAATGATGAGTGTGGTTATATTCCAACCAAAAATTTTGTGGATAGAGTAAGACTTTTCTTGGCAACCCAGACCTAATATAAATAAGGCAATGACAAGGGGAGGCAGTGGAGTATGACTCAAGCAAGGACCTGGAGTAGGACACGGTACCAGAGAAGTAGAAGAGGTGGGGCTTTGGTTCTTAGTGCAGCTATGTTTGAAAGCCAGGGACACAAGCTCAGGTTATCAGGTATGGACTGTAAACCTATTATAACCTTTTTGGACCACTGTAGCTTCCTAAAAGACATAAGAAACAATGTTCACATAAAGGAGTGAAAATTATCAAGTAGGTTTTAGCTTTAGGAGAAGGAGAATGAAACAGTCTTACATTGTAATTGAAAAGAAATTAAGGTAAGAAAACATTTTGACTCATTTAACGTTAATATTCAGAACCTTTATCATTTACCATTTAGAGAAAATGTATTCTTATAACACACTAGAACAATATATTTATGGCATATAAGCAGTCATGTCTTCAATGAAAATGCTTTTAAAGTCTTGCAAATACTACTTATTAGCAACTGTGCAATGTGTTTGTGTCACACACTGCCTTGTGAATTTATCACAGTGAATCAGAATTTACTTGGAGGGTTGGGTAACTTGTGCTTCAATAATGTATTTCTGGCGAAAGAACTCGCTCATAATGAAATATAATATGTCCAGTGTTTCTATAATATTTTTCCACCAACAAAAGTAAATTATTGATGTAGAATATACACACATTGATTTTATGCAGGTTACTCATGGATTGGTAAATCAAAACATGTTTCCAAAGATAGAAAAATCAATGGATTTGTCAGGCAGAGAAGGAATGCATAAGGGAATTAACCTGCACACTGATGCTTTTCCTCTTGAAATAATTTAATTTATCAGAATTTGAACAGACATATTATTTGAACATAGTAATATGCTAACAAGAAAAAAATTACTGAACACCAGTGTACATTAAATTTTGTTACCAGTCCTTAAAATAAATGCAAACCAGGGTGTTTTTAAGACAATAGATGCAACTTCCTCCTTGAGCCAATTATAAGTGTTAATGATGTTAATTTAAATATTTTAATGTGGACAATCTAATACAGAGAACTTCTTATGTCTCCACAGAATTGTTACCCAGTTGTCAGCAATTGAACTGCCAATTCAAATGTGCAATGGTCAGAAATGCTACAAGATGTTACTGTGAGGATGGATTTGAAGTAACAGAAGATGGGAGAAGCTGTAAAGGCGAGTATGAAATGTGACTCTTTTATTAATTGGCATGCCATTGTTCTACGAAAGTAAATAAGATAAGCAGATTAAGAAGTAGGAAGCTGGATTTTGTCTCACACTCTTGGGGCTTCAGACCTTCTTTACCAAGGTTCATAGTATTTGAACATGAGGATGTGATAAACAAAGCTTGTTTCCACATGCCATAAACAAATAGAGAACCGGAAAGTGAAGGTCACAATCCCTTTCAAGAGCAATCCCTTTGACTACAGAGTACCCAATAGGCCCTAGTACTTTAATTGCTTCGCTTTTCCCAATAATACCATGGGCCGGGTTTGCTCCTTGAGACAAGCACAGTCCCAAGTTTATCACTCTTTATTACTTACGTATTGGCTTCCTTGCGAGAAATTAAATAAGGCTGCCATGCTAAAATTTTACAAATTTTCTTTTTTTTTTTTTTTCGTAAAAGGTAAAGGTCATTATTACTCATAAAGTATGAACATTATATATGACTTTGTACCAATTTTTTATTTATTTTGCATTAATGGTAAAATTTAGAAATAACAAAAGTAATATTTTACATTACTTCTACCAAACTAGATTAAACTATTTTAGCTTTATAATTGCTTTGTAGCAATCATATTGCTCTAATATAGGAGACACATCATTAAAGATGTTAACGATTACTATGTATGTAATAATATTTAAAACTTTTTAAGTCAGTAACTTTGGAATTTGGCATATTATTAATACCCTATTAGCTGTATAAGTAATGAATTTTTAACTATTTCCGTTTCTTAATTCTAGTTTGGTGGCCTAAATATTGGTAGTGCAAAGCTTGGCTAGTAGGTTGGAGACACTGGGTTTGCCTGAAGCTATCAAAAGTGTTAAGAGCTTTAGATTTTTGTGAACATTTTTCAGCAAATAGTCATTCTTCAAACTGTCTAATTTGGAACACTGAAATAATTTCAGCCATTGCTCTATTATGTTGACTTGTATTATTATATGTATAATAGTTACATGTTTATAAACACAATGTTATGTGCATTTATATAGTATTTAGTATATGCATATTTGTACACACACACTAACTATTCATTATTCACATAAGAAATATTTATAAGTCATATAAATACAATATGTATAAGGAACACAGAATAACTGTATTGTTCAAACAACTAATAAAAATATGCCTAAAATAATTCTGCTTTTTAAGTAATTTTGCTTAGATGATTATCTTAACACTTTTGCTCTAACACAAATTTTATTTTAGTGTTAATTAAGTAATTCATTTATTTACTGCCCTACTCACAGTACTACCATCACTGAGTCCCTCCTCTTAATCCCCTTCTTATTCTCCCTGGGAGAGAAGAGCCCACCTTGGCACATCAAATCTCTGCAGGATTAGGTGCATCCTCTCTAAGACAGGAAAAAAGCAGCCCTTTGCCACCTTGGGTTCTCAGTCCCTGTGTATGCGCTTTGGTTGGGCTCTTAAAGTCTAGGTGCTCACAAGGGTTCCATTTCGTTGACACTTGTTTTATTCTGTCGAGTTCCCATTTTTTAGGGACTTCAGTTCTTACCCCAACTCTTCTGTAATGGTTCAAGACCTCCGTTCCATGTTTAGCTGTGAGTATCAGCATCAGTCTCAGTCAGCTGCTGGACAGAGCCTCTCACAGGGCAGTTATGATAGGTTGATTCTGTATCATTAATATTGTGAGGTACTGGTGCTTGACTATAGGATTGGTCTCAAGTTGGGCAGGTCACTGGTTATCCATTCCTTCAGTGTCAGCTCCCTCTTTTCCCCTGCATTTCTTTTAGGTAGGACAAAGTTTGTGGTAAAAGTTTCATGGATAAGTTGGTGTCCTTAACCCTCCACTGGGAGTTCTGCCTAGGTACTGGAGGTGGTCTCTTCAACTGTAGATATATTGGCTAAGGTCAAACACAATGATTCCTGGGAGCCTCCCGTATCTCAGGTTTTTGGGACATAATAGAGATGACTGTTACAACCCCCTTTCCCCTGCCAGTACAGAATTCCATTCATTCTCCTGGCCCTCTGACCCTCTCTTCTGTTTCTTCCCACACCTAATCCTGCCCCCCACATTACCCTTCTCCTCCTCTCTCTTACTCAGATCTCCTCTTCCCTATACCTCACATGACTGTTTTGTTTCTCCTTCTAAGAGGTATTCAATCATTCTCACTTGCACCTTTCTTCTTGTTTAACTTCCTTATCTGTACGGTGTATTAGGGTAGTCTATACTTTAGGGCTAATTTTTTTTTTCAGTGAATAAACAGTTTATGCCATTTTTGAGTCTATGTTACCTCACTCAGGATGATATTTTTCTAGTTCCATCTATTTGCTTGCAAAATTCATGTCTTAATTTTAAACTTAAAAAGAATAGTGAAAAACACATTTTTTCAAGATTCTAATATCAAACGACTAAAAATGTACTAAGATTATTTTAGTGACTTTTCAGTGCTATGAAAAAACACCATGACTAATGCAAAAATTTATTTGGGCTTACGAGTCCAGCAGGATAGGTGTCTATCGCCAACAAGTCAAAGAAACTTGCTGAAAGGCAGACATGGAGTTACAAATAAAAGCTCATATCTGAAACCACAAAAGAAAGCAAAGAAATAAAATGGAAATGTCATGAATCTTTGAAGCTTTGATGTCCTCAAAGACAAAAATGCTAAATTTCATTTTATCGTTTATCACTCATTTAAAAAAAAAATGCCGTTTAAATAGCACAGCCTACTGGGGATCAAACACTCAAATGACTAACACTATAGGGCGGCAACCCAGCTAGGGTAAGGTGTCATAAAGAAGCCAACAGACTCAGAGTCAGCCCCCAATCAACTTAAAAGGAGATCCACATGAAAACTGTACTGCAACATATGTGCAGAGGATGTAGGCCCAGCCCCTATGTGCTCTTTGGTTGGTAGTTCAGTCTTTTTTGAAAGCCCCATGAACTCAGGTTAGTTCATCCTGAAGATTTTGTGGTGTCTATTACCTCCCAGTTCCTTCAGTTATTCATCTCAACGTTCTACAATACACCCAGAGTGCCTCTTAATGTTTGAGTGTGGGACTTTGCATGTTTCTCTATCAGCTGCTCGATGGGGCCTCTCACAGGACAGTTATGTCAGGCTCCTCTGCAGCCATAGCACAGTATCATTAATAGTGCCAGTGGTTGTCTCTCTTTCATAGGGATGGTCTCAAGTTGGGCTGCTGTTGGTTTTCTGTCTCCTCAATCTGTTCATCTTTATCCCTGCCCATCTCATACGCAGGGCAAATTTTGGGCCAAGGTTTTTGTGGATTCCTGCTGACCTCCTCCCTGCACTGAAAATCCTACCTGGCTACAAGAGGTGGCCAAATAAGTCTCTATATCCCTGACTGCTAGGAGTCTCAGTTAGGGTCAACCACATAAACTTCTGTGAAACTCCACAATGTCAAATATCTTGCATGTCCTAGAGTTGCATTCCCACATTGATTTCCATTCTTCTGCCAGTCCTCTCTCCTCCCAGACAGTTGGTCCCCACTCCTGTTCCATTTGCCTCCCTCTATCTACCTTCAATGTCTATTTTATTTCCACTCCAGAGTAATATTCAAGCATCCTTTCTATGGCTCTCCTTGTTACTTGAGCTTTCTGAGTCTGAGGATTGTAACATGGTGATCCTGTACTTTATGTACTAATATCCACTTAGAAGTGAATACATGCCATGCATGTTCTAGGTCAGGGGTTTCTTACTCAAAATATTTAATAGTTGTGTAGTGTTACATCGTGTAAATGTTACACATTTTCTTTATCCATTCTTTTATTTTGAGGAATATTTAACTTTTTTTCAAATTTTGGCTATTATTAATAAAGTTGCTATTAACATATATGAGCAAATGTCCTCGTGGTATGGTGGAACATTTCTTGGGTATATGTCCAGGAGTAGTATAGCTAGAGCTTAAGGTAGATCTATTTCCAATTTTCTGATAAACTAACAAATCTATTTCTCAAGTGGTTGTATGAGTTTGAAATCCCACAAGCAATGGAGGATTGCTCCCCTTGTTCCTCATCCTCGCCAAAATAGGCTATCACTTGAGTTTTTGATATTTCCCACTCTGAGCACTATAAGATGGAATCTTGGAGTAGGTTTGATTTGTATTTCTCAGATAAGAATGCTGAACGTTTAAGTGTTCACAACCATTTAATATTCCTCCGTTGAGAATTCTCTGTTTAGCTATGTACCCCATTTTAATTGGGTTATTTGGTTTTTTGGTGTCTCATCTTTTTAGTTCTTTATTTCTTATGGGTATTTGCTCTTTGTTGGATATAGAGTTAGTGACAATCTTTTTTCACTAGGTAAGCTGCAGTTTTGTCCTATCGAAGGTATCTTATACCTTAGGAACCTATTAGTTTCATGGGATCCTTTTTAGTGATTATTGATCTTAGTGACTAAGCTATTGTTATTCTATTAGGAAGTTGTTTCCTGTATCATTTTACTCAAGGCTATCCCCTAATTTGATTCCATCAGATTTAGTATATCTAGTTTTATGTTGAGGTTGTTGATACACTTAGACTTGAATTTTGTGCACCATGATATATATGGACCTATTTGCATTCTTCTACATGCAATCTACAGATTCAATGAACTCCTTATCAAAATTCCAAAGTAATTTATTATAGACACTGAAAGAGCATTTCTTAGCTTCATATTGAAAAACAGGAAGTACAAGATAGATAAAATATTACTGCACAATAAAAGTATGTATGGAGTTATAACCATGCCTAATTTTTAACTATACTATAGAGTGATAGTGATAAAAAGCTCCTGGCACTGGCATTAAAAACAGACTGGTTGATCAATGGGTTAAATTTAAGACCCAGTAATAAAGCCGTACACCTATAGACAGTTGATTTTTGACAAAGAGACCAAAACCATACAATTGAAAAAAAATAAAGAAAGAAAGGAAAAGGAAAAGAAAAGAAAGCATTATTAACAAATGGTGTATGTCTAAGAATCTTTAACCTATTAACTAATGACAAGAGCTCATCTACGGTTAATTTTATTTGTTGAAAGAAGGAAAAAACAAAAGTAATATTGTACTTATTGCATTTGAAGTAACATAAAATGTGAGTTCCATTTATTTTCTTCACACTCTTTACTTGGCAAATATGATATTCGTTTATTTCTGTTCAACTGTATTCCCCAGACAATTTCTTATCTTTATGGGAAATAAGAAAGCAATATTTGGGAATGCATTGCATATTCTTCTATAGCCTGGTTTGTGGAGTTGCATCATTGTCACAGAAATATATGCTACCTATGTTAAAAGAACAAAAGAAATTATTAATCAAAATTCTCTCCTGGTTAATATAACCATATCAATAAAATTAAAATAGAAACCAATAATATTAAATGTTTATGAAAGTAAGCATGCATCATTGTTGCAATGAAGGCTGAACTTTTACAAATACAAAGCTAAATTTATTTCAGCTTAACTGTAGATGTAGCTCCAAATACTCTTCTTTCAATTTCCCAAAGTACTTATTTTGAATGAGCCATCCATGACTTCAGGTTATTATAGGACTATAAAAAAAAAAACTGAAGTCAGGGCAAAGAATTCCATATAGGTTAATTCTTTCCCTGTTTAAATTGCTCCTTATGCTACACAGCATTTTTTTCTCTTTCCCTTATTAAATTTCTTTATTAGCTTTGGATTTCCCAGAAGTCAACCCTGAAGCAAGAATTCAAATGAAAGTTTCTTGTTTTCTTGTTGTTTTGCTGTTTTCTCTTCTTTGTCTTCCTTTTTCTTACCTGCTGTTCTCTATTTCTTCTTTCCACAATTTTTCACTCCCTCTTTTCTCCCTTTTCTTGTATTATCATAATAATAGTAGTGTGAAGTGATAAGCAAAAATAAAGATTATTAATATTTAAAGGATTAATATAGTCACAGAAAATGCTGATTGAAGCTTAATTGTGTGGAAAATCTTAGAGAAAGGACAAAGGACCTGCCATTTATCACTGTCCTTTTCAGGAGAAAATGGTTGCATATTGGAGGTGAGATCATCTCTCCTGAAACTTTTTAGGCCTTCCTTTTGGCTAGAAATTCTCAAGGGAAGGAACAGGGTTGTCATAGACACTGCCTTGTGAAATTGCACTGAAAGATCTTTGAATGGCAGACACTTATTATCTGCTACAGGTCTCTTTAGAATCTATCTCTGAATTATCCCAATGAAGTATTTGTTCTATAACAACATGTTGCTTAAATTTGTTTCCTTTATCCGTGGCCACTACAATTCCATTTCTCAACACACACACACATATAAACACACACACACATGTGCACACACACAAATATTTTTATTTATAATTCAAATGTTATCTCTTTTCATGGTTTTCCCTCCGGAAAACCCCATCACCTGACCCACTTACCCCCTCCACATCATTGATCAACCTGGACTTGAATTTTGTACAAAGAGATGAGAATGAATAGAATTGCATTCTTCTACATGCTGACTGCCAGTTGAACCAGCACCATTTGTTGAAGAGGCTGTCCATTTTCCACTGAATATTTTTCGTTCCTTTGTAAAAGTTCAAGTGAGCATAGGTGTGTAGATTCATATCTAGGTCCTCAATTCTATCCCATCGTTCTGCCTTCAGTCTTTGTACCAATACCATCCAGTTTTCTATCATTATTGCTCTGTAATACAGACAGGTTAGGGATGGTGATTTTTTCCCCCCAGAAGTTAGGGAAAGATATATATGACAAGAACACCATGTCTCAGAAGAAAGAAATTAGAGATCTTGGAAGATGGAAAGATCTCCCATGTTCAGGGATTGGCAAGATTAATATAGTAAAAATGGCCATCTTACTGAAAGCAATCTACAGATTCAATGTAATTCACATCAAAAATCTAATACAATTCTTCATAGATTTAAAAAGAACAATTTGCAAATTCATTTGGTATAAAAAAAAACCTAGGATAGTGAAAAATATTCTTAATACAGGTCTTTATAGGTACCCTTGGTGCCTATTAAATCTCTTATTCTCCTTAATTCTCCTTTTTATATTTGAATACATCCGTCCTTTTAATTCCAAATAGACCTAACTTTATACATTCATTTTTCTCAATTTCTTATTTATTTAAACTATTTCATGTATTTATTTCCTTTAGTTTCCATTCTTCTTATTTATCTCGAAAAGTCTGTCCCTTTGCCACCCATGCAGACACATACAGACACACAGACATAAACAGACATACACATGCCATGTAAACAAAATTAGAAATTATGAACGATATATGAAAGATCTGTAAGCTTATACAAAGGTGAGGTAAGCACAGAAACAGTATTATGAGACAAATATCCTCTACAATTACCATTGAGCATTTTTTGTGATTGTCATATACGCTGGACATGGGACCTGCATTCAGGTTTTACTTAAGTGTCCTTTGTATCTCTAACAGAAATATACTTGAGAAATAAAACCTGTTCTCTTTTAAGACAGTTATTAATCAAAGTAAAGAATGTAGAGCAATATCTTGAGGCTTAGACAGACAGCTTAGCAGATGACAGCATATTTTTGCAGAAACCTGATGCCTAGACTTGCATCCCTGTAACCCACAAAAATAAATGTTGGAGAAATTGACTACATAAGCTTTTCTCTTACTTTTACATGTGTGTGTCATGGTTTCACATGTTATTTCAAAATAACACATATCAAAATTAAGTGTTACACATAAAAAGTACATCTTATTTTATTATGTTTAACTGTTTAACAGTTCTACCTTTTTAAAATAATGACTTTTTACATGGTTTGATTAAAAAATCATGTTTAATCTTCACATTAAAAGCCCTGTACTAGGTTAATTCTTAAAATAAAAAAATGAAATTTAAATACTGGAAATATTCAAAAATATGTATTAAAGTGCATTTAAAACACCAATGCTGGTCTAGCCAACATGACTAATACAAATATAGTCAGTATCCTTTTACACATACAAACAATTTTATACTAAATATAATCGTCTAACTTAACAAATATTTACAAAAATGAACTTAACTTGTAGTTGGAATTATTTTAAATAGTTTGTTGGCATAAGCTTACCTTCAAATCAATTGTCTCTTTGAAAATAAGTATTTTCTTCAATAAAATTTCAAGTGTCCAAGAAGAAATTTTCTTAGACATGATATTATTTTTTTTTCAGATCAAGATGAATGTAGCATTTATGGCATTTGCAGCCAGACCTGCAAGAATACATACGGCTCCTATGCCTGCAGTTGTGTGGAAGGCTACATAATGCAGCCAGACAACAGATCTTGCAAGGTCAAAAATGGTAAGTTACTGTCTTTGTTCTTCCACAGTCTTTTTTTTAATAGGTTTTGTGTTTGCAGTGTGTTGCAGTCATGTAGACTAGAGCAAGGTCATGTTTACACACTAATGTGTATTAGAGACTCAGTGTACTATTTTGGTAAAAAAAAAAGGGGGGGGGGAGGATGTGGAGTAATGGATCTTACCAACCAATTCTTTACTGGACCCAATAAAATAAATGTATTCTGGGAGCTTAGCCTTGAGTCTGAAATTTCTACTCCACATGTAATATAGTCTCCTAAGTTTTAGTTCCCTCCTCTTTTTTACTTTAAATCTGTTATTTCCTTTTTCCTGTCCTGAGAATAGAATAGGAACTACTAGACGGACTTTGAAGACCTAACAATTTAACTCACAATTTGCTTTAACAATCCCATGCCTCTGCCCCTGTCCTTTCTTCGACTCTTCCTATTGTCTGTCTCAGAAATTATTTCCCTTCTTCAATTGTACTGGACTTGTCTTGAGTCATTCCACATTCTATCCTGCAATGCTCTTGCCTATCCAAATTATGTGATGCTTCCACTCTCTTTTAAGGCTCTGCCACAAAGGTAACATTCAGAAGGATGCTCCATGAAACTCTATTTAAAGGTGTATGTTCCCCATCATTATTGATTTTGGTGTGGTATAATGTGTGTGTGGCGTATGTATGGATATGCATGTATATGTGTGTGTAAATGTGTGTGCTCTAATAATATGTGCTTTCCCAGCATCATAGAATTAAAATGTAAGATTAATTCAGTTTAGTATCAATTTTATTTCTTTCTCCCTATATCATTTACCAATTACTTATCTAATTGCAAAGAAATGAAAAGAAAAGAAATATAAACATGGGGCAGAAAAAGAAATGATAGATACAAATAAAATATGAATTTATTCATCAAAATAAATTATAAATAACAGACCTATTTTTCTTATTTTTTTCATTTTTATTATATATTTTCTGTATTTACATTTCAAATGTTATCCCTTCTCCCCATTCATATACCCCCTCTTTCTCAACTTGCTTTCATGAAAGTTCTTGCTCTCCAGACCATCCGCACCCACCTCACTGCCTTGAGTTTCCCCTACACTGGGAAAATAAACCTACACTGGACCAAAGGCCTCTCCTACCACTGATGGCAGATATTGCTGTCCTCTGCTACATATGCAACTGGAGCCATGGATCTCTCCATGTGTGCTCATTAGTCACTGAGAGCTCTGGAGGGTTTGGTTGGTTGATATTGTTGTTCTGCCCATGGAGTTTCAAAACTTTCAGTTCCTTCAGGCCTTTCTCTAGCTCCATCGTTGGGGTCCCCATGCTAAGTCTAAAAATTAGCTGCAAGCATCTTCATCTGTATCAATATGGCTTTGGCAGAGCCTCTGAAGATAAATCCATATTAGGTTCATGCCTGTAAGCACTTTTTGGCATCCAGCAGTAGTGCATGGGATTGGTGGCTGCATATGCTATGGATCTCCAGGTGAGGATATTTTTTGGATGATTACTTTCCTCAATCCTCTATTTGTCCCTGTATTTCCTCCCCTGGATATTTTTTTCTATTTTGTAAGAAAGACTGAAGCGTAGACCTTCTGTTCTTCCTTCTTATTGTGCTTCATAAAGACTGTGAATTCTTTCTTTGATATTCCGAGCTTTTGAGCAAGTATCAACTAATCAGTGAGTGCATACCATGTATGTTCTTTTGTGACTAGGATACCTCATTCATCATGATAGCTTATATTTCTATCCATGTCCATAACAATTTTAAGAATTCATTGTTTTTAATAGCTGACTGGTAGTCTATTGTGTGAATGTACCAAAGTTTCTGTTTCCATTCCCCTCCTGAACGGTATCTGGCTTCTTTCCAGCTTCTGGCTATTATAAATAAGGCTTCTATGAACATAGTAGAGATGTGTCCTTGTTATATGTTGGAGCATCTTTTGGGTATATGCCCAAAAGTGGTATAGGTGGGTCCTCAGGTTGTACTATGTCCAGTTTTTTGAGGAACCACCAGACTGATTTCCAGAGTGGTTGTACCAGCTTGCAATCTCACCAACAATGGAGGAGTTTTCTCTTTCTCCACATCCTTGCCAGCATATGCTGTCACCCGAGTTTTTGATCTTAGCCAGGCTGACTGGTGTGACCTTTAATATCAGGATTATTTTGATTTGCATTTCTTTGATGACTACGGATGCTGAATGTTTCTTTAGGTTCTTCTCAGTCATTTTGTATTCCTCAGTTGAGAATTCTTTGTTTGGCTCTGTATCCCATTTTAATAGGATTATTTGATTCTCTGGAGTCTAACTTCCTGAGTTATTTGTATTTATTGGATATTAGACCTCTATTGGCTGTAAGATTGTTAAGGATCTTTTTCAAATCTGCTGATTGCTGTTTTTTACTATTAACAGTATCTTTTGCCTTACAGAAACTTTGTAATTTCATGAGATTCCATTTGTCAATTCTTGATCTTAGACCATAAGCCATTATTGTTTTTTTCAGAAAAAAATTCCCCTATATCTTTGTTCTAAGTTATTCCTCATATTTTCTTCTGTTAGTTTCAGTGTACCTGGTCTGATTTGGCGGGGAGTCTTTGATCCACCTTGTACTAAGCTTTTTATATAGAGATAAAAGGGGATTGATTTGCATTCGTCTACATGATGACCTCTAGTTGAACCAGCACCATCCATTGAAGATGTTGTCTTTTGTCCATTGAATGTGCATGGGTTGATATCTGGATCTTCAATTCTGTTCTATTGATCAACCTGACTGTCTCTGTACCAATACCATGCAGTTTCAATCATGATTGCTCTGTAGTACAGCTTGAGGTCACAGAAGGTGATTTCCTCCAGAAGTTTTTTTTTTTTTTTTTTTTTTTTTTTTTTTTTGAGAATAGTTTTCACTATTGTGGACTTTTATTATATTAAATGAATTTTCAAATTGTTCTTTTTAAGTCTATGAAGAATTGATTTGAAATTTTAGTGGGGATTGCTTTAAATCTGTACTTTGCTTTTGGGAAGATAGCCATTTTTGCTATGTTGATCCTTCCAATCCATGAGCATGGGAGATCTTTTGTTACTCTGAGATATTCAATTTCTTTATTCAGAGACTTGAAGTTCTTGTCTTACAGATTTTTAACTTGGTTGTTTAGGTTCACAACAAAGTATCTTATGTTATTTGTGACTATTATGAATGATATGATTTCCCTAATGTTTGTCTCAGCCTGTCTATAATTTGAGTAGAGGAAGGTTACTGATTAGTTTGAGTTAATTCTATATCCAGTCAATTTGCTGAAGTTCTTTATCAGGTGTAGGAGTTTTCTGGTACAATTTTTGGTGTCACATAATTATAGTATCATATTATCTGCAAAAAGTGATATTTTGATTTCTTCCTTTCAAATTCTATCACTTTGATTACCTTTTGTTTTTTAATTGTTCTAGCTAGGACTTCCAGTACTATATTGAATCTGTAAGGGGAGAGTGCGCAGCTTTGTCTAGTCTCTGGTTTTAGAGGGGTTGCTTTATATTTCTCAGCATTTGGTTTGATATTTGCTACTGGTTTGCTATATATTGCTTTTACTATTTTTAGTTATGCGCCTTGGATTCGTAATCTTTCCAAAACTTTTAACAAGAATGGGTGTTGAATCTTGCCAAATGCTTTCTCAGCATCTCATGAGATGATCATGTGGATTTTTTTCTTTGAGTTTGTTTATAGAGTGGATTACACTGATGGACTTCCACATATTGAACCATCCCTGAATCCATAGGATGAAGCCTACTTGAACATGTGAATGATTGTTATGATGTATTCTTGGATTTGGTTAGCAAACATTTTACTGAGTATTTTTACATCAATGTTCATGAGGGACATTAGTCTGAAGTTCTCTTTATTTGTAGGGTCTTTTTGTGGTCTATGTTTGAGCATAATTGTGACTTTAAATCATAAATTAGGTAGTGTTCCTTCTGTTTCTACTTTCTGGAATAGTTTGGAGAATATTGGTATTAGGTCTTCTATAAAGGTCTGAATAATATCTGCACTAAACCTATCTGTTTTTGGGGCTTTTTTGGTTGGGAGGTTTTTGATTACGGTTTCTATTCCTTAAGGAATTATGGGACTCTTTAAATGGTATGTATATCTGATGCTCATTTGACTTTGGTAATTGGTATATGTCTAGAAAATTTTCCATTTTCTCCAGTTTTTCCAGTTTTGATGGTGAGAGTTTTGCTGGATATAGTAATCTCGGCTGGAATTTGTGCTGTCTTAAGGTCTGTATAACATCTGTTCAGGATCTTCTAGCTTTCATAGTCTCTGTTGAGAAGTCTGGTGTAATTCTGATATGTAAGCCTTTATATGTTACTTGTCCTTTACCCCTCACTTCTTTTAATAATCTTTGTTTGTTTGTTTGTTTTTTTGTTTAGAACATTTGGTGTTTTGATTATTATATGTCAGGAAGAATTCTTATTCTGATCCACTCTATTTGGACTTTTGTAGGCTTCTTGTATGTTTATAGGCATCTTTTTTTTTTTAATTAGGGAAGTTTGACTGGGCCTTTTAGTTGTGAGTCTTCTCTCTGTTCTTTACCTATTATCCTTATGTTTGGTCTTCTCAGTGTGCCCTGGATTTCCTGGATGCTTTGGATTAGGAGCTTTTTGATTTTTTGCATTTTCTTTGACTGTTATGTCAATGCTTTCTATTATATCCTCTACCCCTAAGATTCTCTTGTCTATCTCTTATATTCTGTTTGTGATTCTTGAGTCTATGACTCTTTATCTCATTCCTAGGTTTTCTAACTCCACAGTTGTCTCCCTTTGTGATTTGTATATTGTTTCTGTTTCCATTTTAGATTCTAAAAGTTTTGGTTCAATTTCTTCACCTGTTTCCTCCTTTATCCCTGTAATTCTCTAAAGGATTTTTGTGTGGTTTGTGTGTGTGTGTGTGTGTGTGTGTGTGTGTGTGTGTGTGTGTTAAGTGCTTCTACTTGTTTACCCGTGTTCTCCTGCATTTCCTTAACTGAGTTATTCATTTGCTTTTCAAAGCCATCCATCGCCCTCATGAGGTATCATTCTAAGTACAAATCTTGTTTCTCTGCTGAGTTGAGATATCCATTACTTGCTGTGGTAGCAGAAGTGGGTTCTGATATTGCCAGGTTGGCTTGATTTCTGTTACTTTGGTTCCTGTATTTGCCACTTGCCATCATGCTATCTGTGATGCTAGTTGATCTTTCTGTTTCTGACTGGAGCTTGTCTCTCCTGTGGGCCTGTGGGTCTGTGGGTATAGTATTGAACAAGCTACTGGCCTCTCAGCTCTTTGCCATCAGGCCGTGAATCCTATTGGCTGTGGTATGGCTCTAGCTCTCTACACAGATAGAGGCTGGAAGCATCCAGTCCTGGACAGCACCGTGGTACCTGCACCCTAAAAGTTTCTTTCTCGTGGTCTTTTCTCAGAAGTCCAGTGGAGAAAACGTGGGGTCTCACATGTGGGCTAAGGATGGAAAACAATCCTGGGTGCTTAATTCTCTGTGGGCAGGCTGTGAGTCCCAGTGGCAGTGAGACAGCTCTAGCTCTGCCAGATCAATCTTTCAATATTTAATTTTGATGTTTAAAAGTGTTTCTTTTTATTACTTCTTACCATCCAATAAAACTATGCATTTTTATATAACTTTAAGCAGGTATTAAATCCCTGGTAAATATTGTTAATCAAGAATCTTAGGGATATATTTTTACAGCTGAATTATCTCAGACATATTGTAAGAAAATATTGTAGACAATATTCCACACCAGATGACTAATTTTTCTTAAGTCTGTTTTCATTTCAAGCATTTCAGATAATAATGGGAAAGTAACAACTGCCCTCCCACTTCTCTTGAGCTTATATTAGGAATTACTATATTACAAGAGGGAAATATGAAACTCAGTAAGTTGCTGCTGTTTCTTTTATAGACCTCATAACACGTTTTACCATGTCTTCGAGGAAGTATGTAAATTATTTTAAAAATATATGTATTCAAAATCATAAAGAAACCTCCTTCAATTTTTTTTTCCTTTGAGTTAGCAACTTTATATACAAGGTCCTAATTATGTAGGTGCAAAATTTAGGTCTTTAAAACTATTAAGCCATAGTCTTTGTTGATTTCATTAATAGTCCTGATCCAACATCTTAATGTACCAAGGAAAGCTGTTATTTTTTTCCCTGCTGTTTCTCTTGAGTAACACACCTGAGGGAGAATGAAATGTGAATAACCTGACTCATGAAAACACTGCTTCTTTTTATATTGAAGTAGCTCACCTGACAGTAATAGGATATGACAAGAGAAGGGTGGTACATGAAAATGTCATACTGAATCAAGGAAAGGTGATGACTTTGGAACTGATAATGGAATATACAAATCACCTCTATGCCCTTAGCTGCAAGACAATACCTGCCTACTGAGTTTGAAAAATAAACAGTTGCTATGGAGATAGTGTTCTGGCTTAAAGTTTAAAGAAAATGAGCTGCTCATAATAAGGGCCTAAGTTTGTACCAAAGAGCAACTACTTTTGAAGGTCACATGAATATTTGATTCCATGCATTTGCACAATTCAAGAGAAAAAACCTCATCAGCCTGTTTTAGCTTTCTTACTTTTATAGCACATGAACCGTGGGGACTGTTGGCATTGGTTACATATACACTTCAAGTTAATGTACAACATTAAGAAAAATATTGTGGAAAAATTTCCAGAGGTTGGGGAAATATACAACTATCAAGGCCAAATGATGGAGAGGGTAACAAGAACCAGGCTGAGGAGGAGAGTATTTCAGAGAACTGTCTTGCATAGTGCTATGTCCCACTTTTCCATAAGACACCCTGAGCTCTACCTCGTGTTTGGTTCTGAGTCTGTATCTGTTTCTACTAGCTACAAGATGAAACCTCTCAGGAGACAGTTTTGTTATGTTCCTGTGTGAGCATAGCAGAGTGTAATTAATAGGGTCATGGTTGTATCTCTCCCATGGGATGGGTCTAAAGTTGGGGCAGGCCTTGGTTAACCATTCCCTCAGTCTCTGCACTATCTTTATCCCTGCATATTTTATAGGCATGGCAAATTTCGTTTTGCTAGTATTGTAGGTGGGCTGTTGGGCCCTTCTTTTTGGTTACAAAACAAAATCAGTCAGTCTCCTTTCCTCCTACTGATAGAAATCTCAGCTAGGGTCACCCCAATATATTCTTTGTAGACCCGCTTGTCCCAGGTCTCCAGCTAGCACAGAAGATGCCTCCCACTAATTTCCATTCTCACTCCCACCCCTCTTTGCTCCCCTCTCTCTCAACTGATCCCCATTGCCATTCCTCTCCTGAAGCCCTCTTCCTCCCAGTTCCCTCTCTCCAACCATTTCTGATAGTCCCTTTCTGGGTGAGATTCATACTTTCTTCCTGGGGCACTCCTTATTATCCAGTTCCTTTGGATCTGTGGAATTTAGCATGGGAGAGTGGGCCATAGAATAGTATGAGATGGAAGAGGCAAAAATACCACAAGAAGATCTACAGAGTCAACTAACCTGAGCCCATGGGGGTCTCACAGAGCCTTAACCACCAACCAAAGAGCATTCAGAGGCTGGACCAAGGGCACCAACACATCTGTAGCACATATGCAACTTGGTCTTCATGTGGGTCCCTATCAATTGGAGCAGGGATGCTGTCGATGACTTTGTACCTGGCATTTGAATCTCTTCTCCTACCTATAAAATCTGGTTGGGGGAGAGTATATGCTTAGTCCTGCTGGTACTAGATGTCCCAGTGTAGAATGATACCCAATAGTGTCTTACCCTTCTCCTCTGGTGATGGTGGCGGTGGTGTGTTTGTTCATAACTATATAATTACAACTTGCTCAATGTGTATAAATTACCAGCATGTATGTTTTCAAAGCTGACAATGGAAGTGAATATCTTTTACTTAACCTACTCACTGATTTAGGGGAAAACAAAAGAAGTTGGAATGAGATAAAAAAAACATTGCTAGGTACTTAGAAGTCTTCATTTTACTTTCATGCAAGGAAGCACATCACTAAGCAGAGCTGAGAAAGGAATACACTTATGCTGCATGCTTTTTCCATCACTACAATATGTAAGAAAAGAACTAAGGGAGAAAGAAATTAAAACTAGCTTCCCATTTTCTAAATTCAAACTACAGAAATAATTTATCATATCCCAATTCAGTAATAAGGTATTTGTGGTTGGATAATTAAGCGGCATAGATGTAGGGGCTGCTTCTGTTTCCTGGACAGCAGGTGGGATCCTGTAAAGGAAGAGAATTTTCTCTCTCACAGCGTTGCTTGCAGTTCAGTTATTAAAGCATTCTTCCAAGGTTAGTTTTAAAATCTCACCTCACATTAAAAGTTCTTTATGAGACTAATGACATGGAGTACTGTATATCTCAGAAGAGTTTCTTAGGAAAGGTCAGCGGACTGGTTCACTGTTGCATCTTCAGAGTTTGCTCCTTGCAAAGGTCCTTTTGATGACCTGTATGTATGATTGGCATTTGGTGACAAGATGAGATATGAAGTGTTCTTAGCCAGGATTGATCCCAGTCAACTGCCACAGAAAAGTAATTTGGTTTGTTCTTCTCTATGTGTCACGCATAGGTGGATCTCCGTATGAGCGTATAATAAATAGCTAGTGACAGGGAAATTTCTCAGTGCTTAGAAAAGATTGTGCACTTGCTACATGCTCTCTAGATGTGTCATTGAATAAAGATGAGATTGTGATGGTGTTAATATTAAATAAACGGAGAACCAATGCCATGGATGTAACTAAAAAATAAAAATCACATATTTGGCAATTTTGCTCTATTATACAGGACTGTCTATAATTTTAGAGTGGTACTGGCCTCAGGGTGGCTTAAGCAATTTGGTCTTAATTCCTTGGATATGTCATCCCACCTTTCAGGAAAACATGAAACGTTAGAAGGACTGTATGTAAGCTAGGGAGAAACATCTGCAAATAAACTCTCTTTTCTACAAGCTGTGCTGCCTGAAGCTTTGTCTTGTGGAAATGCTAGTATCTGCCCATATGTCTGAAATCCTGAGTCGGTTTCATTATACAGCATTATTTCTGTTACATATGTTATATGCACCACCATGACTTTGGAAATTAAATTCAATAAGCTAGAATGAATGATTTCCAGTAAAATTTCTGTTTCCCAAATGATGCAACATAGTTTTTTGTTTCCATCTAAAAGCTGTTCAAGAGTAGAAGAGCACAAGGCATAATAACTACTCATGAATATTTTTATTGCTTCTTTTTTGTTTTTTGGGTTTTGTTGTTGGTTGGAACACATCATCATTGTCATAGTTTAGCGCATTTTTTAAGATGTCTATATTTTAATCAACAACAAATTTGCAAGTCGAATAAGGAAGAAGATGAGTTGATCGTAGGATCTAATGTTATCACACCTTTGATTTACTCATAGTTGAGGGAAACTATTTCCCATGACAAGAAAGCACATTCTTCATTAGCATTCAAAATTCTTTCTTCCTGCAATTAATCTGGGGGCTTTTTCTGATGAGTCAATATGATGCATTTTTAAACTATAGATCCAATAATAAATACATTTTTATCAATAGTATGCTAGCTACAGCTTTGTTTATATTTTTAAGATATTATGCTTGTATTATAGGTGACAAATCATTAAGAAATCCTCAAATTAGGGAATTTAATAAATTATACTGAGGTCAATAGTTGTCTATTTTGAATATTAGGAAAAATTTATGAATAATGACAAAAAGTGGAATATTTAAGTTTGTAAAAATGACAAGTGACTGAGAGATAAGAAGTTTATTGGCATAATGATCCATCATAAAGAATGCTTAATGTTCTCCCCATCTGGCAAAAGAATGCTATTATGTCTACCCTAAGCACCTAGGAAATTTTCTAGTCACACATTCTTGATCACTATATAAGGTTTCAAATTGAAGAATTGCATGTAACCCTGATCAAAGTAGTTGCTTCCTCCTTTGATGACAGAACCACTACCATGCTACTGGGCTTATCTTAGAAGGAGTCAGAACTGTGATTTACAGGGTTCACAGCTGGACATGAGTGATGATTACTGTTTCTCATCAGTAACACCTTTCTACACTCCGAAAGCCAGGTAGTGGGGACTTAGCTACTTGGTCAGTACATATTAGATTTCTCCATTTTCTTTAATCATGTATGTATGCTGGATTCAGCAATAGGGTGGATAGGAGCATTGACAATAGCCACTGATGTTTAAGAGTCTATATGATACCACTTTTTTAGCATTTCCAAAAAAAGCTAAACCTAATCCATTCCTGGCATTGGGAATTTAATTGCTAGCATGTGGTGTCTAGTTGGCACATCATTGTCTTGTTACAAGGCCAAGTGTTTTATATTTCAGAAAGCATCTACAGTAGTAGGTTTCATTATGACTTATTTTCAAACATTTTAATGTCTTTTATCAGTTTTCATACCCCTTCCTCCACCCTGTTCTCCTTATTCTCTATTTAATACACCCCATTCCATTGTACCCCATTTCCATTTGTAACACTGTTTCAATTTCCTGTCACTAGTAATACCTCCATGGTCTTTTTTTTTAATTTCCTGTCCTCTATGATTATTCCAAATGAAATACACATATCTGAAGATCCAAAACTAACATGCACAAATTAAAGAAAGCATGCAACTTTGGCTCTCTGGTTCTGGATCACCTCTCTTAGAATAAATGTCTCCAGTTCCTTTTATTTTCTTAAGAAATATAATAGTTTCTAAAATACTTTTCTCACACCTGGATAACATTGCATTGCATAAAAGTACATTATTTTCATTGTTCTCTTCTCAGCTACTGGGAATCTAAGCTCTTTCCATTTTGGATATGGAAACGTGTTGTGGAAACGAAAAACTCTTGTTCACAGAGTAATAATGAACAGGGATTATCAGTAATAGAAGCTAGAAGTCCTTCAGTTATATGACTCATCTATAGTGTATTCCTTTCATGAAGTAGAACTACTTCCAAAGTTTTGAGGACCTGCCACACTGATTTCCACATTGACTACAGCAGTCTGTACTCATTCTAGATGTAAATACAGCATCCCTTTTCCCTGATTTTTTGCAAGTATTTATCATCATTTGCTCTATGTATCCTATGTCTTATGACTGGGGAAAGATCAAATCTTAAATCTGAATTGATGTAATTTACCTGTGTCTACAGATGACAAATATTCTTTAATGGTTCCTAGCTCTTTGGATTTATTTTCTTTTCTGTTTCTTTTTTTTTCTTTTTGGTTTGGTTTTGTTTTTTATTTTTGTCATTGCTGTTTTTGTTTTGGTTCTTTGTATAGTCTGAATGATCACTGTCTATCAGATGTTTATCTGGCACAGAGGTTTTCTCATGCTGCAGACTGTCTATTCTCTTGAGTGACACTGACCTTTTCTGTGTGAAGTTCTTCAGTTTCATGAAGCTACACTTGTTAACTGGTGACATAAATGCATTTTACTGAGATCCTGTTCAGAAAGTCTTTTTCTATGCCAATAATTTCAAATACATTTCCTACTTACACCTCTATCACAGTAAGAGTATCAGATATTCACCAGACACTTGCTCCACTTAAGGTTTGGGTCAGGGGAGCGATAGGGATCTTGTTGCATCCTTCTACAAGCAGCTGTTCAGTTTGAATACAAGTATTTGTTAAACATGCAGTCTTTTTTTCCAATGACTCCAAGGATTTTTTTCCAAGGATTGGTCTCTTTCTCAATAAGTGGGTTTTGTTTGTTTGTTTGTTTTGTTTTTGTTTAGTTGTTTAGGTTTGCTTTTTTGTACATATTGTTTTTGAGACTGGAGTAATGGATTATTGCTTAAGAGCACTTGTTGCATTTACAGAAATCTGGGAAAGCCAGATTTGTTTCTCACAACTTATGTTACCTAATAACCCTCTATTACTCCAGTTCCTGAGAACTGATAGCCTCATAGGGCCTCCTTAGGCAGTATACTCACAGAGTACACACACACACACACACACACACACACACACACACACACACACACACATATATATATATAAGCACACAGACATGGAAATGAATAAATCGTTTTAAAAATCAGGTGGCTGTTCATATACGAGCTTATATGTGAGTCTTGCTCCATTTAGCAATGTGCTTTTAGGCCTATCCTGTATTGTTTCTTTTTTTTTCATTGTTGTTTCCATGCCTCGGCCATATAATATGGAATCAGGTACAGTGGTACTTCCTACAATTGTTAGATTGTTCTGGATTGATTTATGTATACAAGGTCTTTTGTGTTTAAGAAGAAATTTAAGAATATAATTCCAATTTTGATGAGAAATCTTATTGGAACTTTGAGAAAATTTCCTTGAATTGGTAAATAGTTTTGATAACTGGCCTTATTATTATTATTATTATTATTATCATCATCATCATTATTGTTGTTTTTATATGAGTGCTACCAATCTCTGAGCATCTAATATCTTTCTGTTTTCTGATTATCTTCCTCCAATTTATTCTTCAGGGTATTAAAATTCTCATCGTACCTGTCTTCCTTTCGGTACCCTGATTAAGTTTAATCTAGTGCATACTTTTGAGACTATTGTAAATGAAATTTTTCTTGATTTCTTTTTCTCTAAGTATTTTAGTTTTATATAGGAAGGCTACCAATTTTTATACATTGATTTTGTATTTGAAAATATTGATGAATAAGCCATTAGATGAAAGGGACTTCCGGTTGAATCCTTAGGGCTTTTTACTCACAGAAGCCTTTTACATCAACCCTCATCAAATATGCTTATGTTTGCAGCAGATGGCAATTAACACAGAAAAGTACAACTCCCAAATAATACAGAATAAAAGACTATGAAAATCTCAGCCCTAAACTATTTGTCTGTATCACACCCTCTTCTTTAAGACTCAGAGATTGTTGTAGAAGAGGGGTCAAAAAAATTAAGACATGAAGTCAATAAATAACTACAAAAACCAGTGATTTAGGATACACAGGAAAAGTGGCACATATGAACTTACAATGTAACAGTGACATCATGCACAAGACCTGTGCAAGTTTAAGTTAGATATAACCTAGCATTGAGGAGGACATGAGCAGAAATTCTTATCACAGCATCATGAGCTGAAGAGACACTGAAAATTTACAGCCTCTGGAAAATGGAAAAACAATTTTCTCAAAGAGTTTGGTTTCTGCTACAACAACCATTCTCAAGTAATTGCACATATAAGAGTATATGTGTAACACAAATTGCACATGCTGGGCTTGAATAAAAGAGAACACTAAATTTGGTGGGTAGGGACAGGAGACATTTCTTGAAGGAGTTTGGATGAGATACCAAATATAGTCAAAATACATTGTGCCATATTCTCAAAAAAGTGAATAAAAATAGAGAAAAACGGTAAGTTATGAAATAAATGAGGCTCAAATGCAATATTTAAATGCTTTATTTATTTTGTCTTCATTAAAAATTTTAAATTATACAATTACTTGAATCCTTAGGAGAATAAAACATTAAGGCTTGAAAAGTAGAATAACTGTATTTTTATCTAAGAAGAAAAAAAATTTTCTCAGACAGTCTTCAAGGCATAGCTTGTATAAATGGCAATCAACAGACTTTGGAAAAAATCTAGAGTAATAATATCAGTTAGAGAATGGCCCTATGGCATTTCTCTCTCTGCTCTATCCTGGGCTGGGATGATTAATATGGTATTCTTTCTAGTTATCTGCCTGCAATCTTTTCAGTTTTTAAAGGAGGAAATCTGTTGTAATGCTTTTATTTCCAAATGCGTAAAAGATTTTTTTTCTAGCAATAAGAACCACAAAGTCCTGATTTTGATGGTGTCTTTCATAAAATAGAATGCTGCACCAGTTAATAGCTAAATTGCACCTAAATGGTATTCTAAGGTTTGGGACAGAATACTATTAAGTTACTGAAAATATGTCTAGAAGTTTGTTTGGTACAGTAGTTAAGCCTTACTGTACTCCATCTGTCTCTGTAATAGTCAAGTAGAAAATTGTGATCCTAAATTTTGGTTGTATGTTTACATCTGTAGGAGGTCCTGTCAGAAACCCTGAAAGAGTTTAAATGGCCTTTTCCCCTCTCTTCTAGATAATGAGTTTCACGTACCTTCTTCCTCCTCCTTACTCCGATATGATGATCTGATTTTGCATATCTTTGTGAATGTGCAAGGAATAAAAATAAAACTTTCTCAGTCCGAACTCATTAATCATAGATTTGTGTAAACCCAGCAGTCATACATAATGTTTTGCCTCATAGTTCTGTTTATTGAAATCACTAATATCCTCTTATTTGTTTTGCAGTATTATTTTTATTAGCTTACAAAGGCACAGATTTCCATGTGTCATTTTCTAACATACTTTGTTGTGGTTATTTATGGCCACCCCTGCTCCAGTCTTTGACTGCAGTACACGTTCATGCCTAGTACACCATTCCTGCTTGTTGTGTCATTGTTTACACTGCCCTCCTTTAAGCTTTGCTTACTTCCATGAAGCCTACTTTCCTGGTAGTTATTATCCACTCTGCTGTCACATAGATATACATTTGTAAAAGTTAATAGCCAGGACCCACATATGACAGAGAATATGTTACTTGTATTTCTGAGGTTGAGTTGCTATTACTGGAGAAGTTGAAGTTCTCCCATCTTATCAATAAAATAATTGAATGAGAGTCTGAGAAGGGAGTGAAAAGTCACTTCTATCAGAATCACTTGCATAGGTAGGAGCCTCAGTAGAGAAAATGCCTCCATAAGATTGGGCTGTAGGCAGTCTGTAGGGCATTTTCTTTATCAGCAATTGGTATGGGAAGATCCAGCACATTGTGGTGGTGCCAAGCTTGAGCTGGTAGCTATAGATTCTATAAGATTCAATATTGTAAATACAGAGTATTCACAATTGTGATTCAGAAATTCCTGCATACCATAATGTTATAGAAAACTATTACTGGCTGTATGTATGATTAATTACATTGAGCTCAATAATGCAAAAGAATTTTTAATAAAGTAACCAAAGCATGTGCACACACACACACACACACACCAGCAATCTTAGTAAGCCACAGAAAGGAAGACAGTAAGGAAGACACTTCTTTGGTCTCTGCATCAGCTTCTACTCTAGGTATCAGTACTAATTGAGTTTCTGTAATGATTTCTTTCATCATAGGCAGTGACATGGAAGTATAAGCCAAAGAAATCCTTCCCTGTCTAACTTGTCTTTTGGTGATGGTGTTTCAGCACAGGAATAGAAACCTTGAATAAAGCCATAGGAATCACCATCTGTTCAATATTGTCCTCTTGAATATGTTTGCCAGCTACATCCATTTTTTTGTATATTTCAAAATTATATCTTTCTTTATAGCTAAATAACTTTCAATTGCATGTACACAGAAATACATGTACATACATATGTATACCATGCCCCTCACACAAAGACACACTCATTGGTTTTTGAGTACCCAGGTTAGTTTCATTTCCTTGCAGTTATAAAAAACGCCATCAGCAATTTGAGTGCAAGTATCTTTGTCAAAGAACGAGGACGTCTTTAGATATTTACTCAGGATTGGTATAGGTGTTTTTCAGCTTTTGAGAGTCAGTTAGCAGCACTGATATTTATAATAGACTCTTTGGTTTTCAATCACACCATTTGTGGATAGAGGTTTTTCTTTCCTTATAGCGGCTTTAGCATATGATACTAAAAGCTATTTGAGGACAGTAAATGGTGGAAAACTTTCTATGCTACCAGTTTATCACACAATTCCTGATGCTACTTCCAGGAAGCTACACCTCTCAAAGGTTCCATAACACCCTTCAAATAGTCCCACCGAGCGTCTAAGTCTATAAACAGCTGAGTCAGGAGGAATCATGACTCAGGGAAATGAGTTTATCGTTTAAACCACCATAGGAATGAAAAGACTTTGGACTCGGTTAGAGCCAGGACTGTGAGAACTCTAGACTCTGTGGGGGACTTTAATACTTTTGTATTGATACATTTCATCATTTATTTTTATTTTGACTTATGTACATATGTGTGTAATTTCACACAATTACTATTGTGAAAATGTCTGTACAGCCAGATGTAGTCTAAAACCTTCAGTGCAATTTCTATCAAAATTCTAATGGCATTCTTCAGAGAACTAAAGAAAAAAATCCAAAAATTGGTAGAAAATCCTAAAAGATCAGAAACAGCCCAAGAAGTATAAATTTAGCCAGAGATACCATAGTACTAAACTCAGGCTGCATTTCGGATTACAGAGACTTGATAACAAAGACAGCAGGATATTGGCACATAAACACACATAAAAACTAATGAAACAGAACAGAAGGCCCGCAGGTAAACCCAGACAAGTATGGACACCAGGTGTTTGACAACGGTGTAAAAATTTAAGCTGGAAACAGATAGCACTCTCAATTAAAAAGACCAGAAAATTTGAATATCCAACTTCAGAAAAATAAAATTAGATACATATATCTTTTCCCTACACAAAGTCAATTTAAGTTTGATTGAAGATCTTAATCTTAGACAAGAAACACTAAAACTGATAAAAAGAAACAAGGAAAGAAAAACATTAAGCTTGAGGCACAGCAATGAACTTACTAGTACTTTAGTCTGTCCTAGATCTTTCCAATTAATGTTCTCTAAAGATAAGTGGAAAACAATTTTTGCCATGTTTTTCTCCATGTCATGTGCAAATTGCTTTTCCAATAATAAGAATAATACTGAAGAGTATAGTCATTCTCCACTGTTTTGAACCTATTTTTATGAATATCTCAATATTATTAAGCTCAATATCTATTATTATATGTGGTTTGTATTTTTTTAAACAATTGTTGTTCTTTAGTCTCCTTTGAATACTCTCTCAATCATACCACACCACCTTTAATTGGAATTTCATTCTAAACTTCTAAGTTTCCCTCCAGTTTCTTTTCTAAACTCTTATCTTTTTTACAGCATTTGCTTTTGTTTTTTTTTTTTGGGGGGGGGGTATTGTTTGTTGTTTTTTCTATCACAGCTTTTCCTTCCTCGCTTGGCTTTCGAGGACATCTCATTCTCTGACTTAGATATTAAACCACTTCCTTCTTTCTGACTTCTAAAGATATACATGAAACCAGATACTAACCCCAGAAAGCACTGAACACCCCAGAAACAACTCACAGACTGTGTGAAGTTCAAGAAAAAAAAAGAATATATTTTAATTAAAATAGAACTGTATCATATCCCCCTTTCCTCCCTACAGCCAGTCCCAGTTTCTCTCCTATCCCCTCAAATTAATAACCTCTTTTCCTATATTATTGTTACATATATACATATGTGTATGTATATGTACCCACAAACACTTAATTACAACTTATAAAAATGTATTCATATATTTTTATGCAAAAATGCTTAAAAATTTGTACATTTATCTTTGTTTTTAAAACTAAAGTTTAAAAAATGAAATCAGAGGTTTCTGTGATATTATTTTGACTGCTCCACCCTTGATTAAACATAATATTATGTTGTATGCTCAATATTTTTTTATATTAAAATGATCAGATTCCATAACCTCTTTTATAATATTACATCGCAACACTCTGATTTCAGTACTGCCATCTTGGCTAATGCTACCTTCTTTTACCCCATTTTTAAAGTTAAAACAGTGGGCGCACATTTGATTACGTTCCTCCTCCCAAAGGCTCAATTCCATCTTCTGTTGTTGTTGATTCTAAGAAGTCTTCTTCCTTACACTTATGTTTTTTATACATTTATGTGAGTTTTCGCTGCGTGAAATTTTTAAGGACTATATGTTTAGTGTCTGCCTTGCCTACAGTATCAGTTTGTTTTCTGTAGCTGTGGTATAATTCAATGACCAAGAAAACCTGAGAAGCAAGAATTTGTTTGAGTTTACATTTCTAAGGGAATACTATCCCCTCTGCTGTGAAGAACTAGTTAAACTGGTTTGGTTCCTGGTGGGGCAAATGCCTGCTGCACCCACCCTAGAGATCTCTAGTTTTGCTGACAAAAGAAATATACACATCTACATTATTTATATGCAGAGGAACTGGAGGAAGTGAGAAGGATTGTAACCCCACAGGAAGAACATCAGTTGGCCAAAATACAAAGTGCTCCCAGGGATTAGACTACCAACCAAGGAGTGCACATGGAGGGATCCATGGCTCCAGTGAATCAGAGTATGACCTTCTCTGACATCAAGGGGAGACAAAGCACTTGGTCTTGTGGAGGTTTGATGCCCCAGCATGAGGAGATGCTGGAGGGGTGGGTTGAGAAATGGTGGAAGGGGGAGCATCCTCACAGAGGCAAAGGGGAAGGAAAGGTAGGTTGTGGAATATGGACCTTGTGGAGAGATATTATGAAGTGGGATATCACTTACAATATAAATGAATAGAATAATTAATAAAAATTGAAAGAAAATTATATACATATATATATATATATACATTCCTCTATTAGCATCTTTTAAAATCTATATTTCATTTCTGCTATCTCAGACCTAATCCTGTGTAGGTCTGGTAGGTCTTTAAATTTCATCTTTCTGCTTCCCCATCAGTGACTCTCCTCTTCTCTTCTATCTCTCAGACACTTGCCTAGGCAATCTAAAAGTCCTGTTTTGTCATTTTATCCAGCCATTGGCTGTATGGCAATTCTTTATGATCCATCGAAGCCAGCTGGGAGTAGGGGTCCTCATGTCTGAAAGCATGGCTTTGGGATTCAAAATAAAATATAGTATTAAACCAATTCCCAGCAGCTCACAATTTCTCTCTAATTTTTTTTAAAGTCTCTTTTCTTAGATATGAATTGAACATAGCCACAATCATTTTGTAAATTAAAGGTATGCTACATAATTAACATCTAGCTGATCTTTTTGTCATTTAATGTATTCTATTATTTATTCTGATTTAAGAGGTTATAATTTTATACTTGAATTATGTTTTGACTTTTACTTGCATTACCATCTGAAAACTATCTTTTCTATATGATCTTTCTCAATGTTAAGCAATTTGGGTTTAATTATGAGAATATAAGTAGTCTTCAACCCCATCAGAAATCTTAAAAGAGATTATTATCTGAATTTATAGGAAGCATAAAGTGTAGCTTCCAAAACATAAACAATTTGTAGAGACAGCTGACTACCTGGACAGTTCCCCATTCCTCAAAATGTTGGAACATTAGTCTTCAGTCTTCTGGCCCAGAACCATCTGACAGAGGATGAAAGGAAGCAGGAATTATGAATATTAGTTTATTCTCTCTTGGCCTAGCTAGACTGTTGACTATCCTGCATTGTGTGCAATTTCTGGGACAATAATTTTTTTGTCTGTAGATGAATATGGTAATTTTGTCCAGTGGTGATTTTGCCATGACTGGAGCAACTCCATATGGAGGTTTTGATGCTCAATTTATTCTTGGAACCAAAAACAGAGTACTGTCAGGAACAGACTCAACCTGCATTGGGATAAAAATATGCTCTATGAAGAAGCAAGGAAAATTATGGGAACCTTCATACATATTATCACCTTCACCCACTATCTAACCATCCTACTGGGCAATAAGATGCAGAAGTGGATTCCCCCATACCAAGGCTACAAAGAGTTTTAGGCCCCCAAGTTTCTTCACCTTTGCTTTACGCTTTGGCCACTTGGACATCCCTTCTACTGTGACCTACCTAGATAAGAATTATTGCCCACAGGGCTCAGAACCTGTGATCCTCCTGCATACCATCTTCTTCAACACCTGGAGGCTGGTGAAAGATGGAGGAATTGATCCTCTGGATTGAGGCCTGCTTGGCAAGAAGGTCAAGTTGATGCATCAGAACAAAGTTATGACAGAGGAGCTTTGAAAAAAGCTGTTCCAGGCCACTCACACCATCCACAGCTTCAACCTGGCTTCCATCAACATGCAGCAGTGCAGAGACTATGGATAACCTGGGTATAACGCATGGAGCACTTTCTGTGGCCTCTCAACCAAGGACACTAGAGGAACTAAATGCTGTCTTGGATATAAGGTGCTGGCCAAGAATCTTCTGAAACTCTACTGAATCTCCAGTAACATTGATATCTGGCTAGGGGCTATTGCTGAATCCCTGGTCCACGGGAGTTGGGTAGGGCCTCTCTTGATCTGTCTCCTGGGCCAGCTGTTCCAGCGAATACAAGATGGAGACATGTTCCTGTGGGAGAACCCTGGGGTATTCGCAGCGAAGCAACTGGAGTCTCTACAAAAGATGCCCTTCTCCTACCTGGTCTGTGACAACACTGGCATCTATAAGGTCCCACTGAACCCATTTCAGCCCAACACCTACCCCCTTGGCTTTGTGGACTGCTCTTCAATTGATAAGTTGGACCTCTCACCCTGTGCCTCAGTAAAGAAGTAGGAATCTGCTCACCACTGATTCCTACATTGCACGAGTCCGGTGTCCAAGATGCCATTTCAAACAATTCCAGTGACCTACACCTTTCAAGTTAGACACCAAGACCAAAGGCTGTCTCAGTCTTTTCAGCCCCTCGATTCAGCTGCCATCACCCTCACCACAAGCTCAGCCTCTGGAAATCATCCTCTCTGATAAGACTTAGGCTTCTTAAGATGTCCTTCCAGTTTGTCAGACCTCACCTATCCTCTCCCTGAATGAGCATTGGCTGAGGCTGTGACCTCTAACCTTTACATTTCTAATCATCCTCCCAGACTAGGTCATAAGCATCCTAAATCAGAGAATTCTGCCTGGCTTGTGGAGTTTAGCGTGGTGTTCAACACATGAAGTGCTCAATAAACATCTGGGTGTCTCATCATTAAAAAAAAATAAAAGGGAAGGCTTAGGACTTGACTGGAGTTCTAAAAGGATCCAACTGAAAGTTTGGATGAAACAAGGTCATCTGGATTCATCAGTTATTCCTGAAGCTGTTTTAGAGGCAATTCTCTGGAAACAGCTTCAGGGGATAGGGTGCTGTAATAGCAGGTTATTTCAGGGTCCTAAGGATGAATTTTTCCAAAGCTTTACATTTTGTAATAAATCTCATAACCAAAATTTTATTATTTTTATTATTATGCACTGAGAAAAGTGCACAGATCAGTTAAGAATAAACATTTTCTCCTTGTTTTTAGCAGGTGAAAGACAACTGTCTTTCTTGAGTTAATTTGATCAATAACCAATTTTAATAAATCTTCATTTGTGCCATATAAAGGAGGGCATGAAGAATCTTAAGGATTCCATAACCCATAAGATTTATTGTCTAATTTTAGCTAAAGTTTTGGCTACAGATATTTTTATATCTAAGCCTGTTAATTGAGCCGTTCTCATGTCAAGGAATCATTATATCAAGTTAGAAACAATATCCAACATCCCTCCAAATAAACTAAAAGTATTTACTCAAAGCACAAAAATATAGGCAACTAGCAGTCATAGTTGCAGAGGCAAGTGTGCTGAGAGATCACATTCTCAATAGCAAGCAAGAAGCAGAGTAAAGAGGAAGAAGACGACTCAGCGTTGTCAAAGCCTCTCTCTGTATTCTCCAGCCAGATGGCAGATCCTCACTAAATTGTGCTATCAACCAGAAACTAAATGTTCACATATCCATGCTTTAGTGAACCATTCTTTTTGATAGAATGTTCCTCTACACAGTCACCATGCACTCTTGGTCTTGTTTAATACAGAACATATTTAGTCTAACTTTACAAGTTCTACAGTTCTTTAACATTCTCAAAAGTTTATATACCCAAAGTCTCTTTTGAGAATCAAGAAAATCCCTTAATTGTGACCCAACCCCTTATAAAATAAAATAAAATAAAATAAAATAAAATAAAATAAAATTACATTCTACCAACATATGTCAGAGAATATGCATTTCTTTTAAAAGAGAAAATGAGAGCACAATGAAGAAATACTAGATCAAAGCTAAATCAAACCCCAGCAAGTTGTGTAGTTAGGTGTTTTTATCAAGGGACTTTGTGTCTCTGCCTCTTCAGCTTTGCTGTCTGCAACACACACCTCTCTTGTGGGTTGGTGTCACTCCCATGGCAGAAGTGTCACAAATCTAGCATAACTAACATCTTGGAATCTTCACTGTAAACTAGTTTTACTTGCATAGCTTCATGTTATGGACTTTCTATGTTTCTTGCCTTCTCAGGACCATGGCAAAGGAATGTCCTTGCCACATATTGGCTGGCTGCATGGATTCTGTAATGAAGGAGACAGAATCCAGGACCCAGGCTCCCTTGAATCACATCAACAACAGTTTTTAAATTCTGTAATTTTCTAGAAGCTCAAAGTCCTTAGGCTCTCATTCACAATTTGGAAGCTTATCAAACTGAGGTCTTTCCCTGATTGAACCATTCCCTTTGTTCTATAGAAGAGCAAGAGGTCTCTCCTTAATGACGGTAATCTCTTTAGCAATTATAGCCTTAGTTGCAGCACATGCTTTGACTGCAACATTAAGCTTCCTAGTTCTCTGTTTCTCTCTGAACTGAACTGTACATTTTGTATTTTTATCTAACATACTTGATTTTTGTGATAGACATCCAGAAAGGAAATTGTTAAAGAAATATGGCATATATTCACCTCTATACTGTCTTAAATTTTTTGGCAAAAAAATTAAAAATAAAAATAAAATAGTCCACTACTTTAAATTTCTACCCAGGCCAGTTCTTATGACAAGAACATATATTTTTTTTTTTTTTGACAAAAAACCATATGAATGAATTGTTACACCACAGCTTTCTTCTTTTTGAAATTTCTTGAACAAGTTTGCATTACTGTCAAAACTGTAGTCTTCTGGAATGGGCAATTATATGATGCTTAGAGCATTTAAACTGATTTTAAGTATAAAAGTAAAAGACTTTCACATTCCAAAAAGCAAGCATAAAGCAAACACACACAAACACACACACACACACCCCACACATACATAAATAAAACCACAGTCAGTATCTTCACAACAGGAGCCACTGTTTTGGTAGCAAATTTTCTACTAGTTACTTTCATTTGTTGTGATAAGATACCATGACCAAAGTAACTTAGAAAGAGAAAGGTTTATTTGGTTCCAGAGAGACAAGTCTACCATGATAGTCAGACATTATAGGGAGTAAAGACCAGGAGAGTGACAAGGGTAGAAGACTCAGAGGTCACATTTTTAACAACAAGCAAGAAACAGAAATAGCATACTGGAGATAAGACGAGACTGTGAGTTCTTAAAGCCATCTTCAGTGATATACTTCTGGGAAGGCTACAGTTCCTCCATAATTGTGCCACTGACTTGGAACCAGGCTTTGGAGTTACTCAAACTTAGAAAAAACATTTCCTTTTCCCAGTAAAATGTATGCTCTAAAAATAATTAAGTTGTTAGTTTTATTTATTTTTGCATATTTAGAATAATTAACATGTTCCATAAATATTACCTGAACAAGTAAATCAGCAAATGCTGATGTAGTGTTTTCTTTCTATTTGGCCAAATTATGTGTGATCATTTTGAAAACATATTTTGGAAATATTTTATGAATAGGAGGTATGAAAAAGGCATTTTAAGATAAGAAAAATATATATTACACTTTAAACTCAACTATTTGCACAGACTGACCATAAATAGAAAGGTGAATGAGAGATTCTAAAGTACTCATTGGCCATCTTCCAGTAATTTAAATGAGCTAGCCATTCCTACATGCCCTGCTTCTTGTTATATTCACTTTATAACCTAAAACTTAAATTAATTATTTCAAGATATAATACTTACTATGACATCAATTATTTATAAGTTGAATTTTTTTCTCATTGCCTTGGTTATTGTCAGGCTGAAAATTTTCATCAGACATATTTAATTTATTATTTTGAATTTGAAAATTCAAAAAGTATATCTTGGAAAACACTAAAAAATCCAAACTAAAAAAAAAAAAGATCCTTGACATTGGTTTATTGAAAGTGATGTATCATAAAGTATTTTTAGATAATAAGTAACAGTCTCAGCTGTCTCTGAAAAGAAGAAATTTTCTTCAAAAATTAATTAAGGGTTACATTTTTTTTCTGAAATTTATAAATACAAACTATACACTCTGCATAGTGTAACTGGTATGTATGATTTCAGGGCTACCACCTAGTATTGGATGAGCAACTGGGGGGGGCCTCCTTAGGTAACAACATTTCTCCCACCCATAGTATTGCTTGTTTGTTTGTTTTTTCTTAAACAAAAATCTCCTTTCTTCAGTTTTACCAATGAATGATAGGATACTAGATGAATAATGAATGCCTACTAGCTCAGAGAGTCAGAGAAAACAGAAAACCCACCATCTTCTTCAGCCAACATCCCAAAAGAATCCCCTCTCTCACATTCTGCCAAAAGAACCTTCTTCAAATTGAATGTATGTCTTCTGTTTGTCCAGTGAGTCTATCAGTCCTCCTAACTTCTTATTACTCCGTATAATTTTTACTTATGTTCACTTCACTTCCGGTCAAATGGTTGATTGCTCTACCTCTTGACTGAAAGCTCTTGGACTAAAGATGGTACTCCTGAGCCACATCACAACTAGAAATAGTTTTTCTAGAAAATATCAGGTTTGTTTTAAATGGCAATGTTAATGAGAAATCATGGGTATAGATTATCTGAACTTCATTGGAGACCCAGGTATACAGTATTCTGTTCTTACTGTTCTTGTGATCTATGCCCCCTTCCTCTGCAATCCCTGATTGTAGGAACTGGGTTTGTAGGAATAGGACACACTATCCTTTTAGGCATTTTAATCAGTTACAGTTTTCTCTAATCTTCTTAGTCTGTTATAAAGATGAGAGGTGAGATCTTTAACTATCTGTACATGTAATGAGAAATATTTAGAACACAGTTGTCATTATAGTTAAATTATTAAGAATAAATTTAGGTTATGATGATTTGGTAAAATGCTAGTTTTCAGTTTTATTCTAAGAAATGTGACTCACCAATCTTGAGTAACTGGTTAGGTTCTATTACCAGGCATGTTTTTTTTTTTTCTTATTGAGTGGTACCTATATTCAATTAGAGTTGTTAATTTCTACCAAGATAAGCATTTCTCTATTAAACCTTTAGTGATATATTCTCATACTGTTATTGTCATAGTTAATAGACATCCTATGTGGGAAGGACTATTGGTTGTTATCATCCTTTAGAAGCTTGAATAGAAACTTCTAGTACCATTGGAGGGAGGCTTTCAGAGCCCACTCAGATCCACTGGACCCTGTGTCAAAGTCCATGTCATTTTCGCAATGAAAACTTACCTTCCAAATCCAGGAGGCAACTGAGAACAATGGGTTGAAATGATTTTGGAGTCTCTAGATTAAACATAAGCAACTTAAAATGGAGCTTCACATGTTTCATATTTGCTATTTTGTTGCATGGTCTATTTTCCTTGGAGGGAAAATTGCTAGACCATATGGAAATTTTCATTAAAACAATGAATGAATGAATATGTAGACTTATATGCAGTTTAGGCGGTTTTATGTAAATAGATAGTAATGTGACTCATAATTTTTTATAGTTATTTCACTCTTTTTGCTCCTTCACATTCTGTATTTTTATTCTTTACTAAATTAAAGCCCTGTTCACATGTTTCAATTTTCTTATTCACATACATTTGTACTCTGCTATCCCAGTCTTTATTACTCTTCTCCCAAACCCTAAGCTGATTTTTTGCTTTCCTATTCGTAACTTCAGTTTTTCATGAATCTATATATGTTTTACTGTAATATATTTATATATATATGTATATATACATTCATATATGTATAGTTGACCATATATATACATACATGTAAATACATATATAATTATATGTGGATTATATATTCATAATATATACAAACATACTTATGTATATATGTATATATCATTATTATACCTTTATCTTAAAGTCCTTTACATTTTAGTCATTCTAGCATTGTTCTTTTGGGATTCTATGTGAAATTTTTAGGATTTATTTCACTGTGAAAAGTGAGAACTGAACATTGATTGATATTTCATTGACTCTGTATGTGACTTTTGATAGACTAAATATATTAATGATATGGTACAAATCTATAAACATTCAATGTCTCTTCATTTTTTAGGGTTTGCTATCGCATCCTTCAGAATTTTTAAATCTTCATTGTTGACTCGAAAAATTACTAAAAAGTTCATTTTGTGTTAGCAATTATCTTCTGGACATTGGTCTTACCACTAAATGTAATTGTTTTAAAAGTGAGACTGCATTGGTCAGGACTAATTCTGTCCTTGCAAATGGATCTGTCTCTTAGAGATAGTTTCTTGTTTGGGGATGAAAAACTGTGTTCACTTCCTGCTTATAGTGCTAGGCCTCTGTCTGGTTGTCTGCCTTGCAAATGTGTAGGCTTTGTACATATTTCATCAGTCTGTGAGTTTCTCTGTGCGTTATCCCTGTTGTATCTGAAGACAGTCTGTTTTTGATGTCTTCCTTCATCACTGCTTCTTTAATAGTTCCAGATCCTTTACTACATAGTTTCCAAAACTCTGAGAAGAGAGATTTCATAAAGACATTTTATTTACCAATAAGTGATTCAAAGTCCTTCCCTTTTTGCATATTATCTGCTTTCGGGACTCCATGTTAGTTCTCAACTACTATATGCAAAAACACCTCTGGTGATAATTAAGTGATTCATATATCTTATTTTCTTGCTACATTCCTTTAGCAGAACAATGGTATTTAATTTTTTTCCTTAAACCTATGTCCTATCTATCTAGGATCTTAGGCAACTGAGCTGTGTTAGGTAGGCATGGGTCATATTTATAAAGGGACAACATTTATGGCATTATTGTACCATCATTAGGGTCACTACTACAAATGACATGTGGTGCTGGTTCTTACCTTCTTCCTTTGGTACAATGTACTGTACCTTCATTCCAGTTCTCAGAACACCTGTCATAGGAGTAAAGACTCTATTTTGGTGGAGTTTTACTAGTGTGATGCTTTGAATATGCTTTGCACAGGGAGGGGCTCTAATTTAAAGATTTGGCCCTATTGAAGTAGGTGTGTCACTGTGGGGATTGGCTTTAAGACGTTCATCCTCGATGACTGGAAGTGAGTCTTCCACTAGCAGCCTACAGATGAAGATGGAGAACTCTTCTCATCTCTGCCTGCACCATGCCTGCCTGGATATTGCCATGTTCCTGCCTTGATGTTAATGAACTTAACCTCTGAACCTGTAAGCCAGTCCCAATTAAATGTCCTTTATAAAGATTGCCTAGATCATGGTGTCTGTTCCTAACAGTAATACCCTAAGACAACTGGGTACCTCAATCTATTTTGGCAGCCATGGTCTTTTAGGACTTGCAGTACACTGCTCATGGATTTTTTGAATTTCAAATTTTCCACTAAAAAATAAGCTGTTATTTTGATAGATTATTCTTTGTGTTTGACTGGTCATTTTTCTCTTTCAGCTTTTGGGGCTTCTTCCTTGTTCTATAGACTTAGAATTTTAACCTTGATATGCCAAGGAAAGTGATTTTTTTTGTGATCTTAGTATGTGCTTATATGCATAGGTATATATATCTTATCTTGGTTTGAGAAAGCTTTTTCTTTGATCTTTCGAAGATACGGTCTATGACATTGAACTTGAATTTTTTCTCATCTATGACTATAATTCAAAGATTTAATTTTTTTTCATTTTTTTCATTTTCTTTTTGCATACTTCTCCAAGATCCTCCAGTTTATTGTTGAGTCCTAATATCATATCATCTGCTTAGTTCAGTCTTACTTGAAATATTTTCCCTTGACTTTTCTAGTTCAGTTATTGGGCTTTTCAATTCCATATTTCTTTGCGACTGAGTTCTCTTCAGTGTCCCTATGTACTAAATTTCAGTTTTGAATCCTGGATTGCCTTTGCCATTTCCATTTCCATCAGCTTTACATTTGTGTTTTCTTAGACATCACATGGTATCTAAAGGTTTTCCTACTGGAAACAGACACCATAATTAAGGCAAACCTTAAAAATTACAGCATTGAATTGGGGCTGGCATACTGGTTTAGAGGTTAAGTCCAACCTCTTCAAGGCAGGAACATGCTCAACATCCAGGCAGGCATGGTGCATGCAGAGCTTAGAAGAGTTCTCCATCTTCATTTGAAGGGTGCTATTTGAAGACTCATTTCTAGGCAGCTAGGATGAGGTCCTGAAGCCCATGCCCACAGTGACACACCTACTCCAATAGGGCCATACCTCCTAATAGTGCCAGTTTGTGGATCAAGCATATACAAACCATCACATTTGGGTATTCATTTTCTTAAACTTCATTGACCTATGTCTTTATGCCTTTTGAAATTTTCTTACATTTATTGATAAATTTATAATTGTTCATTTAAAATCTGAGACTTGTCATTTGTAAAGATCAGTATTTCTCAAATTGTGGATCATGACTCCATTCACAAGAATTGCCTGGGACTATCAAAAAACAGAGATATTTAGCATATGTTTTATAATGATAGAAAAAAATTATAATTATTAAGTAAAAACAAAGATAATCTTATAGTTGGCAGACACCACAACATGAGGAACTAATTGAAGAGTCACAGCATTCAGAAGCTTGAGAACCATTGGTCTGGGTAATTCTCATTAGCAAACATTTTAACAGCACCAGTTAGAATTTGGTGGAGAATGTGCACCTAATTATTTTAATCAAATTTATAATCTTGTCTACCATCTGTTTCTAAAATGCCCACATGAACTGTGGTTACATCTATCATATTATTGACATTGTTAGAATCATTACAATATTAAGCATCACTAAGCAAGCTGTTTTGTTTGACAGACCTAAGTCTACACCTGATACAACACTTCCTCCTTTCATTCTTATTACCTAACTTCAGAGTTAAAAATTCAATTAAAATTTCAATAGTTCATATATGTTCAATATTTTCTGAATTTACTTTACATTCTATAAATGAAATATGATCAATATTATTAGTTACGTAATATGCAGAGTTTAGTATAAAGAAGCATCCTGAAAGTGTTCTTCTGTTAATTTCTGTGGGTTCTCTGATGTTTAGGTTTCTCTGATGATCAGTTCTCTATATACTGCAGATGCTGCATGTAACTCTTTCTGCTGTCTACAATGGAACAAAGGTCTCTCTGACTTAATTGCTTTTCAATTTATTCCATAAAATAGGTGTTAGTGTGTGTGTGTGTGTGTGTGTGCGTGTGTTGAGAGAGAGGAGAATGAAACATATATTGATATAAATGTATATATACATATATATCATGCTCCTAATGTATAAGAAGCATTCAGAACATCAAATGCAGAGAAAGATCACACAAAACAATCTTTGTTCAGCATTTTATAGTTTTATATAATCCTAAATATAAATATGGAAGAAGTATTGAAAGCTCCAATAGAAAATTACATATATAAATAATATGTCTGTGTGTGTGTGACATTTTGATTTTTCCTTACTATCTTATATGGATTATAGTGGATCACTTGAAAAATACATGCAATACCAGTAATTTTGGAGGTGGAATGTATATTTATTAATTTCTCTGTATTGTACTAGCACATGGCTATCCTGCATCATAGTCTTCACTTTGTTTCTTTAAAACACAGTTTCGTTCACTTTCTAACCTATATAGAATTATCACTTGCTTCCCACTGTATCTCTAATTAAAACTGTCTATCATTCTAACATTCAATATGCCATACTACTTTCTTAATTTTATTTTTTTATTTGAATCCAGTTTTTGTACACTGGCTGTATAATCTTAGGTTACGCAACCTCTGAACACTTTCATTTCCTAATATGCATTGTATGGATAATATTAGACCTTAACTAATAGTCATGAATATTTACCTTGCTAAAAAAGAGGTACATGTATTTCTTTCCTGACTCCTGAAATATCCTCCCAAGTGTCAGCTTTCTGTCTATCACTGTGAAGTTCTTCAGGATGTCAGTCATGTTTTGCCTTCAGGAAACTAAAAAGACTGCAGTCACTTTCTCTCCAGTGTATGGTTCTCACTTACCTGCTCTTTTCTTGCAGTCATTTCTTCTAAAATAAGTCCTTTTACTTTATTTGTGTATATCAAGACCTTGTATTTTAGTTAACCCTAAAATAAAAGGAATTGCCATCAATATTTAGGTGTTTTAAAACCCAGTTTAAAAAAAAAAGAGGTATCCACAATTTTGCAACTATATCCCTAGAAATATTTTGACTGATTATTTTACTTATTTACATTTCAAGTGTTGTCCCCTTTCCAAGTCTCCCTCCCAAAGTCCCCCTCCCCTCCCCTTGGACCTTAAGAGTGTACCATACCCACCCAGCGATTTTTGAATCCCCACTCTAGAATCACTCTTTGCTGGGGCAATGAGCCTCGACCAAGTGCCACCCTTCCCACTAGAAATTTAATGTGAAAAGAAGCAACCTTCATTAAAAAAGGTTAGATACTTGAAGAAATACCTTAATATGTTTAACAGTTTCAATCTTTCATGAAGGCATATGGTTGGACTACATCGTATACCTAATATCTGTAAACATTAAATACATTAGTTAACTCAACAAAGGATATTTACACAGAGATCTATTCAGCATAATTACAATATAAAAATAAAATGTTGTAAAATAAGTTACACCACAGATAACTAATATGATGATTCTTAGCCCAATATATACTTACATTGAATATTCTTTATTTAGTTTATGTTTTTTCATTTTATAAATAATATATTTTAAACTATTAGTAGGATACTATACTATGATACTACTATAAGGATATATACTACTTCACTATTATTATAAACCATACTGTGTATTATACTATACTAAGTATATATTATTCATATCCAAATTATAATTTATTTTACTAAGAAATGAAATGAGAGGGAAGAGGAGATTAATGTGGCCATTATATTTTAGAAAAAAAAAAGAGCTATCACCATATGTTTTAATTTTTGTGGGCCAGAGGCAGTGCTAGGAGTCAAACTGACCGCATTAACCATGCTTTCAAAGTGCTCTACCAGTGAGTCATGTTACCAGCCCAACTCCATTTATTTTCACTTGTGTGACACTAATCTCCTGAATGTGTTTGACAGCCCAATGGAGGGGATTATTGAGTTTGCCTTCCTTCTCTAAGCTGGAGTGTTGGCCACTGCTTTCTGGAGATTCGATTTCTTCTGTGTGGAAGGTTAATATTTATTACATCTAACTAAACTTTGATTTGGTTATCTCTGTGATGAAATTCATATGAAGTGTTTTTCTATTGCTCCTTCAAGAAAACTTTCAATTGACTATAGGATGACACAGAGTAATGGCATCAGATTATTCTTGGAAGCAGTTCATCTTTATTAGTGGAGCCGTGCAGTTAGCTGTGAAGACCAGAGAGAGTGCAAGTGGACTTACATACTACTCTCTACAAATCAGAGCTGATTCATGGCATTAAGTCATCCTGATTTCTATCTTTAGATTTCAATGATATTCAGTATTTCTGTATTTGAAGGGCTTTATACATTACACTAGATATTAGATTTTCATGTCTAAAGAAAATAGTTACTAGCCAGCAGAATATATAAATGTTATTTAATGTATTTCATAATTAAATTGTAAGTATTCTTCCTGCAGTATGGCATTTGTGATTTCTAAGGATAACCTGTTTCAAACACTGTCAGTTTATTCATCATTTAACTTACCTGTTGGTGTTTTCTGTTACCTTGGAGGAAGGACTTAAAATTTGTGACATGCATTTTTAATTAAAATAATCACCTGATTATTTAAAAGTCAGCTACCAAAGTATAAATATTTTGTCAAACAAGTTTTCCTATGTTGACAAATCTCAGAAGTGTCTCGGCATCTTTTTCACATTTCTTGCTAGCTAAGAAGTGCCTGTCACAATTTACAATTTGCTTAAATGGTTGCAGCAAAGAAGCTTTCATCAGAAGCTTGTCTTAAGCTAGAGGAAAATTCTATAAGTTCATTTCTGATGTCACATGGAGACAATAAGCACTGACATTGCTGTCAGCTTATCTTTGTAAATCTGATAACAAGGACATTTAAGACTCTCTAAACTGAGAAATCTATAATCTCTCTGGTTTCAAATCTCCCAAGGTCACTTAGCAAAGGATCAATCCAAAAGTATTACAGAAAGACCAAGTGTGAATTCTGAATGTAGAGGGCAAGTGTAGCATAGTCTCACTGTAGATTTAAGAGATTTTCAGAAAAGCCCAATGACTATCAGGGCTCATATGGGTTCTTCTGACATTGGTACACTAAGCAGAGATGCTGTACCACTTATCTGAGCTTCGTGAATGACCATTTTATTGTAGAAATCATCTTTGCACTTCACTACTACCTATCCATTGGCTTATGCTCAACCCTTCTGTGTATGCAATTTTGGGCTAGTATACTAGCTGCTTTTATGTATCAACTTGACACAAGCTGGAGCTATCACTGAGAAAGGAGCCTCCTTGAAAAAAGGCATCCATGAGATACAGATGTAAGGCGTTTTCTCAACTAATAATCAACTGTGAGAGGGTCCATTGTGAGTGGTGCTATTCCAGGGCTGGTAGTCCTGGATTCTATATGAAATCAAGCTGAGCAAGCCAGGGAAAGCAAACCAGTAAGTAACATCTCTCCATGGCCTCTGTATCAGCTCCTGCTTTCTGACATTCTTGAGTTCCAACCTTGATATCCTTTGGTGATGAACAGCAATATGGAAGTGTAAGTTGAATAAATCATTTCCTCTACAATTTGCTCCTTGGTCATGATATTTGTTCAGAAACATAACCCTGAATAAGAAAAATTGGTACCAGCAGAGTAGGGTATTCCTGAGACAATCTAACCTTGTTTTGGATAAGATTTTTTTAAAGGGCATTAAAACATTGGGCTAGAAGAGCCACTGGGTATTAAGAGCTTTGTGTGGTTTTTGGTAGAAGCTAGAAAGGTAATGTTACAAACAATGCAAATAACGGAGACCTGGCATGGGAAATTTCAGAGGGAAGATTTAAGTCTCTTATTGGAGCCATTGTTTTTTTGATTCTGAAGATTCTGTGGTTTTGGTTCACTGGGACTGAAGCATCACTTTTGATTAGCAAGATGCTATAACTACTAAAGTGAAGTCTTTGCATTACTAGGACTACTGATGCTGCCTAACTGTAACAAAGAAATTAACAATGATTAAGTGGAGACCAGCATCACTAAGGTCAAATCCCCCAGAAAGTGTTTTCTGAGAACACAAAGAAGCTGTATTCCAAAGGCAGCCATGTTGTATCTCAGTTTAGCAGACAGACTTGGTTATGTATAAGAGTCAATCAAATGGTACTTGTTAGTAGCTGATGCTTGGTACTGTGAGAGGCCAGGAGAAGCCATTGGTAAAGGAATAGCCTCAGTGGCAGTTGAAGGCCCAGGACTGAAGGGGTCATGCAGAGATGTTGAGGCTTAGCACCATATAAAAGGGCCTATGAGGGGTACTTGTGAAAGCACAATACAGTTGCATCAGAAGAGAGCAGTGTTTTAGAGATGCCAGTCCCATGAGATGACCACCAAGAACAGCATCAGCAGTGGAATTCAGATAGCTGGAGCCTAGGAGACAAGATGTATGCTATAACAGCTGGAGAAGAGACTCAAGCCCTTAGAGGAGCCCAAAGAGAGTGTATGGATGCCAGGTATTGGACAGTTTGGATTTGATTTTCTTTGTATTGTGACTCTGCCCTGATATTTACCTTTCTTGAAGTAATAATTTACTTTAGTGGAGCCCATAATTAAGAGACTTTGAATTTTAAACCAACTGAATTTCAAAAAAGATTGGATATTATAAACGGAATAAAAAATTATTAATCATTACATTCATTTACATTATAAATGATATCCCACTTCCAGTTTACTACCTCCACCAACCCTCCATCCCATGATATCCCAATTTTCAGTTGCTCCTCTATCAGCCTCCCCCCCCCCCCGTTTTACATCCACCCTAGGCCCTGGACTCTTTGCCTGTATGAGAGTATCCTGTACGAAACCCATAATCTTCTTTCCCACCACTTGCTCAAGCATCCTACTATGCTAGGATATCAAGCCTCCCCTAGATCAAGGGCCTTCTCTTCTGTTGTTGTCAGGCAAGGCCATAGTTATTTAGATCTTGGGGCTGAATAATGTGATGTATTTCCGTGTAAGTTAATAAGGAGTTAGTTGTACAGGCTAGTTTGTATCAACTTGACACTAGCTAGAGTTATCGCTGAGAAATGAGCTTCCCTTAAGGAAATGCCTGCATGAAACCCAGCTGTAAGGCATTTTCTTAATCAGTGATTAAGAGTGGGAGGACCCATTGTGGGTGGTGCCATCCCTGGGCTGGTAGTTCTGGGTTCATTAAGAAAGCAAGCTGAACAAGCCAGGGGAGGAAAGCCAGTAAGTGACATCCCTCCATGGCCCCTGTATCAGTTCCTGCTTCCTGACCTGCTTGAGTTGCAGTCCTAAATTTCTTTTGTGGTAACAGTAATCTGGAAGTATAAGCTGTATAATCCTTTTCCTTCCTAACTTGTTTCTTGGTCATGATGTTTTTGTGCAGAAATAGAAACCCTGAATAAGACACCTAATTTTATAATGTCATGGCCATGTTCTTGTTTTCTTTGCTATGTTTTTTTGATTTTATTATGCCAAGCTTAAGAGTCTTTACAAATATAAAACTATGCCTATGGCTATACTGAGGTAATTTTCTTTAATTTTTAAAATTTTTTCTCTCATATAATATATTCCACTCTGATTGCATATTTCCCTCCTTCCATTCGTCCATGTCCTCCCCTACATTTCTTCTCCACTAGATCTATTTCTCTTAAAAAATAATAACCTCAGTTGGGGATCTCACTGGTCAGGCCTCTATCTCATATTGGCCCAGAGCCACAGTGAGATCAGGCACACTTCCATAAGAGCTGGAAACCTGCCTGAAAAAAACAGAGCACCCAAAGGAGATGCAGGAGTGCTCTCCCCACTGAGCCCACAGGTGAGCCCACTTTTTCTCTCCACTAATTGTCTGTGAAGGACCTCCAGATATTCTCATGTTATTCGTATTTCACTACAACTTGGGTTTGTGCCATTCAGGCCTCCATCTGCACCCAGAGCTAGAGCCAGCCCATTGCCATTGGAATTCACTTCCTGCCCATACACTGCTGAACACCCAGGACTAATCTTCCTCTGATGCCTGAAGCTCACAGGTGCACAATAAAGACAAGCTCCATTCACGGACAATATATTCAACTAACATTGAAGATAAGAAGATAGCAAAAGGCAAGCACAAGAATCTGATCAACAAAAACCAAGACAACCTGGCAACATCAGAGCTCAGCTTTCCCACCACAGCAAGGAGTGTATATCTCAACAGACCAGAAAAACAAGATTGGAACTTAAAAGTATGCCTCATACTGATGATAGGGGGTCTCAAAAAGCACATGGATAACTCCCTTAAATGAATGCAGAAGACCACATAAAAACAAGTACAAGTCCTTAGAGAAACAAAGAAAAATACAAGCAAACAGGTGAAGGAATTGAACAAAATCATCCAGGATCTAAGAACAATCATGGAAACAATAAATAAAACACAAAGAGAGACAACTCTGGAGATGGAAAACCTAGGAAAGAGTCATAGATACACACATTACCAACAGAATGCAAGAGATGAAAAAGAAAATCTCAGGGGCAAAAGATAACATAGAAAGCATCGATACAACAGTAAGAGAAAATATGACCATTCACAAGCTCCTAACTCAAAACACCCAGGAAATCCAGGACACTAAGAGAAGATCAAACCTAAGGATAATAGGGGTAGAAGAGAGCACAGACTTCCAACTTAAAGGCCCAGTAAAAATCTTCAACAAGAAACCTTCTATAACCTGAAAAAGAGATAATCATGAACATACAAGAAGCCTATAGAACTCCAAATATATTGGACCAGAAAAGAAATTCCTCCCGACATATAATAGTCAAAACACCAAATGTTCAAAACAAAGAAAATATACTAAAAGCAGTAAGGAAAAAGGACAAGTACCATATAAAGCCAGACCAATCAGAATCACATCAGACACCTCAGCAGCAAATATGAAAGCTAAAAGATCATGGACAGATGGCATGAGGAACCTAAAACAATATAAATACCGGTGCAGGTTACTATATCCAGCAAAATTCACAGTTACTATAGATGGAAAAAGCAATATATTCTAGGACAAGACCGAATTTACACAATATCTATTCACAAATCCAACCCTACAAAGGGTAATAGATGAAAAATGTCAATACAAGGGAAACTACACTCTAGAAAAAGCAAGAAAATAAACCTCTTGCCAAAACAAAAAAGAAAACAAAAAGATAAAAAATGACACAAACATAATTCTACCTCTAACCAAACAAAGCAAGAAAAAACAATCATTATTTTTTAATATCTCTTAACATCAGAGGACTCAATTCCCCAAGACATGGACTATTAGAAAAGATATGTAAACAGGACCTAGAATTTTGCTGTATATAGAAAACACATCTCAGTAGCAAAGAGAAGCATTGCATCAGAGTAAAATGTTGGGAAAATATTTCAAGCAAATATTCCCAAGAAAGGAGCTGGAGTAGCCATCCTATTATTAAATAAAATGGATTTTCAATCAACGGACATCAAAAAAGACAAGGAAGGACACTTCTTATTCATCAAAAGTAAAAATCTATTGAGATGAACTCTCAATCCTAAATATCTATGCTTCAAATAAAGAGTACCCACTTTCATAAAAGAAAGTCTACTAAAGCCAAAGCACAAACTATACCACACAAAATAATACTGGGAAACTTTAACACCCCACTCTTATAAATGGACAGATTATGGAATCAGAAACTGAACAAATACACAGTGAAACTAACAGAAGTTATGAACCAAATGGATTTAACAGACATTTATAGAATATTTCATCCAAAAACAAAAGAATATAAGTTTTTTTTTTGGTCAAGGAAGAAATAAAGAAATAAATCAAAAACTTTTGAGAATTTAATGAAAATGAAGTCACAACATACCGAAACTTATGGGACACAATTAAGGCAGTGCTAAGAGGAAAACCCATAGCTCTGAGTGCCTCCAAAAAGAAACTTGAGATAGCATACAATAATAGCTTGACAGCAAACCTAAAAGCTCTAGAACAAAAAGAATCAGATACACCCAGGAGGAGTAGACAACAGGAAATAATCAAACTCAGAGATAAAATCAACCAAAGAAAAATAAGAAGAACTATACAAATAATCAACCAATCTAAGAGCTGGTTCTTTGAGAAAATCGACAAGATTGCTAAACCCCTTTCAGCTCCTTCAGTCCTTTCTCTAGCTCTTTCATTTAAGTCCCCGAGTTCAGTCTCATGGTTAGCTGCAAACATCCTCATCTGTATCTATATGACTCTGTCAGAGATTCTGAGGAGACATCCATTTCTGGTTCCCACCAGTAAACACTTCTTGGCATCAGCAATTGTGCTTGGCTTTGGTGGCTGCATATAAGGTGGTTCTCCAGGTGAAGCAGTCATTGTAGATCTATTCTTCAATACCTGCTCCTCTCTTTGATCTTGTATTTCCTCCTTTGAGGGTTTTGTTCTCCCTTCTAAGAAAGACTGAGGCATCCACATCCTGTTCCTCCTTCTTTTTGAGCTTCATAAATTTGGTGAGTGGTTTCTTGGGTATTCTGAGCTTTTGAGGCTATATCCACTTATAAGTGAGAACATACTTTGTGTATTCTTTTGTGACTGGATTATATCACTCAGGATGATAGCTTTAAGTTCCATCCATTTGCCTGGGAATTTCATGAACTTATTTTAATATCTGAGTAGTTCCCCATTGTGTATATGCACCACAATTTCAGTATCCATTTCTCTTTTGAAGAATATCTGGGTTCTTTCCAGCTTCTGGCTATTATAAATAAGGCTGCTATGGACATGGTAGAACATGTGTCCTTGTTAGATGTTGGAGCTACTCTTGGGTATATGCCCAGGAGTGGTATATCTGAGTCTTCAGGTAATACTGTCTAATTTTCTGAGGAACTGTCAGACTGTTTTTCTGAGTGGTTGTACCAGCCTACAATCCCACCAAAGATGGAGGAGTGTTCCTATTTCTCCACACCTTTTCTAGCATCTGCTCTCACCTGAGTTTTTGATCTCTCCTAGGAATCAAACATTCTCAAACCTTATTTTTAAACCTAACAGAATATTTGTTAAGGCAGTTGCTCTTTACTAAGCATGCGCATGTTGCTCTAGTAAGAGGAGCCCTGAAATTTTGCACTTAACTTAAGTTTTTGATGATTTTTTCTTTTGCTTTTTTTTCTCTTAAAAATGATCAACACATAGTAAAGCTAGAGGAGCCTCTAATGACTATTCTTTATAAACTTATTATGTGGTAAGAATAATGAAAAGGCAGGTTGTTGCATTCCCCCAACTTTTTCAATATCAGAACTTGCAGAAATATTCTATTTTCTGATATTTGGCAATGTAGAGTGATGCTTTACTCTTTTTTTTCTTAATTGAATAATTTATTATAGAAGCAGGAGGAGGACATATAGGATAGGGCTTCTCCACAGGGGAAACTTGGAATGGAGATAACATTTGAGAGTACAAGTTATTTGTTGTTGGCAGTAGTGTTTTTGTTTTTTGGTTTTTGTTTTGGTTTACTCATAAAAATGTGTATTTATATGCAAAGAATATTTACATTTGCCACCATGTTGGCTTGCATCTCCTTCCCCTTCTGCCTACTCCAGCTTCCTTGATTCTCCTCCATTCCTTTCCACCTCCCTCCTTCCTAGAATATTCCCTGACCACCCTTTCTTTTCAATCAATGATAGACTGAATCCACCTAGTTGCATAATGACATCATCCTACACATCACCTTTTCTGTTTAATTAGAAAAACACATTTTTTATCAAATATAAGCTGTGCATAACTATAACCATTAGAATAACTATCTAGATGATTGTTTTCTAAAAGTTAATTGGCTTAGGTAAACTATGAGACTAAATTAGTCTTCAACTCTGTCAGTAATCTGAGAATGACAAAATATCTATAAACAGAAAATCTAACATGGCTTCCAGAACTGATACATGTTGTAAGGACAAATCTTCACTAAGTCTCCTGTTAGCAACATGTGAGAGCAAGGCTTCAGCCTTTTGGTACAAAAATCACCTGACAGACTTTTGAAATGCAGAAATCTGGAAGTCTGATAATTCTAGCTCGGCAACGATTATCAATTGTCTGTTCTGCATTGTGGCCCTCCTTGGACATTATTAGTCTGTAGGTAAAATAGGTGGTTTCAATCCAGCAAAGGGGAACTTTTAGGAACAGATATGTCTCAACAAAAGATAAATAACATTTAATGTCATAATTTTGAGATTTCTGACATTTTGAAAGCCATCTATCTATAAAGTAACCTGGACTGTTGCCTGTTAACTTTTCTCAGTTATTTTTAACAGGAATATTTTTAAAACACCCTAACGGTGAACTAGAAGCCATGAATTTGTTATTTGGCTCCTAATTCTTATGTTTAATCAACTCAGAAGTTTGCAAAGGCATCAATAGAAGTACTTGGTCAAAACCTAGTACTTTAAAAAAAAATTTTGTAAGAAATAAGTTCTATACAATTGTAACAATAGGACTTTAGCTTAGTTACTAAACAAGATTATCTGTACAAATCAATCTATCTAATTCCTTCCTGTTAAATCATGGCCATTTCTAAATTCCTCATAAACCAACCTTAGAATAGCTACCTACAAGTCCCTCTCCTCTCAGAGTCCAGGTAGCCAGATAAATGAATCTTCATTGGCTTTTTCAAGATGTATATGGGCATTGAGATATCCTTGGGGAGGTAGGTAGGGAAAATGGGACTGTTGAATTGACTTTTCAAAGCCACACAATACTGGTTGTGGCATCTGATATCTGTCTTGACTGTATCTGGCTGAAAGTAATTGAGATTATAAATCCTAGCAAACCAGTTCAGCATTCAGATTAGTTTCACCATAGCTGCACATTCTGCATTACATAAATGTCAAATCAACATTTTAGCATCAAGTGCCTTTCTGTTTTATTTTCTTGAATCTAGTTGTGAAGGCAGTCTCCCTCTATCAAATCTGAATCATATAACTCTCGAAGACATACAGAGCTAATCACCCTTTTTAAAAACACAAAGATAAAACATTTCTCCCAAATTAGCATGTCACTGAGTAAGAAACCAGACAAGCTTGTATCTTGTATTCTCTCCCAGAGAAATAATATGACCATAAAACTCAACATCACACACATTGTGAACTTTAAAACAATATAAAACAAATGAATAAACTGAAATACTGTATGATACTATTTTTAGACCTATAATAATCTGTCATCTCTGGAAATCCACCCAAAATTCCCATGGAGCCCATAAACATAGAATAAGAGTTATCCTGCAGACTTTAATATACCATCTTTAAAAGAAACATTTATTAATACGTGCCAATAGGAAGTGGGCAGCTTTTATCTAGTATGCTTGTTTAGAGCATCAGAACTTCATTCACCAACCACCTTTATATGTTTGTTATACACTCTGCCTGGGGCTACAGACTTCTATTTTTAATAACCTTATTAACTTGAAAATATTACCATTCTCTACTTGGAATCAGTGACTAATTTTCCCTATCTTACATCTGAACAGTGGGTGAAAATCCCCCACATGATTTGGGTAAACTCTGTACTCTCTTCTTCTAACAATAAAATAAAACTTAATCATATTTCCTTTAATACCTATCGTTAGAAAGCAGACAGCTTTCTAAACAGGATTTAACCCCAAAATTCCCATGGGGTTCCATGTTAGACAAACTAAAGATAATCCTTAAAGACTTGAACCTTAAATCTTCATACCATCTTTATAATAAATAACCTAGCCTTTTAATACACTCTCTAAACATTTTTTTTTTTTTTTTTTTTTTGGCCAAAGAAGAAAGCAGCTTACAATTTCTAACTCTGAGCTACTAGTACTTACCACATCAGGGGACATACATCCTGCAATCCTAGTCCACTTCTGTGTTTATTTTGTTTAAAGTTTCTGTGCTTGAGACACCATGTGATTCAACATGATGCTGGGCTCCTGTTACTTAGAAAATAAAACTCTCCCAGGCTGAAAAATTTAAATATCTAGTGAATTCTTGCCTAATACATTGGTTCTCCACCTGTTGCAGTAAAACTAAAAAAATAAAAAATAATAAAGTAAATAAAAACTAAAGACTAGATCTGTTTCCCATGCTCTACCTGTAGGCTGCCCTCCAGCTCTCTCTGACCCAGGGTGCTGCTCTAGTACACCATTTGGGCAACATGGCATTGTGGAGTATTTTTATCCCAGCAGTTCCAAGCTGCACCCAAGAACTTGCAGACCCGGGCTTCCTTTGACCCCGGTGGTCTGCTCAGCCTGCCCTGGCTGCTTATGCCCTGGGTGATCCATGACCTTTGTAACCTAATCTTTAGATTCACTTTCCATTGGCCAATTGTTACTGTGCCTGGCACACACACATCCCAATTTCATGGCAGACATTGTGCATCTTACAACTATACTATTCTGAACTCAATTAGGTTGCCACATTAATGCACACACCAAAATACTCATAACCACCTGTTTTCAGGTGCAGACAATAGTTATGTCTGCTGCCATGTTGGCCTCCAGCTCCTTCCCCAAGAATACACATTTTTAAAGGATATCTCAAAGATTCTTTAGATTTCTTTCGCATCTAGGGTAATGTCCCCATTTTTGTTTTTGGTTTTGTTAATTCGGGTATTCTTTCACTGTGTTTTACTTAGCTTCAATAAGGGTTTTTTTTATCTTGTTCTCCTTCTCAAAGAATCAACTTTTTTTTCATTGATTTTTTGTATTGTTCTTTTTATTTCTATTTTGTTAATTTCAGTCCAGTTTGGTAATTTTCTTCCACCATGCTTAGGCATGCTTGCCTCCTTTTTTTCTAGAGCTTTCAGGTACGTTCTTAACTTGCTATTTTGAGATCTCTCCTATTTTTCTATGTGGCTACTTTGTGTTATTAATTTTCCTCTTAGCCATGTTTTTATTGTGCTCCATCGTTGATGTATGTTATACATTCATTCTCATTGAATTTTTTAATTTCTTTCTTATTTTCGCCTTAAGCCAGCATTCACCAAAGAGTTTCTCAGATTTAAAAATTTGTAAGCCTTTTGACATCTCTACTGTTTTGATTCTGAGTTATGTTGGATAATATTTCATGAGGTACAGAGAAGGTGTATTCTTTTGTTGTGAGGAAATATTCTGAAGGTAATTTTTTTAAGTTTATTTGGTTCATAATGTCTATTATCCCCAGTATTTTTGTCTTGGTGATTTGTCTGTTGGTCAGAGTGTGCTACTGACATTTCTTACTATAAGTGTGTGAGGTTCAATATGTAGTTTAAGATTTAATTAGTAATGCTTTCTTTACCAGTGTTGGTACACTTGCATTTAGATATTAAGACTTGAAAGAGCATCTCAGTGGATATTTTATTTCATATCTACAAAGTTTTCTTTTGATTAATTTTGCTTTGAAGTCTATTTTGTTAGGTATTAGAATGGCTACACTAGCTTGCTAGGTAAGTTCATTTCTTGAAAAATCATCTTCCAACAATTTATTCTGTGGTAATGTCTATCTTTAGTGTTGAGTTTTATTTCTTTTGTGAAGCAGAGGATGGATCCTGTTTTTATATTCATTATAATGGATCGTGTCTTTTTACTAAGGAATTGAGTCAATTAATATTGAGATATATCATTCACCAATGATTTCTAATTCCTAATATGTTGTTGTATTTATTGTTGGTAATAGTCCCTTCTGTCTCTCCTTCTTCATCCTTCCCTCCCTCTATCCCTCCCTCTATCCCTCCCTCCGTCTCCTGCTTGCCTCTCCCTCTGTCTCTCCCTCCCTCCCTCCCTTCACTCCCTCCTACTCACCCTCTAGACCCCCCAGTATGTATGTGTGTTTATCTTCTTTTTGTTCTTACTAGTGTGAAATCACCTAATTCTTATGTTTTCATGAGTAGTTAACCTTTATGGATTGAAAATTTTCTTCTAGAATGTATGTAGGCCTGGATTTTTGGATAGCTATTGCTTAAATTTGATTTTATCATAACTTCTTTACTCTATGTCTGGTAATATTGCTGGATGTAGTAGTCTCTGCTGGTCTCTGTTGTCTTCCTTCTGACTATACTATCTCATTGAGAGTCATGGTTAATTCTAACAGGTCTGTTTTTATATATTACTTGGTGTTTTCTCCTTGAAGCTTTTAATATTCATTTTTTGTTCTGTATGTTTAGTGTTTTGACTGTTATGTGGCAAGTGGAATATCTTGAATGTTCTAATTTATTTGATATTCTACTACATTTGATTATTAAGCTTCTTGAACTTTAATAAGCATGCCTATCCTTAAGTAAGAAAAATTCTCTCATTTTCTTAAAAATATATTTTGGTTGTTGGAACTGGGACTCTTTGTATGTTTTCTAATTCTAGGTCTGGTCTTTTCACAGTGTCCTAGATTTCCTGGATATTTGGTGTCAGAAATATTTTTAGGTGTAACTTTTTTAAATCATTTTTTAAACCTGAGATTTTTTTCTCCTTTTTCATTTTGTTGGTGATTCTTGGGTCTAGTTTCTATGTCCATACCATTTTCCATTTTTGGAACTCCCTCGGTTTGTTGTTTTTATTTTCATTCTTATGTCTTAAACTGGTTAATTCATTTTTATTAACTGTTAGCTTAATTTTCTGTGTCTTTTTTGGCTTTCTTTAAGGGATTCATTAGCCTTTTTCTTTATTTCTCTAAGGTCTTTATCCATTCCTTTTTTATGGAAATATATTATCATCATGAAGTTCATTTTAAGGTCATTTGCTAATGATTCAGTTGTGTTGGAATATTCAGGGCTTTCTGTACTAGGAGAGCTGGGCTTTGTAGGTGACAAATTGCCCTGTGTGTTGTTGGTTGTGTTTTTAACACTAGCATCTAAGCCAGCAAATTTTGGGGGAAATTCTTACATTCCTACCTGCATGTTTGAGTTTGTCATTGTTTAATGGGTGTCTTTTTCCTTGGTTTCTATTTTCTCTCTAATCTACTGGCTGGAGTGTTCAGCAAGGGCTTTTAACAGAAGTTGGAAGCTGGAGTTCTGCTGTTCAGGGTAGACTCTGGTATGGTCAGATATAGTGCAGTTTTGGTGGCTGGCATGGTTGCTGGGCCAGCAGCATGCAGCTACTGGAGTTGGAAGTTTGGGTTTCTTTTGGCCAGTGTGGATGCTGACAAAGCAAAGTAAAGTAAGTGCTTATGAGAAAGGGTGTCAGTATTCATGAAATTCATTGGACTACTTTCTGTGACTGGCCTTTTAATATTGTGAGAGAGGACTAAGAGAGAGTTCTTCCAGATAAAGACCCTGATTTGTTTATTATTCCAGTGACCACCATGTAATCTTGATTTGAAATTTAGATTTGTATAGTTATTCTAATACATATATTTTCTTTGGTTGTATTTCACAATCCTCCCTATGGCCACTTGGTTTATGAGTTTTTGATTATTCAATCTTTTTCTAGTTCATCTGCAAAGACTAAAATGTATATTATGTTCTATGTGTTTCTTTTTAAGTATCACAGTATGTTACCAAAGAGTACTGTTGTATAAAAATTTCATTTCCTTATATGAGCACTCTATTTTTCATATTTCCTTCTAGATGCTCAAAATAGAACAATTAAGGTATATAAATGAGGAAATATAAAACTATATGTGCTGTAGCAGTGATAGTAAAGAAATACTTGGTAAAAATTAATGGAACAAAAGAGATTAGCAGCTTTATATGATATAACAGAAATCCTCATCAGAAAAAGTATGTCTAAATAATGAGGTATGAACATTAGTCAAACTGGGATAAGAAGATGACATTCAAAGAGGAGATTCATGTGTTTCAGTCTCCATAGCTTATACAAGGAACACCCCATAGCATGCAACCTTTTAAAACAAGATGACCATGGACAACAGTACTGGGGACATGAAGGAAAACAGTAAATATATAAGGAGAAGACAACATAGGAACATTCTCAAAACATTTTATTGATTCTGATTTTGTTTTGTGTGGAGTGACCTTTTGAGAGATTGAACATAAAGTTGGTATTATCTACAATGTGTTTTGTTGGCATAATTGTGGCTGGTGTTATGTAAGACAATTTAGAGGAGGCACCAGTATGAGGAGGAAAAACAGGTGAAATGCCACTGCAGTAAGTCTTGAGAGAGATCCTTGATAGGATATGGTGGCCCTGGGTTATGAGAATTCAATTACTGAAAGATTTGTAATCTGAGCCAAAAGGACTTGGTTGTTCATTGCGAGAGCTCATAAGAATAGCTGAAATAAATCCGGAATTCTCCAGTACTTTAGTAACAATTCTACTTTGAGCACAAAGCCACGCTCTAGAAACACTAGTTTCCATGAACAATTTTATCCTTTCCATCAATAACATCTCCTGTAACATCACAAATGTTTGTATTGCATAAAGCATGATCTTTAAGTTTGTTTTACATCTAAAATTGTTTGTTTGAATCTTAGGTCACTCTATAGCCAGAGAGGTCAAGGTTAAAAGTTCGTCTTGCTAGGAGCCTGAGTTTCCAGCGTTCTTGTCCAAAGACTTTATTTGTGACCTTTCTCATGTCCTTGCTCCCAAGGGAAGCTCAGCAACTATAGAGAAGGTCATTCAGATACATCATTGTGGATAAAACAAAAACAAAGTTAAAAGCACAGAACTTCCCTTGTTCTACATAAAGAAAAGTAAAGAGCATTTCCTTTACATTCAGACCACACAATATGACTTAGGGTATAACGAAAACAAGTGTTCAGCAAATACATTTTCCCAGAGACTGAAATGATGCATGCAATGAGACGTGTGTGTAGTTTATTAAAAAGGTTTTCATGAAATTATTATTTCTATTCCAATGATGTTTTTCAAGTACAGGAGTAACTTTTAGTTGATAATGCACCATTGAAAAAGCAATATCGAACCCTCTTTCCTAATAAAAATTTCCTGTGTTTTATTTCAGAACCCTCAGATAAGCCACCAATGTTACTAGTTGCAAGTCCTGCAACAATTGAACTCTTCTATATTAATGGAAGTAAAGTGGCAACTCTAAGCTCAGCCAACAGAAATGAAATCCATACTTTAGATTTCATTTATAGTGAAGAAATGATTTGCTGGATTGAATCAAGAGAGTCTGTTCCTCAACTCAGATGTGGCCAGATGACACAATCAGGAAGATTGAAAGATCAAAGAATAATTAACAATCTTCAGTTCTTCCACAGTAAGTATTTCAGTTTTCTGCTTCACCCATCCAGAATTTCCTTAAGCATTACACCATTTCTTTATCTCTCTACTTAGCCTAGCTAAAGAGCCACATGTAAGATTTGGGTACTTGTTCACATGTGGTTACACACACAGAGGTTCAGTAGTTCCTTGTCCCTAATTAGAAAATTGCAATATTTATTGGAATATTTTCTTTCATACGGCTTGGAGTGTCACCTGAGATGTAATTCACAGTTTTTACTTAAATAAAGTTCACTATGTGACTACAAAGATGGAATTTCAATAAAAGAAGAAATTCAGAAAACTATTTTGTTACTTATGACTTACTGGCTATATTATTTATTTCAAATACACTGAAAACTATTAGGTATAGATCATCTGGAAGAAAAAAATCTCTGTATTGATTTTAATTAAAGCAAAACAGTACATTTTATTATTTTTTAAAATATCAACTGTTGATTGATTTATTTTGACCTTTTAATAATTTGTAATCATTCTTCTATCTCTGCATAGTACCACAAAATAAAATTATAAGGTTACACAAATATGCAAATCACACATTCTGTCTCTCTTCCTTATCTCTTGCATAGGTAAAAAATTTAGTTTAATATTCTGAGATATCCTGCATTAGAATTTTAACATGAACCTAGTTATTTTCTTTTCATAGAAAATGATGTGCTCATTAATTTTATATGCTAAAATTAAATGAACATTTAATTAAAAATTTAATTAAGAAAAAATATCCTAAACTGAAATAAATGCAGTAACTATTTGGTGATTTGGACTGTTGTCCACACCCAGCCACAACAAAGAAGAGTATTTCATGCCATATATCAAATGTGGGTTCATGCAGGATTTGGTCTTGAACCAAAGCACCATGTCTTTGACTCATTTGGATTACCCCTAATAAAACAAATGTATCTATCTCCAAAAATAGCATAAAATGTGGTCAAGAAACAAGAATTACCTATAATCATGTAAGATTTCTCCCAAGCTCATATTCAGCTGTCTTCTCTCAACATTTACTATTCCCTAAAAGTATTTATTTATTCTTTGAGAATTATAAAAAAAATCATTAATCTTTAAAAGAAAAAAGTAAAAAATTGCACACCATAAGAATTATAAACATGTACTTAAAACTTACTAATATTTTATTATAAAATATCAAAATATCTATACAAAGAAAGATTACTTTTATCAAGCCTCTGTAGAAGGCTGAATCGCATATTTTGAACTGAATAAAAAGGAAGTAGACTCATTTTATTTAGAGTAAATAATTTTAATGATGTTTGATTTAAGCCATGTAATAATATAGTAACTTTTAATTTGAAAAAGTGTTTAAGTATGAATCTGCAACTTAATGATAGTGTGGACAGAAATGTGGACAAGGTTGCCTGGCCTCTTTTATAATTGCAAGCTTTGCACGGTAGCCGCTTGTCATTTCATAGCTGCCACAGACTATGATATGCTCTACATTTACCATGACAATTTGTGAGTTAATAATGAAGTTTGAATATTCCCTGCATGTATAATTACATAAAGTCCCTGTCACATCATATAAGTTAAAATAATGAGCCAATGGAAGTTTAGTTAAATGCATGTCACCATTAAATATTTCAGAGATTACATTTGCAATTTTCAGCACGATTTTTGGCTGCCTTTTATATGAACTTATTAGAAAAAAAAACCATGTTCTTTTAGAAAACATCTTACAAAATATATTTCAAACATCTGTTTAGAGAAATTAACCAAAACATAGCAAAATGGCTTTCTTTGCAGACTTGTATGTCTGTCATGGACTCTGTTAGAGATTTTTAGTCACTGTAGATTTTCTTTTTGCATATAAAACTCATCCCCAACCCAGCAAAAAAATGGGCCCTTTCTGATTTATAATAAACAAAAGTTTTAACTCAGATGTTAAGTGTTATACAAAATTAAAGGGTCAAAACATGTCTTAGACAACTTAGCTTCATGTTCATTTGCAGTTTAAAATTTTGTTTAATTTAATGATAGGAATAGAAATATCTCCCAAATGCAGATATGAAATTTTTATTGATCATGATAAATGGTTATCTATGCAATGGGAAGCTATTACTGCCTTTTTATAGATGAAAAATTGAGACTCTAGGGAGCTGGGTAACATTATATAGAAAGCATGGTCTGTTGGCTTTGATTTGCATCAGACTTTACAACTTCTAACTACTTCTTTAGGTTTCCAACTTGTTTTTTTTTTTTTTTTTTTTTTTTTTTTTTTTTTTTTTTTTTTTTTTTTAATTCTAACAAACCAAAATGCTTATACCTATACTACTAGTATCAGGAAATTGGAATTTTTTAAAGGTTGCGAATGATGTAAAAATGGTGAGTTATGAAGACTTGTAAGGCACAGGAAGCCCTACAAATGCTTCTTGTGTAGCTTCCCTGGATATACTGCCGCTTAACACTTAGAAAACCCTTAAAGCAAAATTGTAGCATAATGAGAGTATACAATATCCTGCATGGGAACTCATATTGATTAAGGAACACTGAAGAACATGATAGAGCATAACTATGCTTGGTTTTATTGTTTATATTCATGATACCATTGACGTCATATTTGACATCTTATTCTCCAAAGAATAAATTTGGGAGATAAATTTTAACTAATTGACTTGAAAATAAATTTGATTTTCAATATGGTATCTTAAGAGAATACATTTGTTGAAGTTAATTATTCTTAAATGTTTTCTTGGAGAACATTGGTGGAAACGCAGATATTGCAATCAAATAAAATGGTGATTCCAAGAGGATGCTGCATCAAAAGTGAATGAGGTAGATTAGAATAGTTTTTATTCATTTTTATTATTAAAGATATATTGTCACACGGTTTTACTCTGCTATATGTGATTCTCAAATATTCTGAATACTCTAATTATATGGTGCCATGTCTTAGAATGGACTTGACTTCTTTATTTTTTGTAAATTTACTTACTGATTTACATCAATCACTGCAACCTCTAGTCATCCAGCAGAGAAACCCTCTCTGCACCACCTCCTTTTCTCCCATGAGAGGGTGGGAAGCCCAATGGTATCCCCCAGTCCTAGTGCATAAAGTCTCTGTCAAGATAGGGCCATTCTCTCTCATTGAGTTCAGACATAGCTGCCCTGTTTGGAGCACAGATACCAGTCAGACTATAGACTTGGTGAAAGTGTCCATTCCAGTTGTTGGGGGCTGAAATGAAGACTGAGTTCCATGTCTGCTACATATGTGTCAGGATTCAAGCTTGTGTATGTCCTTTGGTTGGTGGTTTAGTCTTTAAGAGTTCCCAGAAAACCAGGTGAGTTGCCACTGTTGGTCCCTGTGTGGGGTTACAATCAGCTTCTGAGAAGAGCCTTTCAGTGGACATTATATTATATCTTATATCTTCAATTTCTTTCATCAAAGACTTGAAATTGTCAGATCTTTCTCATGTTCTTTTAGAGTTACACAAAGTTATTTTATATGATTTGTGGTTATTGTGAAGGGTTTCTTTTCTCTAATTTTTTTCTCTGCCCCTTTATCATTTGTATAAAGAAGTGCAATTATTGATTTCTATGAGTTAATTTTGTATCCAACAAATGGAGCCATTTTGGGCTTAGCTCCAGTCCAGCAGAGTATGCTTGGCTAATGATAGCACAGCCAATACTTCCTGTCCTTTAGCTTGAAGTTAGCTCCACACTGATTTGATCTCTTCTCTAAGCTGTTGTTTGCTTTTGTTTTTAGCAAAACTATGACTTTTTTTTCATGTGCAGATCAGTCTACACATAGCAAATAAAATTCTGGATGGATGTTTTGGTTTTATTTATTCTTTATGAATATTATTTATTCTTTAGTTTTAACATTGGTTTTTGTCCTCTATTCATCTTAATTTCTTTCCTGTAACTCTGATTCATCATCTTTATATAGTTTGCAAAATACTCTATTTTGTTCACTTGCAATCACAAAATATTGATTTTGATTATAAGAGTAAGATGTACTGGGGGTAAGACTAACATCTTAAATATACTAAAAATATTTTCCCTTTAAACTTTATCTCGTGTGTGTGTGTGTGTGTGTGTGTGTGTGTGTGTGTGTGTGTGTGTGTGTGTGTGTGTGTGTGTTACCTATTGAGGTAAGATGTCACAGTTCCCTAGGTGTCTGATGCATAAGCAGGGCTAGGATTGACTTTTTATATTTCTTCAATCTCCTGAGTAGTTGAGACTAAAAGTGTATACCATCAAACCATACTATTTTGCTTCATTTTGGTTTACTATTGTTACTAGTGGATAGAGACTTTGTTGTCCATCTCATTCTTTAAAATTTTAAGAATTGAAAAGGATTTCTAATTGTTCAAAGCGTAGTAATGTAATAGTTTCTCATTTTCTTAAAACATAAAAAAGCTTTACCTTCTGGCTTCTCTGCTGGCACCCTATATCCTCTGCTTCTGTCTCCCACACAAATCCTGTTGTAGGGAAGTACTTTGTACTTCCTGTGATACAGTTTAATCTCTTATTTATTCAGATTCGTTATGAATATATTCCAGTTTAACAGCCCATACTAAACATGGAATTTATGCTTTTCCTTTCTCACCAGAGATGGCATGCATTTAGCAATCAGTTCAGAAAACAAGATTTTAGTAAAAGTGCTAACAACAGTTCATCAACTTCTAATGATAGACCCCAGAGGACATGCTAATGATGACCACTATGTTCACATGATCTTTCAAAAATCATTTTCCTTTTGATTATCCAACTTAGAGTTTCTAGAAGATGAGTTATGGTTGACTATTAGCTGTTCAGAATATATAACATTTTATTAGAATATCATCTGAAGTATTTTTTGCACAAGTAGTTAAAGTAAGTGCATTTATATGACCAGAGAACATTTCATGCAGGAGTGTTACACCTCTATTCACACAGACTTTCATTGACAAACTTCTGTTTTGTGAGGAAATGCATGATATATTAAGCTTTTTGTGAGTTTTAAAACCTCTTATTTCCTACTTAGCAATTTACAAGAAATCATAAATGTGGAACTTTTTCTGATACATGAATTACCATTTAAATGCATGCAAAGCTAATTAACACACTTCCTTACTGTGGGGATTTGGAGTATCAGGGTTGAAAATAGAGCATTATTGAGAATTTTTTGCTTTTTTTTTTAACATGGCTAAAGATGCTGGTTTAAGAACTTATCTCTATAGTCCTTTTAGGATACTTCTCTTGATAGTGTATTGAAATTGCCTTTGAAGTGAATTATTGTGAGGAACAATCAGTAAGAGTCATGGAAGAACTTCCTAAGTCCTTGAAGGGAAGAGAACACAAGCCAAAGCAAAATAACTTTCTTCACACTCTGCTTTTCTATAAATTCATCTCTGTAAGTCGTCTTGTGGTTGTCAGGATATGAAGACTGTGACTATCATGCTCTTGTTTAGCATCAAGCATCTGACATATGAGAGCAGTGGTTGGGAAAATGCCAGACTACAATGCTGGAAACCAGTTTTTTTTTTTTTTTTTTTTTTTTTTTTTTTTTTTTTTTCAGTATTTGTAAATATATTTTGCAAACATAAGATGCAAATATACTCCCATCCATATTGTGCTTGATGTTATATATGTCTGCTAAATCCTGATTACTAAGTTTTCTAACTAGAGTCATGTGTCTGTTCTTTCATCTATAAGTTGTATAAGTGTTCTTAAAATATTGGGTTCCATCTGTGTATTGGGTTATGTACTTTGACCGTATTCAATACCCTTTACACTCCCCAGCTGCTCATGCTATATGATAGTCTTCAATCCAGTTTCTAAAATTTCCAATATAACCAAATATTGTAAAAATGGTATTAATACAGAATATGGATGATATGGTGCAACTTACTTATATACAGCATATGCTATACATTAATATCTCAATTACTGTTTTTTGTTTCTTACATGAAGAATGTTATTTAATTCATAGTTAATTTAATTCATACCATCATAAAATAAGTTATTTTAAATGCTAATAAAATAATTAAAATTATTATAAACCAATAAAAAAGTAAATAAATCCTTTTTTTCTTACAACTTTATTTCAAGAAGAGAGATACATGTACAGATTTTTATAAGCATTTTGGAAATTCTTTTAGAGGTTTGATAACATGCACTGAAATCCCACTAGTTAACATAAGCATAAAGTACATGTAGGACAGAACGTAACATGGAAACAGAGTTTTCTTGGTGCGTAAGGATGTAACATAATGATCTTTGGATAACAAAAATTGTCATAACACTATATTCCTAGCTCCTGGATTATTAATGATTTAAAGTCGAGGTGTATCTCACTTTGAGAGGTGCTATACACTTACTTCTTTTTCCTAAGAAGGACTGAGGCTTTCACTATTTGGCCTTAAATTTTTTTTTTTTTTTTAGTTGAACAACTTCATTTTAAAAAAACAGAGATAAATGTCCAGATTTTAAAAGCATGTTTTGCATAACAGTATATGAATACATTTCTGTCAGTATTTGATTTTTTAAAGGTTTTATAATATGCCTTAAAATCTTACTAGTAACAATGAGCAGAAAGTACACGTAAAACAAGATGTAACCTGGAAATAGTCAACGTTTTCTTGGTGTGTAAGATTAAGCATAATGATTTTTCATTTTCTTTGGCCTTTGTTTTTCTTGAACTTCATATAGTCTGTAAGTTATTTCGGGGGTGTTCAGAGCTTTTGGGGTTAGTATCCAAATATCAGTGACTGCATATTATGTCTGTAATTTTGTGACTGCATTACCTTACTCAGGATGATATTCTCTAGATGCACCATTTTTTTTCAAGAATTTCATAAAGTCATTGTTTCTGGTAGCTGAGTAGTACTCCATTGTGTAAATATACCACAATTTTTGTATCCATTCATCTACTGAAGGACATCTGGGTTCTTCCACCTTCTGGCTGTTATAAATAGGACTGCTATGAAAATTGTGGTGCATGTGTATTTGCTGTATGTTGGAGCATTTCTGGAGTATATGCCCAGATGTGAAATAACTGGGTCTTTGGGTAGTACTGTGTCCAATTTTTTGAGGAATCGCCAGATTGATGTCTAGAGTGGTTGTAGCAGTTTACCACCCCACCAACAGTGCAGAAGTGTTTTGATTTGTCAACATCATTGCCAGCATCTGCTGTCCTCTGAACTTTTGATCTTAGTCATTCTGAATGATGTGAGGTGGAATCTCAGGGTTGTTTTGATTTGCATTTCTCTGATGGCTAAGGATGTCGTCAAGTCCTTTCTTAGATGCTTCTCCACCATTCGATATTTCTCATTTGAGAATGTTTTGTTTATTTCTGTACCCTATCTTTTAGTATGGTTGTTTAATTCGCTGTTGTCTAACATCTTGAGTTCTTTTTATACCTTGGATATTATGCCTCTATCAGATGTGGGGTTGGTAAAGATCTTTTCCAAATCTGTTGGCTACCATTTGGTTTTCTTCAGAGTGTCCTTAGCCTCACAGAAACTTTGAAATCTCATTAATTCCCATTTGTCAATCTTTGACCTTAGAGCATGAGCCATTGTTGTTCTGTTCAAGAAATTGTTCTGTGCCAATGTGTTCTAAGGTTTTCCCTACTTTCTCTTCCAATAGTTTCACTGAACCTGTTTTAATGTGAAGGTCTTTGATCCACTTGCACTTGAACTTTGTACAAGGAGATAAGACAGGGTCTATTTTTATTCTTCTGCATGGGGAATGCCAGTTAGACCAACACCATTTGTTGAATAGGCTGTCCTTTTTCTATTGAATGTTTACAGTTACTTTGTCAATAATCAAGTAACCGTCTATGTGAGGGCTCATTTCTGGATCTTCTGTTCTATTACATTGATCCATGTGCCTATCTCTGTACCAGTACCATGCAGTTTCTAACACAATTGCCTTGTAATATAGCTTGAGGTCAGGGATGGAGATTCATACAGATGTTTTCTTGTTGTTGAGGTTGGATTTCACTATTCTAGGTCTTTTGTTAATCCAGATGAAATTACATATTGATCTTTCCAACTCTATGAAGAATTGTGTTCGAATTTTGATGGGGATTGCATTGAATCTGTAGATTGCTTTTGGTAAGATGGCCCTTTTTACAATGTTGATCTTTCTAATGCATGAGCATGGGAGATCTTTCCATTTTCTGAGATCTTCCTTGATTTTCTTCTTCAGAGATTTGAAATTCTTGTCATACAGGTCCTTCACTTGCTTAGTTAGAGTCACACCATGGTATTTCATAGTGTTTGTGACTATTATGAAGGGTATCTTTTCCATAATTTGTTTCTCCTCATTTTAGTCATTTGAGTATAGGAAGGCTACTGATTTGTTTGAGTTAATTATATATCAATCCACTTTGCTGAACTTGTTTATCAGCTGTAGGAGTTCTCTGGTGGAATTTTTGGGGTCACTTACATACACTATCATGTCATCTGCAAATAGTGATGTTTTTACTTCTTTCTTTCCAATTTGTGTCCCTTTGATTTCCTTTTGCTCTCTAATTGCTCAGGTCAGGACTTCCAGTATTATGTTGAATAGGTGGGGGGAGAGTGGGTAGCCTTGTCTAATTCCTGATTTTAATGGGATTGTTTCAAGTTTCTCACAGTTAATTTTGATGTTGACTATTGGTTTGCTGTATATTGCTTTTATTATGTTTAAGTAAGGGCCTCGGATTCCTGTTTTTTCCAAGATTTTAACATGAAGGTGTGTTAAATTTTGTCAAATCATTCTTAATTTGTGAAATTCTGTCAAAATATTAAATAATTTTTATAGATTACATATTTTTTCTTCCTGTCAATTATTTAACTATCAAACTCTAATATTTTGCCTGGCTACCCATGACTTTATGTTTTTCTTTGTTTAACTTTGTATTATAGCATTTAAGTATTTAAGACAATTTAAAATTTTAAGAATAGTATGATCATATTCTTCCCTTCTAAGTTCTTCCATATTCTTTTTATTCTCTCTACTCCCTACCTGTTAAGTTCTCAAAGCACAAACCAAAAATAAAAAATTAAACACTTACTTCAACACTCAAAAAATAAAATCCAACAAAACAAAATAAAACAAACCAAAACCTAAAAATGTCCATTACTTCTTAATCAACTACTTTCAAACATGAGACCTGCTTTGGAGTAGTTCATATACATACTGCTTTTCCATTGGAGAATATTGATTTTTTTTCTTTTCTAGCATACATAAATTACAGTTCAGCTGTTATCCTCTACCTTCAGGTCTATGGTTTGATTCGTTGAAGATATAATAAAATAAAATAGAAGAAAAAACAAAAAACAACAACAACAAAAAAAAAAAACCTATCAACATTGAAGTCAGAAAAGACAAAACAATAGTAGAAAAAAAGATCCCAAAAGAAGTCACAAGGTTCAGCGACTCATCCAATTCACTCACTCAGTAATTTCTTGAAAAATAATAAACTGGAAATTAAAATATAAATACAAAGAACCTAGTGTGGCCCTTTGAAAGCCTTATGCAGGATGTATTTGTCTCTTTGAATTCATATCGGCTTTGTTCTTGGTGACATAGTGGACCTAGTAGTCTTAGTGTTCTCTGTCTTCTCTTTTTCTGCCTTCATTTACGTGTGGTTCCCTGAGCTCTGAGAAGAGGATTTGATGGAAACATCCATTTAGAACTGCTAGTTACACGCTCTCTAATTCTATGTGTAATGCCTGGCTATGGGTCTTTATATTTATTCCCATCTACTAAAGGAGGAAGCTTTTCTGATAATGGTTAAACAAGGCAGTGATCGATGCTGACTCATTTTATGACTATAGTTTTTTCTTTTCTTGTAAACCAGAATGATTTGTCTTTTTCTTAGGTGCCTTGAATACTTAGTCTTGGATTCTTAGTTCACTATGCAGTTTCACATATGGGTTCCTTCCATACAGCATGCCTTAAGTCAGATCAGATATTGGCTGATTTCTCCCAGAAGCATTGCTTCCCCATATTCCCAGCATATCTACATGGAGGACACCACTGCAGGTAAAAAGGATTTGCAACTGGTTTGGTGTTCACATTTCTCTTTTGATACCATGAAAAGTTCTGGAATCTTGAGATGAAGAAGGTTCTATGTAGGCATCACCTTGACATCTCCATGTTCAGTTAGTTATAGGTGATGTCTTCACTGATTTGGCCTTGGAATCAGTTTGTAGAGAGCAAACTATAACCTTTGCAACAGTATAGGCAATTTATTGATTCCCATGTAGCCCATTTAGTTAACAACTCAGGAGCCCAAATTAGGTGCCAGAAGCTTTGTTTGGTGAAAAGATATGGCCAGGTGGGACTCTGTCTCCCTGAATATTTGACTATTTTATTTAGATCCTCTTCATATGTGTTTCTAGATTCCAAGTTATCTGCTGTAGGAGAGTTTCATACTATCCTTCAGAAGAACCTTAATCTTAGCTGTATCTCTTCATATTCTCTTCTACCATCCATGATACCCCTCCACTCCACAATATGTCCTCTCACTCTCTACAACCCAGTGCATTCATAAGTAACATTTTATATCTCTTTCCTAATAAAACCTGTCTTTTGTTTTTGTCCTGTTCTCTGTGGTTATGGATAATAAGTTGCTTATTAGTGACTTCACAACTAATACTTACATATAACATATTATGTAGGAAAGTTGTTTGGATTCTAGGATATATTACTCAAAATCATTTTTTGTCTTTCTGTTTTGTTTTGTTTTGTTTGATATTTTAATGAATTTCCTTGAAAATTACATGATGTCTGATTTTTTTGAACAACTTTATTTTTTTAAAAAAGATAAATGAACAAATTTTAAGGATTTTTACATTAAACTATACGAATACATTTTTATCAGTGATTGGCTTTTTTTTTCTTTTTTCAAAGGTTTGTTAGTGTGCATTAATGTTTTACTAGTTACAATGAGCGTAAAGTACAGTAAAACAGAATGAAACAGGGAATTAGTTCAAGTTTTCTTGGTGTGTAAGCATTGAGCATAATGGTTTTTTGTTTTCTTTTTCTTTCTTTCTTTTTTTTTCTTGAACCTCACACAGTCTGAGAGTTGTTTCTGGGATGTTCAGAGCTTTCTGGGGTTAGTATCCAATAATCAGTGACTGCATATTATGTCTATTTTTGTGACTGGGTTATCTCACTCACGATAATATTGTCTAGATGCAACCATTTTCTTAAGAATTTCTTTAAGTCATTGTTCCTGATAGAAGACTAGTAATGCATTGTGTGAATGTACCACAATTTTTGTATTCATTAATCTACTGAAGGACATCTGGGTTCTTTCCAGCTGCTGGCTATTATAAATAGAGCTGTTATGAACATTGTAGTGAGTGTGTCTTTGTTGTATATTGGAGTGTATCTGGAGTATATGCCAAGAAGTGGAATAACTGGATTTCAGGTGGTACTATGTCCATTTTTCTGGGGAATCACCAGACTGATTTCCAGAGTGGTTGTATCAGTTTGCAACCCCAACAAAAGTGGAGAAGTGTTCCACATTCTCCACATCCTCACCAGCATCTGCTGTGATCTGAGTTTTGGATCTTGACCAATCTGATGGTGTGATGTGGAATCTCAGGGTTGTTTTGATTTGCATTTCCCGGATAGGTAATGATATTGAGCACTTTCTTAGATGTTTCTCAGCCATTCGATATTCCTCCATTGAAAACTTTTTGTTTAGCTCTGTACCCCCTTTTTAATAGTGTTGTTTGATTCTCTGGTGTCTAGCTTCTTGAGTTCTTTATATACCTTGGATATTAGGCCTCTATCTGATGTGAGGTTGGTAAAGATCTTTTCCCACTCTGTTGGCTGCCATTTTGTTTCCTTGACAATGTCCTTAGCCTTACAGAAATTTTGCAATCTCTTTAATTTGACCTTAAATTAAATATTTGACCTTAGAGCACAAGCTATTGGTGTTTTGTTAAGGAAATTTTCTTCTATGCCTATGTGTTCTAAGATTTTCCCTAATTGCTCATCTAACACTTTCACTGAACCTGTTTTAATGTGAAGGTCTTTATTCCACCTGCACTTGAGCTTTGTACAAGGAGATAAGAAAGGGTCTATTTTCATTCTTCTGCATGCTGAGTTCTAGTTGGACCAACACCATTTGTTATATAGGCGGTCTTTTCTCCATTGAATGTTTACAGCTCCTTTGTCAAAAATCAGATGACCATATATGTGAGGGCAAATTTCTGGATCTTCAATTCTATTCCATTGATCCATGTGCTAATTTCTATACCAGTACCATGCAGTTTTTAGCCCAACTGCCTTGTAATATACCTTGAAGTCAGGGATAGTGATTCCCCCAGATATCTTTTTGTAGTTAAGGATGGATTTCACTATTCTAGTTCTTTTGTTATTCCACATGAAATTGCACATTGCTCTTTCCAACTCTATGAAGAATTGGGTTGGAATTTTGATGGGGATTGCCTTGAATCTTTAGATTGCTTTGGTAAGATGGCCATTTTTAAAATGTTGATCCTTCCAATCCATGAGCATGGGAGATCTTTCTATTTTCTGAGATCTTCCTCAATTTCCTTCTTTAGAGGTTTGAAGTTCTTGTCATGAAGGTCCTTCACTTGTTTAGTTAGAGTCACATCAAGGTATTTCATAGATTTTGTGACTTTTGTGAAGGGTATCTTTTTCCTTATTTGTTTCTCCACATGTTTGTCCTTTGAGTAGAGAAAGGCTACTGATTTGTTTGAATTAATTAGGTATCCAGCCAGTTTGCTGAACTTGTTTTTTCAGCTGTAGGATTTCTATGGTGGAATTTGTAAGGTCACTTCAGTACATTATCTTGTCATATGCAAATAGTGATGTTTTTACTTCCTCTTTTCCAATTTGTATCCCTTTGATTTTCTTTCTGTCTAATTGCTCATGTTAGAACTTCCAGTCCTATGTTGAATAGGTAGGGAAAGAGTGGGAAGCCTTGTTGTGTCCCTGATTTTCATGGGATTACTTCAAGTTTCCCACCGTTAAGTTTGATGTTGGCTGTTGGTTTGCTGTATATTGCTCTTATTATGTTTAGGTATGGGCCTTGGATCCTTATTTTTCCATGACTTTTAACATGAAGGGATGTTGAATTTGTTAAATGCTTTCTCAGCATCTAGTGAGCTGACCATGTAGTTTTTTCTTTGAGTTTGTTTATATTGTGGATTACATTGATGGATTTCTGTATATTAAAGCATCCCTGCATCTCAGCAATGAAGCCTAATTGGTCATGGTGAATGATAGTTTTGATGTGTTCTTGGATTCGGTTTGCAAGGATTTTGTTGAGTATTTTTGCATCAATGTTCATAAGTGAGATTGATTTGAACTTCTCTTTCCTTGTAGGGTCTTTGTGTGGTTTAGAAACAAATGTTATTGTAGCCTCAAAAATGTGTTATGTAGTGTTTCTTCTGATTCTATCTTGTGGAATAATTTGGAGTTTATTGGTATTATATCATCAATAAATATCTGATAAAATACTGCACTTAACCCATCTGGACCTGAGCTTTTTTTGGTTGGGAGGCTTTTAATGACTGCTTCTATTTCTTTAGGTGTTGTGGGATTAGATTGTTTATCTTGTTCTGGTTTATTTTATTATCTTGTATCTGTTTAGGAATTCATCCATTTCCCCCAGATTTTTCAACTTTGTGGAGTATAGGATTTCGAGTAGGATATGATGATTTGTTGCATTTCCTCAGTTTCAGTTGTTATTTCTCCACTTTCCTTTCTGATTTTGTTAATTTGGATACTCTTTCTTTACCCTCTAGTTAGTCTGGATAAGAGTTTATCAATCTTGTTAATTTTCTCAAAGAACCAGCTTTTGGTTTTGTTGATTCTTTCAATGGTTCTTTTTGTTTCTATTAGGTCTATTTCTGCCTTAAGTTTGATTATTTCTTGCCATCTACTCCTCTCGGGTGTATCTACTTCCTTTTGTTCTAGGGCTTTCAACTATACAGTCAGGTTGCTAGTGTATGCTCTCTCCAGTTTCTTTTTGGAAGCAATCAGAGGCATGAATTTTCCTCTCAGTACTGCTTTCATTACATTCATAGGTTTGGGTATGTCATGTTTTCCTTTTTATTAAATTCTAGAACATCCTTAATTTCTTTTTTTATTTCTTCTTTGACCCTGCTGTCATTTAATAGAGCATTGAGGCTCGTTCTGTGTCCAGTTATGTGGTCAGTTTTTGAGAAGGTGTCGTGAGATGCTGAGAAGAAGGAATATTCTTCTGTTTTAGGATGATATGTTCTGTAAATATCTATTAATTCAGGTTGGTTCATAGTCTCTGCTAGTTTTATAGTGTCCTTATTCAGTTTCTGTTTCCATCATCTGTCCATTGGTGAGAGTGGGGTATTAAAGTCTCCCACTATTATTGTGTGGGGTGAAGTGTATTTTTTTAAGGTTTAGTAGGGTTTCTTTTATGAATATGGTTGCTTTTGTATTTGGAGCATATTTGTTAAGGATTGAGAGGTCCTCCTGACAGATTTTTCCTCTAATGAGTAAAAAGTATCCTTCATTATCTTTTTTTTTTTTTTTTTGATAACTTTTGTTTGGAAATTTACTTTATTTGATATTAGAATTTCTTTTCCAGCTTGCTTCCTGGGGTCATTTGCTTGGAAGTTTTTTCCAAACCTTTAACTCTGAAATGTCGATCTTTGTCTCTGAGACGAGTTTCCTATATGTAGCAAAATGCTGGTTTTTTTTTATGTATCCAGTCTGATAGCCTATATCTTTTTATTGGGGAGTTGAGTCCATTTATGTTAATAGATATCAAGGAATAGTGGTTGCTGTTTCCTGTTATTATTGCTTTTGTAGGTTTTCTTGCTTAGGAGTTTTCTTGTTTTTACTATGATGTAGTTCTTCTCATTGTATTGGGTTTTCCACCTATAATTCATTGTAGTGCTGAGTTTGTGGTCAGATATTGTGTAAATTTAGTTTTGTCTTGGAATATCTTCATCTCCCCATCTATGGTGATTGATAGTTTTGCTGGGTATAGCAGTTTGGGCTGGCACTTGTGCTCTCTTATTGTCTGCATGATGTCTGTCCAGGCTCTTCAACGTTCATAGTTTCTGTTGAGAAATCGGTGTGATTCTGATTGGTCTGCCTTCATATGTTACATGACCTTTTTTCCTTACTACTTTTAGTATTCTTTCTTTCCTTTGGGCAGTTGGTGTTTTGACTAATATGTTTCGTGAGGAATTTCTTTTCTGGTCCAACCTATTTGGAGTTCTGAAGGCTTGTTTTATCCTCATGGTCATCTCATTCTTAAGGCTAGGGAAGTTTTCTTCTATGATTTTGTTGAAGATATTTACTGTGCCACTTAGTTGAGACTCTTTGCCCTCTTCTATTCCTATTATCCTTAGGTTTGGTCTTCTCATTATGTCCTGGATGTCCTGGCTATTTTGGGTTAGGAGCTTTTTGGTTTTTGCATCTTCTCTGGCTGTTTTGTCTATGTTTACAATGTTGTCTTCGGCCCCCGAGATTCTCTCTTCCATCTCTTTAGTGTATTGGAAATGCTTGCTTCTGTAACTCCTGATTTCTTTTTTAGGTGTTCTACCTCTAGGGTTATCTCTTTTAGTGTTTTCTTTATTGTGTCCATTTTCATTTCAATTTCCTACTTCCATTCCTTTATTTCTTTGGTTCTGTTTTCCTCTAATTCTTTGAGTTCTTTGAGTGTTATTCTTGTTTCTTCTTTAAAAGGTTCTAATTCTTTATGCTTTTTCTTGCTTTCTTGTTTAAGGATCTCAATCATCATCTTGAGGTAGGATTTCGGGTCTGAGTCTTCTTTTTCTGGAGTGTTTGGCATTCTGCTGTTTGCTGTGATGGGAGAGCTGAGTTCTAGTGTTGCCAGGTTGCCTTAATTTCCCTGGGGTACATTCTTTCGCTTTCCTCTTGACATCTTGTTGTCAGTGATTGGTTCTAGTCTTTTCCTTGTACCTGGCCTGTGTCCCTGGATCTCCAGTATTCCTGGTGGTGGATGGTTCTAGTGCCTGTTCTGCACCCAAAATCCGCCGGCTGGGAACAGAGAGCCCAATGCTGGGTTGCTGGTCCTGGATCAAGCAGTGCAGGGGCGCACTTTCAGCATGCTCGGCAGATATCTCTCTGCCCCCTGGCTAGGTGGAACCCCTTCTCACCCGCATGATGTCTGATTTTTAACAGCTTAGTAATATTCCACTATGTAAATGTGTGAAATTTTCCTTAACCATTCTTCTGTTGAGCATCACTTAAATTGCTTTCAATATCTGACTATTATGAACAGAGAAGTGATGAATAAGTTTGAACAAGTGTCTCAGCAGTAGCATGAAGCATCCTTGAGGTGTATGTCTAAGAGGAGTATTGCTAGATCTTGAACTAGACTGATTCCCATCTTCCTGCAGAAACCCTGCACTGATTTTCATAGTGGCTGTATAACACTGTACTCCAACCAGCAACATGTAAGTGTCCCCCTTACTCTGTATCATTACCAGCACGAGCTGTCACTTGTTTTGTTTGATTTAGCCATTTAGACAGGTGGAAAATGAAATATACTTTTGATTTGTAATTCCTTGATGACTAAGTATGTTGAAGATTTCTATAAGTGTTTCTCAGCTGCTTGAGGTTCCACTTTTGAGAATTCTGTTTAAATGTGTACCCATTATAAAAGTTATTATGTTATTTGATATATATATATATATATATATATATATATATATATATATATATATATATATAATATCTCACTTTCTTAGATATATAGTTGTTAAAAATATTTTTCCATTCTGTAGTCTGCTGATTTGTCTGAGTAATGGTCTCCGACTTTTTCATGCAAAAATTTCTCAGTTTCACAAGCTTTTATTTGTTAATTGTTGATTTTAATGCAGGTGTTAATGGTACTGTGCAGAAACTCATTTTTGTGCCAATTAGTTCAATGTTATTATCTACTTTCTTTTCATACAAATTAAATGCATCTGTTTTTTTTGAAGCATTTGATCCAATTGGAGTTGGGCTTTCTGAGAGGTGATAAGAATCCATCTATTAGATTTTGCTGGCCAAGGGTGTATGGATTTATCTTTGGCTCCTCAATTTGACTTCATTGATAAAGGTATCTCTTTATGTCCCAGAAGCATACAGGTTTGTTTTTCCTTTAGGTTCATAGTACATCTTAAAATCAGGAATCATGATACCTCCAGCAGTTAGTGTTTTAACTGTCCTGTTTTGTGGGAGGGGGTTGTTTGTGTGTGTGTGTGTGTGTGTGTGTGTGTGTGTGTGTGTGTGTGTGTGTGTGAAAAACTCTACTAAAGCTCAAAGCTTATATTACACTACACATAATAATAGTGGGAGACTTCAACACCCTACTCTCATCAATGGACATATCATCGAAGCAGAACATGAACAGAGACACAGTGAAATTAAAAGAAGTTTTGAACCAAATAGATTTAACAGACATCTAAAATATTTTATCATAAAACAAAAGAATATACCTTCTTCTCAGCACCTCATGGCACCTTCTCCAACATTGACCATATATTTGGTCACCAAAAAGGCCTCAGCAGTTACAAGAATATCGAAATTATCACATGCATCCTATCATATCACCATGGACTAAGGCTGGGCAGACAATGATTGTTCTTATTTCACAAGATAAAATAGTTCTGTTTCAGTTTCTTAAATGACCTTGTTTGAACTTTAGTAAGTAGTATGTATCCAGAAAATTATACAATTATTTTAGATTTTCTAATGTTGTGTATTTTTTAGTTACTGTAGTTATATTTTTACTTTGATTTTTGTTTTTGTTAATTTGGATATTCTTTCACATGGTTTTAGTTAATTTGGATAAGTGTTTGTCAATCTTATTTATTCTCACAAGGAATCACCACCTATTAATCTATTGATTCTTTGTATTTTTTTATTTACAATTTTTGTTTGCATTTTGTTGATTTTAATTCTGAGATTGATTATTTTCTGCCATCTACTCCTATTGATATTTTGTTGTTGTTGTTCTTATGTTGTGTTAGAGATTTCATGTGTGCTATGAAGTTGCTCATATGAGATCTCTGAAAATGTTTAATGTAGGAACTTAGTGATATGATTTTTTTCCCTTAGGGCAGCTTCATCATTTCCTACTAGTTTAGGTGTGCAGTATATTCATTTTCATTCAACTCCAGAAAAACTTTGAGTATGTTTTTTTTCTAAATTCTGCCTTGCCCCATTTTCATTGAGCAGATACTTGTTCGGTTTTCTTGACTTTGTAAACTTCCCGTTGTTTTATTACTTGGTTAAAACCATGGTAGCCTTGAATGATTTTCTTCATTTCTTTCTACTGTTTATGTTTTCATATAGTTTTTAAAAACATGTGTTTTTTTCTTTTTAAGGACTTCTACCATATCCATATGGGCTGTTTTTACTTGTGCTTCACATACATTGGCATATGGTAGGGTTGCTGGGCTTTAGTCGAAGCAAACTATTGTGTATATTATTATTCATTTTTATTTTGCTATCTAGGCATCATAGATTGGAAAGAATGTAACTCTGGGTGCCTATATCTATATCTGATCTTGTCTTTGTTGGCTCAGTATTTTGTTCCTTGGTTTCTGTTTCCTTTCTGGTTCTTCAGATAATGTGGTGGCTGTGTACTTCCTGTAGAAATTCCATCCAGAGTCCTGATTTGTATGGTTACTGGCATTTCCAATTAAAATGTGGTTTTGTAAACTGAGGTCTGAAATTTTAGAATGGGGATGGGCTGGGAAGATGGAGAAGAGGAGTAAGAGGGAGGGAAGGATGGTATTTCAGCAGGATCTGCTTAGTCCCCTAGGTATTGGGCTAAGAGTTCCTGGAGGACACAACAGAAGACTGCTGCAGAGCTGAGGATGAGACTGTGCAATTGCACTTGAATAAATCTAGGAAGAAGAGGCAAGATCTTCAACTAGCCTATCTGCTGTGATACCAAGTGTAGTTTGTGGGTTTCCAGCAAGTGCTTGCTGGATGTAGAGCTTAGAAAAAAAGGAATGTGTCTGTGGAGGAAGGGTATCATGTACAAAATCTCCTGCAAATTGACAGAATGGGGGAGGGAGTCTTCAACAGGCCTGTAACAGTGCTGGGTATGAGATAAGAGGGTGTGATTTTGAAAAGGAGAGAGAACTATCTCAAATTTTTACCTACTTTATGACCATAGTGGGTGTATATTATTTTTAAGGCCTTATAGAACCTTTTGAGTTTGATTGTCTCATCAATTTTTCTATCTCTACCATATTTGTAGATAATCACATGGCAGTTGTGTAGATGTATAACTTTCTGTAACTAATGTTCACTCTAGCCTTACTTTCTGAATGAGTCAAATATTCACAATATGCACAGAGGATTAAAAAACTACAATTCATTTTGTCAAACCCAGTACTATTGTAAGTATAAAATCTTACCGCAATTATAACTGTGATCATGATGTGGACATAATCAAATTGATTTAGTAAAAGGACAAACCTGAAGTGTATTTTGTAGTAAAGAAAAATACACAAAATACTGTCTGAATTTAATTTAGAAATGTATTTGGTATTGCACAATTGTAGTTATGTGCTAGAAACTGCACAACCACAACAGATAAATTCTGGAAAGCAAAACAGGAAGATAATAGCTTTCTAATGTAGTATAAGGGCATATATTATGCATGGTACTCATTCTTAAATGGACCAGATCTCTAGAACTAAAATTGTATAGGGAAACACTACTATCTTACTAAGTTCCTCATAAATCTTAGAAGGCTTACATTTTAATCTGTTCAATTTAGGCCTATTTCATTTTGAGTTTTTAAAAATTTAGAAATGGTTTTGAGCACTTCATATAGGAATACTGCATCTGAATCCTTCTTTGTCTCCTTTCAATTTCTTCTGTGTCCCTAACACCTTTTCAAGCTTATATATATACAAACATATTCACAAACACAAGTACATATGTACACATGCATATACATACTTCACACACACATAAATGTACACACACATGCACGCATATATACTTACATGTTGAGTTGGTTTAGTTTTGCTTATATGTTTTTAGTGCTGACATCCTGAAATTTGAATAATTTATCTAAGGGTCATCTTTTTCTTATCAACCATAAATTAATGAATTGCCTACAGCTTTTCTTCTGGGATAAAGACTTGTAGAAATTCCCTCATCCACATTTCAATAACATTTGTAATTTTACAGATAGATTCTTTTGTATATTGCTAGTTTAGGGAATATCTAGTGACAAATTAATCAATCAACATTTTGTCAAATAGTCTCCTTTGAATGTGATAAACATGCAATAACTCCTCAAATATAGTAATACTTTAGCAAACAATGCACATAGTACTCCTAAAATTGAAAATTTATTGTGTTTTTAATAGCTGCATAATAACTTCTATAAAATTATTTTCATTTTGTTCTTACAATATTTCTCCTTATAATTTAATGATTTTATTGTTTGAATGTTACGTGTCTTACCAGATCATTAGTTTCAATATTAGGTCTCCAGCTGTGTCACTATTTTTAAAGACTGAGGGACCTTGAGTTAGTGGGCTAGGAATTTCCCATTCAAGCAAAATCTTTCCATGCTTCCTGGTCTACGGAAGTCGATATCTGAACCCTGAGATTTACTGCCATGGATTAAGTACCTGCAACTATACCATATACCTTAAACTAGATTCCTTTAAACTATAAGTCAAAAGGAACTTCATTAAATGTTTTTTGTCATGATTTTGGTCACAGTGACAAGGAAAATTAACAATTACAGGAAATTAGTGCTGAGAGGTGACACATTGCAGTGATAATCATGACTATGTGGTTCATAGGATTGGAGAAATGAATGGTGAGAAGAGATTCTCAAAGGTTGAGTGGAATTCTAAAGAAGTCCTAACTAGATATCAATAGGTTAGCAGGCCCTACTGGTAGAGGTGTGGATGATTAGAATGACAACAGAAAAGCAATTAGGAAAAATGTTTAGAAAACTTCAGAGGAAACATAATAAATACTTAGTATGCATGCACAAATTGTTCTTAAACAGTAGCTTAAAATAAACAGATTAAAATAAGTTTCCAGAAATCCATATCAGAGTTTATTAAGTAAGTGTTCTAATTGGTATTAAGTAATTCGTACATTTTTTGATAGAAGAAAACTCTTGGAAGGAAATGATCTTTAGCGTTCATGGCTCAGAAGGATATAATGTCATGATTTGGCATGGCAGTCTGTGTTTTATACATGTCTGCAGAAGCTTGCACCACAGCTTGCTATGCCTCGTTAAGTTGAGAAGCCGCAAAGACCTCAGGTCAGAATCTAGTGCAGCATTAGTCTATCCCTCCACACACACTCAATGATTTACTTTCCCCACTACAGGCAGTTGTGCATGGACTATTCACACTCATGAATTTGGAGAAATATTTTATATCAAAGCTATGAAATTTCCTCCCTGATCCACATATCTATAGTAATCCCATAATAACTCCAGATAGAAATTTCCTTACATTCTTAACAATGAAACACTTTTTAAAAGTTGAGAATCTTTTCTGATACATACATGACTCTCTTAACTGTGAGACCCATGTCAAATGAGTGCAAACCCAACACAGCAAGCACTCTAAGGAACACTTAGGCCTTTGTATTGGCTTCATCTGCATTCCAGTTTTCTGGTTAGTCCCAGAAGCTTAAGGCTCAGTCTTCCACTTTCTTTGACAGTTATCCCCTGTTCATGGTCCTCAAAATCATGTGATAGATAAGAGGTATTAAATTTTATATTTTCAAATTAATGAACAACCCACACAGGAGACATATGAGTTCATACTAGATATTGGGCTCTAGGGAAACAGCTTAGATACTTTTTGTGGTTGTTGTTTTGTTTAGTTTTGTTTGATTATTTATTTTGTTTTGCTTTTTTGTTTGCTTGCTTTGTTTTTGAAGATTGCTGTTGACATCTATGACTACCCAATTTTGTGCTCTACATGAATTCAAAATACGAGGATAATGCTAGGTTTCCAAAATTGTTAGAGAATTGAAAACGAGACAAAAGAATGAGTAAACCAAAGAAGCAACAAAGTTTAGGATTCAGTGTATAAGAACCATCATTGAACTATCCCGTAATCAATATAAAATACTGAATATTCTGATCCTGAGTATTCTAGAAGTTGAAGATTGGACACAAGGGCAATGTTAGAATTAGAGAAGCTTAACAAGAATTGAGTCAGTGGTGTGTCTGAGTATAACCATATCTTGTCATCAAGGAAGCTAGGCAATGATAACAGAATCATGTCTTTTAACAAGTATCACGTGTACTACAGGAATTCTTACCAGCTGAAACCCAGTAATATGGATAGGATCTCACACTGTCTGGCAAATTTCTGAATCCACATATACTAGTATTGCAAGCCTAGGCCAAAAGTTGGTGTCAAGAGTCTTTCAGGCTGCATTTAAAGAGCAACACAAAGCAGCACCAGTAGTTGTCAATAAAGATTATATCATCTTTTTCTCAATAGAATAAATTTTTGGTTCTCTCTTTGCCCCATTTACTGTGAGAATGAAGACCATTCTCAGCAATCAGATGGGAGACATTCCAGAAAATGTTGACATCACTCTGAAGGGGCAAAGTCATTGTGAAGGGCCCCAGGGGAGCTCTGGTGAGGAGCTTCAATCACATCAATGTAGAACTGAGTCTTCTTGGAAAGAGAAAGAAAAGTCTCCTGTGTTGACAAATGGTGGGGTAACAGAAAGGAATGATCAATCCTTACACACCAAGAAAACGTTGACTAATTCTGGGTTACATCCTGTTTTACATGTACTTTTTGCTCATGGTAACTAGTAAGAACTTAATGCAGAGTATCAAACCTTAAAGAAAAAAAAAAAAAAAAGCCAAGCCCTGACAGAAATATATTTGTATATATTTATGCAAAAATGTTAAATTTTCTTTCTTTTATCTTTGTTTTTTAAGATAAAGTTAAAAATAAGAAAGGAACTGGCCACTGTCAGAAACATCTGCAGTCATGTTCAGAGCACAATCAAGGGTGTTAAGCTGGGCTTCACTTAAAAGATGAGGTCTGTGTATGCTCACATCCCTATCAACGTCATTATTCAAGAAAATGGGTTTTTGGTTGAAATCTGGGTGAAAATACGTCTGCAGGGGTTGGATAAGGACAGGTGTTGCCTGTTCTGTCTCTCAAGCCCAGGAGAATAAATTAATCCTTGAAGGAAATGATATTGAACTTGTTTCAACTTCAACAGCTCCGATTCAGAAATTCACAGCAGTTAAAAACAAGGAGATACAACCATTCTGGAAATCATTCTGGTGGTTCCTCAGAAAATTGAACATAATAATAAATAAAGAACCAGTTGTTCCACTTCTGAGCATATACCCCAGAGATTCTCCAACATACAATTAGGAAACATGCAGTACAATGTTTATACCAGCCCTACCTATAATAGCCAGAAGCTGGAAAGTACCCAGATGTCCTTCAGTAGAGGAATGGATACAAACATTGTGGTATATTTACACAATGGAGTACTACTCAGCTATTAGAAACAATGACTTTGTGAAATTCCTAGGAAAGTGGATGTGTCTAGAGAATATCATCCTGAGTGAGGTAACTCAGTTGCAAAAGAACATACATATTATATAGTCTCTGACAATTGGATACTAGCCCCAGAAAGCTCTGAATACCCCAGAAACAACTCACAGTACATATGAAGCTCAAGAAAACAGGTCAAAAATGGAAAGCCTCAGTCCTCCTTAGGAAAAAAAAGAATAAGTGTATAGCACCCTCTCAGAGTGTGGTATACCTGGTCTTTAAATCATTAATAATACAAGATCTAAGAATATAGCCTTGTGGTAATATTTGGTATTCAAAAATCATTATGTTTAATCTATACACAAAAAGAAATCTCTGTTTCCATGTTACATTCTATTCTACATGTACTTTATGCTTATGGTAACTAGTAAGATTTCAATGCATACTATCAAACTTCTAAAAGAAAGTACTGCAAAAATACATTCATATAATATTATGCCAAAATGTCTTTAAAAATCTGTATATATATCTCTCTTTTTATAAATAAATTTGTAAGAGAAAAATATATAAAACCTTTTATGTTTTAGAATATTATTAAAAAACAAGGAGATCAGAAATTATTTGGAAATTATACTAGTTACAATGATTTCAATGCATACTATTAAACCTTTAATAAATCAAGTATTGAAAAAAATGGATTCATATAGTTTTATGCCAAAATCTTTGTTTTTTTAAATAAATTTGTAAGAAAAAATTTAAAAAAAGGAATCCTGAGATATGTTCAATTTAAAGGTTCAACATAATGAATATTATTCTGGTTTTTGCAAGTGGTATATAGTTATTTACATATTTAGAAAATCTCAATTTTTCTTTTTTTCTTACATCTTTGGCATATGATATGTCATATGATATTACACCTAATTAAAACAAATATGACTATTGGCATTCTAAAAAGAGAAAGAGAAAAGAAAGTGTTTGGATGTTATCTATGTGTCTGAGAATAGCACTGTGCAGCAGCCTGACCTGTGAGGCCTTAGTTTCCCAGCTCCAGAAACAAGATCCAGGTCAGAAGAATAATTTGGGGACAATAAAAAACTTATATCCTGAAAAAAAAACATTTTCAGTGTAGCTTATTTACATTTATGTACAGCATAACTAGGTAATAGAATTGTCTCTCTAGTTTCTGCATCTTAACCATCATTTTGTATACTAACCAGTTCTCCAGGGAAAATGTATGTATGGAATGTATGTAGGTATGTATACCTATATGTGTATTCTGAATATATATATATATATATATATGAGTGGTATATGAATGTATATATATCATATGTGTATGGTAAAGTTTGTGTGGTGGGAGTATACGTGTGTATGGGTGTAGGGATGAATGTGCATGTGTATATTAAAAAAGTTTATTTTTTTCTATTATTCTTATTTACATTCTATAATAACATAATTTCATTATTTCACATTTACCTTAATGTCAACAGAGGTGTTTTGTTTGTTTATTTTATTTCTTTCTTTCTTGTATGGCAAATATGCACTATTATATTTCCATTCCTATTTTTTAGTTATTTTAATTTTTAAAGTTATTTCTTTTATTTTTGAGATTATTATATAATCTCATTATTCTTACCCTCCTTTTCTTTTTGTTTTGAAACAGGACCTTGCAGTTTCTGAGACTGACCTTGAGCTCATTCTTTGGAGCAAATATACCTAGAACTGGTAGAATCTTGTCTTAGCCTAAGGATTGCTTTCTCTGCTATGTGTTACCTCTGAGTCATTGATTCTCTTAAGGAAAAGATGACCATAGCTTCCCCAAAGCACACAACAGATCCAGCATGCTGTTTGTGTTTCCGAAAGCATTGGAACCTATCTTCTTTTTCATCTGCCTTAGGAGAGATGAAAAAGCCTCATGGCCGGGCAGAAGGGGGACACTATCTGGAATTGCTCTAAAATACAGACATGCAGGGCTAAAATTAAATGTTATATATAATTATTTTTTATTTTATCGCAAAGAAAAATTAAATTGTGTCTCTAGTTTTATACTGGATCCATTTTTCAGTAAATTTTAACAGACACACAATTGGTGAAATAAAGCTCCTCTTTAGATTTTCTTCCATTTGCTAGGTTGGATATGAATTTTACTCTTTCATATAGCTTTATTTTTTAAGAAACATCACTGAATAAAATTGTAACTATCAAGGGTATGTCTACCAAGACTGTGGGACTTAAAGGACTGCAGTGTGATTATGCTTCCTCATGCAGTGTGCCAAGGGGAATTACTTCAAGGGCTTACATACTGGGCAAAAACATTTGTTGGTAAAATCTAGATGATTGAAGCAAGATGTTTCATGTCTGGATTATGCAAATAGTCATCTATATTCCATCCCAGTCTGTGTGTGTACCCAGGGCTTTTATTTCAGGCTTTCAAGTGCTGTCCATCCATATTCATAGAAATCACATGAAAGGGCAAGGTCTTGGTCTCAGTAACTACAGCTCCAGCTCTGCCCATCGAAATTCAGACAATTCATCTCTGTGTTCATCATCATATATAATATCTGATGTCTCTTATCATTCATTAAATAAAGTTAAAATGTTGGGTAAAATAATCCCTACCTTATATATTAGCTTGTAGAGAAATCAAATGGTACATCCATATGTAAGTCACTTTGAAGAACAAGAACTTCTTATGTTAAATCATTTTTATTGCTATTAATAAAATCAAATGCTTATGTGCAGTATTGTTATAAAGAAGAGAAGGTTATTTTTTGCTTATGAACCCAAAGTTTAAAGTTGAGAGTTTCTCCTGGTGATGGCCTTCTGGCTGGAAGAGTGGTTTTCCTGAGGCCTTTCAGGACATCATTTGTTAAGCAATAAGGCATTTGCATGACTTTCATAGCCTCTGGGTTCTTTCCCTTTTCTGAGCTTATTGTATGACAGTTTTATATATTTACATAATAAATATTTTAATGCAATGTCGTTCCAAGTATGAACATATATTTCTCATGTAATGTATATGCTGCTATCAAATAATTTGAAATAAATGTTATTCAGAGTATATTGTTAGGTAATTATATAGTTGCAAATACATTTCAATATTGATTTTTTTACCAGAACATAACATTTACACTGACATCTGCCACTGGAACTACATCCCGCTCATTTAGGACTTATGTAGAATGTTATAGACTCCTTGCTCCCTAACCAGTGCTGTCTCTGGTGCTGATTACGTCTTTTTAATTCTGAATTCTGAGACTTCTTAATGATTTTCATATTGGCTCACTTTGAGTTTTAAAAATAAGGTCTATCTATATCAAGCAAACTACAAAAATCATTTGAGTTTCATTTTATTTTATTTTTTAAGAATTTATTTATTGTATATGAGTACACTGTACTCTATTGCTGTTTTAGACATACCAGAAGCGGGCATCGAATCTCATTACAGATGGTTGTGAGCCACCATGTGGTTGCTGGGACTTGAACTCAGGTCCTCTGGAAGAGTAGTCAGTGCTCTTAACCTTTGAGTTCCCTGAGTTTCACTTTAAATTTGACTATGTTGAAAAATAAAATTATTTACATGTTTAAAATTATATTCAGATTAAATTGTTTTCAATTTCCTAGTCTTTTAATTTTTTATATGATCATATATTACGTGTGTGCCCAGTGCTCATGGAGATCAGAAAATAGAGTCAGATGACAAACATTTGGCATTACAGATGGTAATGTAGTACCATTTGGGTTCAGCAAACCAACTCCTAAGTTCTATACAAGAATAATAGTATTTCAAAATAACTGAGACATTTCTCAGGGTTCAGACATTTACTAATTTAAAGCACATGTCTTTTCATTTTTTTAACATTTTTTTCTTTTTTATTAAGTATTTTCTTCACTTACATTTCAAATGTATCTGCTTTCTCAGTTTCCCTTCTGGAATCCCCCTAAACCTTGCCACTCCCTGACTCTACAGGATTGTTCCCTATCTACCCACTCCTCCCCATCTCCCATCTTGGGGGTATTGAGCTTCACAGAGCCCAGGACCTCTCTTCTCCTTGATGCTTTATAAGCCCATCCTCTACTACATATGTTGCTGGAACCATGAGTCCCTCCATATACTCTTTGGTTTGTGCTTTAGTATCTGGGAACTCTGAGGGTTCTGGTTGATTGTAGAATAAGATTAATATCTAACATGTTTGTCAATAAGAGAACTGCCAGAGAAGCATTCTGTAGACACTTATCTGGTCAGTGTGTTGTGTAGTTAAATTTGCTTTTGATGGACTAAGGGAAACTGGAAACATGGATCTAACTGAATCCTCTTTTTATAGCCAGATTCCACAAAATAAAGATCAGTTTCACCTCTTTCCACCTCTTCTTTAGTTACCTGTCTATGTCTTTGGTATGTTAGTGGCAACAGCCAGCAGAAGTCCACTTTAGTTTCTCATAGTTCTGATTCATATTCACTGGATAAGTTGAGTGAGTTAAGAGGCATGAGAAATGGGAATGGTGATAATGATTTAGTAGGTCTACATGAGTGTCATAATCACAAGTCCAATGTAAAGCGGAAAAGATACTAATGACTTAACCAACAATGTCTTTTAAGGAAAGACTATAGGGCAAAACTCACCTGACATACTGTAACTTCAGAAAAACGTAGTCAAGATCAAATCAATAGTGTCAAGGGAAAGTCACTGTCATGCAAAGAAATTCTTGCTCAGTCAAACAGGAATTGAGCTAATTATCTCCTAGTGTGAGAGTCAGACTGACAATTGCACACATATGAAAGGAATGTCACCATGACAAGTATTGGTATGTAGACTACAGAAGTTCAGATATGGCGCTTTAGTACACAGATGTGGCAGTGCTTCATCTTAGGACTTTTTGTCCAGACATTCTGTGACATTTTATCCCTTTATACCTGCATGCTAATGAACTGTCATTAATCTTTTATACTTCTATGTGCAACTATCATCGCTCACTGTCATTATGCCCCCTGAGTACACACCTGCAGGCTGTGATCTGTCTAATTGTCCTTTCAGCAAACTGCATATTCACATTTTCTAGGTAAAATCCTAGTGGCATCTCAAATTTAATCCCCTGTGAGAGACAGAGAAAATAGAGGGAAGGAGAGGGAGAGATAGAGAAACAGAGCGAATGGGGGACTTGTGTATATGTGTGTTTGAGAACTTGGGCCAGAAAAATAACTCCTCTTGTCACATAATAATTAAAACAAAAATGCACAGAACAAAGAAAATATTGAAAGTAATAAGAGGAAAATGTCAAGTAACACATAAAGAAAGATCTATCAAAATTATAACAGGCTTCTCAACAGAACTCTAAAAGCCAGAAGATCCTGGGCAGATGTCATAGAGACCCTAAGACAATCCAGCAAAATTCACAATTGCCATAGATGGAGAAACCAAGGTATTACAAGACAAAACCCAATTTAAACAATATACCTCCACTAATCCAGCACTACAGAGGACAATATAAGGAAAAGTCCAACACAAGGATGGAAACTATACCCAAGAAAAAAATAAGGAATTAATCTTTTATATCAACCTAAAAGAATAGAAATGCACAAACATAATTCCACCTCTAACATCAAAAATAACAGGATCCAACAGTCCTAAAATCTCTCAACAGCAGTGGACTTATTCACCAATAAAAAGACAGGTTAACAGACTGAAACAGGATCCAGCATTTTGCTAAAAGCAGAAAATGCCCTTGGTGACAGAAACAAACGTTACTCCAAAGTAAAAGTCTGCGAAAATCTTTTCCAAGCAAATGGTCCCAAGATAAAAGCTGGAGTAATCATTCTAACATCCAAAAAAAAACATAGACTTCCAACCAAAAGTTACCAAAAAGTTGGGGAAGGACATTACATACTCATCAAAGGAAAAACCCACGAAAATGAACTGAGCATCTGTGCCACAAATGCAAGGGTACTAACATTTATAAAAGAAATGTTACTGAAGCTCAAAGCACACATTGCACCTCACAAATAATAGTAGATTTCAACACCCCACACTCACAGGTGGACAGATCATGGAAACAGAAGCTAAATTGTGACAAAGTGAAAGTTCTCACCCTAAAACAAAAGAATATACCTTCTTCTCAGCATTTCATAATACCCTCTCAAAAGTCAGCCATATACGTGGACACAAAACATACCTCAACAGATACAAGAATATTGAATTAATCTCACGTATTCTATCAGACCACCATCAACTAAATTCAATAGCAACAAAAGCAGAAAGCTCACATACAGCTAAGAAAAAAGAAAGAAAGAAAAAATAATACTTTTTTGAATTCAATGAATATGAAGGCCCACATACCCAAACATATGGGACACAACTCAATGTCCTACGTGCCTCCATAAAGAAATCAGAGAGATTATACACTAGCAGCTTAAGAGCTCATCTGAAAGCACTAGAACAAAAAGAAGCACATGCACCCAAGAGGAGTAGTCAGCAGGAAATAATAAAATCAGTCCTGAAATCAACCAAGAAGAAGCTGCAGCTTCTAAAAGAAGGAAAGAAAGTTTTCGCTAAAAGAATATCCCCAGATAAGCTATAGATTTAACTTTGTACCATTGTAATGAAAGACAGGACATCAAAGAATCTTTAAGCAGCTCACATTGGACTTGAAGTTTACAGGAACACAAAGCAAAAAGCAAAAGCAAAAACAAAAACAAAACCACAAAAAAGGCACAAATGGGATTGTAGTAGGGGAAGAAGAATCTGGAACAATTATGGAGGTCAATATTCTCAGAACTCATTGTTGAAACTTTAAAATAACTAATAAAAGTGGAAGTAAATATCAGACATTTTTTTTAACTCATGCTGATTTACTTTTAAAACATGTGTGAAGACAAAGAAAAAGAAAAAGAAAAGAAAACACTAAGCAGTTACTTAACTCCTTCTTTAGTATTCTCATATAATCTGTGTTTACAATTATTTCTCTGGATATTTGGCAAATGATTTTTTGTGACATTTCATTATTTTAAGAAGCAGAATTAGAGCCTAGAAATTAAGCTGTCATTTAGTGGGCAAATATAGTATCTTTAGAAATTAAGCCAGATAAAATGTTGAAATAAGCAATGAAGGTCATACCTATAGCCCCCCACTTCCCTAGGTCTTGGTAAGAGGCAGAAGGAAGGAGAGTTTGAAATAATCTTGGGGTTAGAATTAAGCGAAAGCCAAGCTTAAGCAGCACAGTAAGACTCTGGCTCAAAGACCCGTGTCTTGTGATATAACTTAGTTGTCGAACACTTTCTTAGCACATGCTATTAATGCTACAATTATTTTAAGGCAGAGAATAGGGAGAGTGAATGGGAGTGGAATTATTCATGTTCTCAGGTCAGAGAGATGGTTGTATAATATTTAAACAAAAGAAATAATACATTTGGAAAGCAATGAAACCTCTGTAATTTAAAATCTCTAAGATTCTTCAGTAGACTGAATATGAGGTTATCTAGGGAGCAATACAATTATAAAGAAAAATTAATATAAGTATATAATATCTCCCTGGAGAGAAATTGCAACTCTGTATGAAACATGTTTGCTACTGTGGGAATGGGATGAACCTGGCTTCTTCTCTGAAGTATATTAAAGGAATGTTGGCTTACTGCTTATGTTAGAAAACAGAATTCAGAGATAGGGAAAGTAGAGAAGTGGAAAAAAGACCAAAATCCCAATCATGTGTTGTACACCTTCTCCCAACCAAAGGAAAAAAAATACAGGAATGTCCATGAGCCAGGGAACCCAAGCAAGGAAGTAGCTTATGTCTTACTGTAAATCAGTTCTTACAGTTCAGAAGAACATTTATGACTACTTATAATTAAATATGTCCATTGTCCATGTTAATCACATGCTATACATTTAACAAACAAAATCATGGCCCAGAAGTAGCCAAGGGGTTGGAGTTACTTTTTAGGGACCCACTAATTCTATTTTTGTCAGCCCTCGGTACACCTGGATTAATTTAGCATTTGGGAAAAGATACTTACCAACTCCACATCAGATAGAGGCCTAATATCCAAGGTATACAAAGAACTCAAAAATCAAGATACCAGAGAATCAAACCACCCTATTAAAAATGGGGTACAGACTTAAACAAAAAGTTCTCAATTGAGGAATATCGAATAGCTGAGAAACATCTAAGGAAGTGCTCAAGAGGGAAATGCAAATCAAACACCTCTGAGATTCCACCTCACACCTGTCAGATTGGCCAAGATCTAAAACTCAGAGGACAACAGATGCTGGCGAGGATGTGGAGAAAGAGGAACACTTCTCCACTGTTGGTGGGATTGTAAACTGATACAACCGCTCTGGAAATCAGTCTGGAGGTTCCTCAGAAAAATGGTCATAGTACTACCTGAAGACCCAGTTATTCTACTTCTGGGCATTTACTCCAGAGATGCTCCAACATACAACAAAGATACATCCACCACAATGTTCATTGCAACTCTATTTATAATAGCCAGAAGCTGGAAAGAACAGAGATGTACTTCAGTAGATAAATGGATACAAAAATTGTGGTATATTTACACAATAGAGTACTACTCAGCTATCAGAAATAATGACTTTATGAAATTCTTAAGAAAATGGTTGCATCTAGAGAATATTATACTGAGTGAGATAACCCAGTCACAAATGAACAGACATAATATGCAGTCACTGATAATGGGATACTAACCCCAGAAAGCTCTGAACACCCCAGAAATAACTCACAGACTGTGTGAAGTTCAAGAAAAAAATAATATATTTTAATTAAAATAGAAATGTATCACACCCCCCTTTCCTCCCTACAGACCCTCCCAGTTTCTTTCCTATCCCCTCAATTTAATAGCCTCTTTTCCTATATTATTGTTACATATATACATATGTGTATGTATATGTACCCACAAATACTTAATTACAACCTTAAAAATGTATTCGTATACTTTTATGCAAAAATGCTTAAAAATTTGTACATTTATCTTCGTTTTTTAAAATATAGTTTAAAAAATATTTTAATGCTTGTGTCAAAACCAACTCGTTTTGTCTCACTCCAACTAAAGAAATGAGCAAAGACTTTCTGATAAAGCTTATAATGCCATGTAACAATTCCATTTAATCACCATCTTGCTTACTGGACTTTTCAAAGGCTATAACAAAGAAATGTGGTAGAAAATCTAAATGTTGATTTATTTCTGAAATCATTGAATTATACTCTAGGTAGAATATGCATTTTTTCAGACTTATTGCATTTAACATTGGGAACTGAGAGGCTAGAGTTAAATAAAATATACAAACTAATCAGTAAGAATAGAAAACTGGCTATACTTTATCTATACTGGGAATCTGTTGATTTTCTATGAAGTCTTCAGCTTTTGGACCTTGTTAAATGGCTCACTCTGTAGAGCTGAAACAAGCTGTGTGGTATTTACTATGAAACTGCATATCCAACATGACTATGAGAAAGTGTGAGGTACAGGCTACATAACTTCACCACTGCAGTAACCCTCCTCGAAAATACTGCTCTTTCCTCTTGAAAGTGTACAACCTCACTAAAGGTTGTTCTCCTTTACCCATGCAGCAGGTAGTCTGAACATTTTAAACGTTCCTCTGGATACTGTAGATAATGTAAAAGTGGTTGTGTGTTAGAAGGTAGAAAGAAGGTTTGGCTGCTAGAAGCACTGGTTGCTCTTCTAGAGAACCAGGTTCCATTCTAAGATGCCAAATGGATTTACAACTGTTTACAGCTCCAATGTTAGATGGCCTAATGGCCTCAGTGGGCACCAGGCACACATGTGGTACATCAATATCTATGAGGCTGATGCATCTATACATGTAGAATGAGGTTGGATAATTTTTTAAAAAAATAATGGAAGTTTGAATGTTTATATATAGCCTTTATTGTACTTCTTATATATTCTTTTTTTTTTTTTTTTGTTTAGTCCACCACAAGTATTGCAAATAAATTATGTGGGATACTTTAATCCACAAGTAAACAATGAAAAGGAGATGAGGTACTTTATGACACAAATTTTGAAAACAAAATGCCATTGATTGAAGTAAAACTGGACAGAGTTAATGTATTTCTGCCTTGTTAAGTTAGTGCTGGTGGCTTAGAAAATTAATGTAACCAAGAAAGACTAAATAGTTAGAAATGCTGGGCACTTCTGTAGATGGGGGCAAGACACGAGATGCTTAATAAATGCCTATTGTAAGGATAACACTGACTCTAGAGTTCCTACATCACCATGGCAGCAGGAATGCCTGACCTAGAGCAAAGAAGTTGCCCCAGATCCCGAGGGCTGAAAACCCTGTACAGATTCCAATGTTGGAGAGCAGGCAGTTAGAATCATGCCAAATGGGAAAACAGCAGCTTAGAATCCTTATTTTCTTTCTATTTAAAAAAAGGTTTTAGACACTTTTATAGAATCATAAAACAATAAATTTTAAAGAAAAACCTGCAGCATATACCACGTAAATCTTTAAGAAATAAGTTTTAAAGGAAGTACAAAAATAAAAAATAAAATTACATGAACCAGCAAAAGTTACAGTAATAATTACAAAAGCACAATATTATTTTGAGTTTCCAAGACAGGTGTGTGTGTGTGTGTGTGTGTGTGTGTGTGTGTGTGTGTGTGTGAGTGTGTGTGTGTGTATGTGTGTGTGTGTATATGTGTGTGTGTATGTGTGTGTGTGTCAGTGTCTGTGTCTGTGTGTGTGTGTGTCTGTGTGTGTGTATGTGTGTGTAGCCTTGGCTGTCATGGAATGAGCTCTGTAAGGCAGAATGTCCTCGAACTGATAGAGATCCCCTTCTCTCTGTCTCTGCTGGCATTAAGAGCAAGAACTACTACTGCCCTGATAACAATATTAGCAAAACATTGAGAATGGCACAAATGGTTACATGTGAATATGTACATATGTAAAGTGAAATACAGCAAAAATAATTTATGAATAGTCAAACAGTCAATGTATTACATGTAAATATTAAATATAGTAGATGTAACAGTATATATTGAATTATGAAAGTGTCTACAATGTAAATAGCTAAAAATACTGGAAGATCTAGGGTAAAAATAAAAAGAAAATTCTACTTTTTACTGTAAGTCATAATGATACGTTTCTTTTTAAAATATTTTAAAGGATATTATCTGTATTTACAAATTGGGTGTTATCCCTTTCCATCAATTCCATCCCTTGCCTCCAACCCCTGCCCCCATGAAGGTGCTTCCTCTGAACCTCCCTCTCCTAACTCAGTATTTTCCTACACTGGGAAAATGACCATTTGCTGGACCAAAGCCCTCTCCTCTCATTGATTCCAGAGGATGAAATTATCTGCTGCATATGCACCTGGAGACATGGGTCTCCCCGTAAAAACTCATTGGTTGGTGGTTTTGTTTTTGTTTTGTTTTGTTTTGTTTTGTTTTGTTTTTGTTTGGTTTGGTTTGGGTTTTTTTGTCCCTGGGAACTGTGGTGGGTTTAGTTAGTAGATCATTTTGCTCTTCCCATGTGGTTGCAGATCATTCCAGCTCCTTCAATCCTTTCTCTAGCTCCTTCACTGGGGTCCACGTGTTCAGTAGGATTGTCTGTACCATTTCTGGCAGAGCCTCTGAGGAAGAGGCATTCGTATCAGACTCCTTCCAGGGAGCAATACTTGGCATCAGCAATAGTTCATGGGTTTAGTGGCTGCACATGGGAAGGATTCCCAAATGAGGCCATCTTTGGATGATCTTTCCTTCAATCCCTGCTCCTCTACTTGTCACATTATTTCTTCCCATGGGTGTTTTGTTCTCCCTTCTAAGAAGGACTGAGGAATCCATCTACTGGTTTTTCTTTTCTTTGAGCTTCATATGTTCTGTGAATTCTTTCTTGAACTTTCTGAGCCTTTGAGGACCTAGTATCCACTTATCAGTGAGTAAGTACCATGAGTGTCCTTTTGTAACTGGGTTACATAACTCAGTATGATTTCTTCAAGGTCCATCCATTTGACTAGAAATTTAATGAAGTCATTGTTTTTGATATCAGAGTAAGCACTCCATTGTGTATATGTACCACAATTTCTGTATCCATTCTTCTGCTGAAGGACATGTGGGTTCTTTTCAGGTTCTGACTATTATAAATAAGGCTGCTATTAACATAGTAGAATATGTGTCCTTGTTAGATGTTGGAGCTTCTTTTGGGTATATGCCCAGGAGTATCATAGCTGGGTCCTCAGTTGTCCAATTTTCTGAGGAATGAGCAGACTCATTTCCAGAGTGATTGCATCTGCTTACAACCCCACCAACAGTGGAGGAAATTTCTCTGAATCCTTGTGAGCATCTGCTGTCATCTCAGATTTTGATCTTAGCAATTCTAACCAGTGTAAAATGGAATATTAGGGTTGTTTTGATTTGCATTCCACTGATGACTAGGGATGTGGAACATTTCTTTAGGTCCTTCCAAGCCATTCAATATTCTTTAGTTGAGAATTTTTTGTTTAGCTCTATACCCCATTTGAAATAGAATTATTTTATTCTCCAAAGTCTATGTTTTTGAGATCTTTGTATACATGTGATACTAGCCCACTATCAGATGCAGGACTGGTAAAGATATTTTCCAAATCTCTTGGTTTCTGTTTTGTCCTTTTGACAGTGCTCTTTGCCTTACAGAAACTTGCAGTTTCATGAGGTCCCATTTGTGCATTCTTGATCTTAGAGCATAAGCCTATGGTGTTCTGTTTAGGAAATTTTGCCTTCTGACTATGTGTTCTAAGCTCTTTCCCACTTACTGTTCTATTAATTTCAGTGTACCTAGATTTATGTGGAGGTATTTGATCCACTTGGACTAGAGCTTTGTAGAAGGAGATAAGAAAGGACTGATTTTCATTCTTCTGCATGCTGACTGCAGTTGAACTAGCAACATTTGTTAAAGAGGCTGTCCTTTTCCCATTAAATGTTTTTATTTATTTTGTCAACAGGCAAGTGACTATAGGTGTGTGTGTTCACTTCTGGGTTTTCAATTATATTCTATTGATCTACCTTCCTGTTTCTGTACAAATAACACACAGTTTTTTATCACAATTGATCTGTAAAAGAGCTTGAGGTCAGGAATGATAATTTCCTGGAAATTATTTTTTTTTATTGTTGAGAATAGTTTTTGCTATCCTGGGTTATTTATTATTTCAAATAAATTTTAAAATTGCTCTATCTAACTCTATGAATAATTGAGTTGGAATTTTGATTAGTATGGCATTTAACCTGTAGATTGCTTTAGGCAAGATAGCTTTTTTTCCTGTCAGTCCTTCCAATCCTTGAGAATGAGAGGATTTCTATCTTCTGAGATCTTCTTCAATTTCCTTCTTCAGAGATTTAAAGTTCCTATCATACAGATCCTTCACGTTGTTGGTTAGAGACACACTAAGGTATTTTATACTGTTTGTACTATTGTGAAGGGTGTCAATTCTGTGTTTTTTTTATCATCCTGTTTACACTTTAAATAGAGGAAGGCTATTGATTTTTGCAGGTTAATTTTATATCCACCCATTGAGTTGAAGTTATCAGCTATAAAATTTCTTTAGTGGAATTTTTGGGGTTACTCAAGTGTAAAGTCATATCATCTGCAAAAAGTTATATTTTGACTGGTTTCTTACGATTTCTATTTATTTGAACTTCTTTGGTGTCTTATTACTCTGGCTAATAATAACTGAATAGGTAGGGAGAGAGTGGGCAACATTGACTAGTCCCGGATTTTAGTGGGATAGCTTCAAGTTTTTCACTATTTAGTTGGATGTTGGAAACTGGTTTTCTGTATGTTGCTTTTACTTTATTTAACTATGGACCTTTAGTTCCTGAGCTTTCCAAAACTTTTAACATGAAGGGTTGTTGAATTTTGTCAAACGCTTTATCAGCATCTAAAGACATGATCAGATCATGTGGTCTATTTTTTCTTTGGATTTTTTTTTTTTTGTATAGTAGATTACATTGATAGATTTCTGTATATTAAAACATCCTTGCATCCCAGTGACCAAGCTTTCTTGATGGATTAATGTTTTGATGTGTTACTAGATTCGGTTTGCAAGTATTTCACTGAGTAATTTTGCATCAATTGTTCATAAGGGAAATTGATTTGAAGTTCTTCTTTGTAGGATCTTTGTGTGGTTTAGAAATGAGCATAATTGTGGCTTTTAAGAATGAGTTGGGTTACGTTTCCTCTGTTTCTATATTGTAGGAGTTTGGAGAGTCGTGATATTAGGTCTTCTATGAGGGTCTGATAGAAATTAGCACTAAACCAATCAGGTCTTAGGCTTTTTTTTTTTTTTTTTTTTTTTTTTTTGGTTGGGAGAATTTTAATGACTGCTTCTATTACTTTTTTTAGATGTTATTGGGTTGTTTAAATGTTTTACCTGATCCTGATTTAAATTTGGTACCTGATACCTGCCTAAAAATGTGTCCATTTCTTCTAGATATTTCATTTTTTTGAAAGTAAGCTTTTGTAGTAGGATCTGATAACTTCGTGAATTTCTTCAGTTTCTGCCGTTATGTCTCCCCTTTCACTTCTAATTTTGTCAATTTGGATACTCTCTTGGTGTCCTCTTATTAGTGTGACTTAAAGTTTTTCAATTTTGTTGATTTTCTCAAAGAACCAGATCCTGGTTTGGTCGATTCTTTGTAAGGTTTTATTTATTTCTGTTTGGTTGATTTCAGCCCTGAGTTTTATTATTTCCACCTATCTGCTCCTTGGGGGTGTATCTGTTTTTGTTTTTCTTCTTTTTTTTCTTTTTTTTGGTCTCTAGAGCTTTCAGGTGTGCTGTCAAGCTGTTAATTTATGCTCTCTCCAGTTTGGAGGCACTCAGATGTATGAGTTTCCCTCTTTGCACAGCTTTCATTGTGTCCCATAAATTTGGGTATGGTGTGACTTCATTTTCACTAAATTCTAAGAAGCCTTTAATTTCTTTCTTTCTTTCTTCCTTGGCCAAGCTTTTCTTGAGTAGAGCATTGTTCATCTTCCATGTATATGTGGATATGTTTCTCTTTAAAGTATGTAAACTTATTGGATGATAAGAATAAAAGCACAGTTGCATTGAAATTATTACATAAATTTATCTTATTAAAGTTAATACCCCTTTATATCTTTTCTTCCTCATTTGATTCTACTCTTATTGAGACTTTGAGTTCTAACACTCTTCATATCTTGAGAAATCCCAGATATTTGTTTTAGACAGAATTACTCTAAAATTGGGAAATTTTTTTCAGACAAGATGTTTTTATATTCATTGAGATTTATTTGTAAACATTTATTGTTTGTATTGTTGTAGTTTCTACATTAAATTTATATATTGGATATGTTAAAAGAATCAAACCAATAATTTAATATAATAGTGACAGGTAGGGTCTAAGAAGTATGGAAATCTAAATTTTTAGGAATCTGAGAATGTTATCTATTTTTTATAACAAATTACCTGCCACTTTGTAGCTTTAAAATAGTAAATTCCATTAGTTTTGTGCATCAGAACTTCATGAGTGTTTATATTAGTGATTGTGACACAAAATAACACAAGAAGCTGACATTGAAATGTGCAAGAAGCAGATATTCAGTTTTTTCTTGGTAGCAGGAATCAAAACTTTTAAGCATATATCTGTGGTTTGGTGGTAGTTATCACATGGCATACCTGAAATAACAAAACTGAAATTGCAAAGTGTTCTTGAATCATCATTAAATATTACTTGACCATCTTCACCAAATTCTGTTCTTTAGTACCCTTCAATCCCAGCACTCAGAAAGTAGACAAAAGTAGATCTCTGTGAGTTTGAGCCTAGTTTGTTCATAATAGAAACTTTCACGATTTGTTGAACTACACACTGAAAGACTATCTCAAAAGAAAATCCAAGAAGTGGTTCTTATTTAAGAGGATATTTAAGACCAATTGTTTGAATCATTTTAATCAAATAAATAATGTGTATTAAAGAATTCATGGATATTATTTACAAAAATGATCACGAATACCAAGTGTTTATTGTATCATTAATCAACTTGATGATTGCTTTTTAAAACACTCTACTATAAAAATACCACAAATAATACACAAAAAATACACAAATAATCATTAATTTGTGTAGTCTTTTAGTTCCATCTTGGACTAAAGTGATATCTGTGTAATACATTATACCACTGTATGTAACTCCTAAATTTAGATTCTTGATTTAATGCATGAGCATGTTTTTAAATACCATCTTTTATTAATAATATGATATGGCAATGAGTTTTTGTAATTTTCCTTATGTTTTTTGAGCAAAAATAAACTATGTAACATAATGAGGGTGTTATGATGATATTTAATAGAGCTATATAATGTAATAATCATAGTATTTACCCTTATTTTCTTCCCTTGAGAGACACCACTGCATAGATGTTACTGATTATGAATATACCAAATCATATAAAGAAAAGCAATTTACTGGAGCTGGCGTGCAGTTTCAGGGGTTTAAACCGCTACCACCAGTACACCAACATGGCAGCACTCAGGCAGTCATGGTTCTGGAAAGGAGCTAACAATTATACATCCAGATTTCTAAGCAAAAGAATTAGCCTCTGGGTTTCACTTGGGCCTCTAAACCTCAAAGGCCTTTTCTAGCGACACACTTCCTCCAACAAAGACATACCTACCACAAGAAAGACACAATTCATAATCCTTCTCTGTAGTATCATTTTCTGATCGCTAAGCACTCAAATATATGAGTCTATGGGGTTGATTGTTATGCAAAGCACCAAATACAAGTCAATGATCTTCAAAGATGATATAATGTAAAACTCAGTTCTTTTTTTTTTTTGTCTAGTAGAAACTCTGACTTATCAATTTATAAATTATTATCATTAGAATAGGGCTTATTATCCATTTTAAAATAATGGATTCACTGTTTCTTTTTCTGAAGAATACATTAGCTCTTAGATAAGTATATTGACAATGGTCAATGGGGTCATTGATATGCTATATTAATATCTATTTTTTGAATTTTCTAATAAAATTTTTGTTTTCAAATAATTTTAAGGGGTTTGCTCTATCAAGGAGTATTGGATTAATTTTATTAATTTGATACATTAGTGAAAATAGAAGACTATTTGTGGTGCAAACAGTGGATATGGAATTTGGCAAGTTTCATGAACCTAATGCTAACAAATGGAATGACTCCAGGGCATCTGGGCTGAGTAAATGTTGGCAGGTTCAGGCAGTTTCTTCACACAAACATTCTGTCCCATCAAAGTTTCTGCTGACTCTCCCTTCACCAATCCTTTTTTTAGAGGCTGAAAGTGGTCTTTAATTGGAACCCTAAATCTAGTAATCTCATTTTCACTAATTACCTCTGGAAAAACTGTTGCTCCAAATGAAATCACTTCTTGAAATACTGACTATTGAGGTCATAAGATAAATATAAGAAAAACAGAAAGTTTAATTCATAAGACCATGTTATATTTTTAGAAAACTTAAAATGTTTAAATTACATACAATTCAAGTAGTATAGTATATAAATTATGTGAGAGGAAGTTAGATGCATAATTTTATTAGTGTTGAATTATCATCATTACCTCTTCTCTCTAATTTTATGTTTTCATTACTCTACACTGAGTAGACTGTTAATTGCTAAACTTATCAAATAATACATAATTAAAAAGATGTTGGCAAGATGCTGATGCTATATGCGACTGACACCCATCAAAAATGTTGCAGATGTAAGCTTGAGGCTTATGTTTTGTGCATGGAAGTAATTATTTACAATTTAAAAGCATGGTTACAATTTTGTTCAGGTAAATTTTAAGTTTAAAAAATGCTTTCTGTAGTCCTTTATTACTTTTTTAAATTTCAAAGTATTATTGAGACTTAACGTGTGTTTCAGAAAGTAGGTGGCCAAGCTGTTAGCTATTGTCAAACTAAAAAAAAAAATTCTTAATATTTTTGACTGTTAAAAATTATAAATTACCAAAACCAGAATCATATTCAGGAAAAAATGAGAGCAAATTCTGACTGATCTTTAGTTGATGAAAAAAACAAATTAGACAAATATAAGAAAACATATTAACATTTGTTCTGTAAAATGCAACAGGCATCTTATTATGTAGTAAGTGATACCTTGTCTTTACTCTAAATCAGTTATCTTAAAATATTTTAAGAGTTTTATTCTGATTTAGCAAATTAAAAATGTTTCTGGAATAACAATATATTATCTAATATGTTAAAATCTTTTCGGCAATTCTGGAGACAGAGAAATAACTTAGACTCAACAGTATGTTGGCAAGCTTCTAAAAAGCACAGCATAACAGAAGAAATTATGTAAGAAGATAGGAGAGAAATGCGGGACAGATGATAAGGGAAAGAGAAGGGGGTGAATTGCAGGAACTACTTGTGTTTTGGGAAGCATTTAAATGCTTACATTAGTCAAAATACATCTGGCTACCTTCCACCTGTGTACCAGACACAGAGGTGTTATCTTTGTGATGTAGGAAAAAAAAAACTGAATCCAAGCCCAATGAGTACTAGTAACCTGGAATAACCTGTAAAGGGCAACAAATACTAGAACATCTTTGCAGACGAACAAAACAGAGAACCAGAAAAAGATTTTCCTTTAAGAATGAAGCAAAATAAATTCATCTAGTAGCAAAGCAAGAAAGGATGATGGACCATTTCTAGACACCATTGAGGAACATTGTTTACTGGCTTAGTACCCACAGTCTTTGGTGTTATGCCAGCCAGAACCACTTCCCATGGATGACACCTCCCATAGCTGCCTATGCCATTCCACACCAATTATTAATGAAGAATACGGCCTACAGACATGTCTAAAGGCAATCTAAAGAAAGTATTTTATCATCTAAGTTTCTTTGCCCAGATAATTTTTTGTCTACTTGACAATAAAATATCATCTAGGATATGGTCCTTTTACATGTATGCTTAATGGAAATTCTGTGCCCAAGCTACACTGCCTATGAGGACAGATGCCATGTGTGGGCTTCCTGGTATACTCATTGAATCCAGTGCTATTTATGGAAGGGTATACAATGTTCATTTATATGGTAGGTTCAGTATATGTGAACCAAGAACTGAGGTGTATACTTTAGAAAAAATACACATATCTCACTACATCTAGTACTATCAGTAGCATTTCTTCCTTTTTTGAGGCTCTAAGAAAAGTGTCTAACTTCATTTACTGTTGTCAATTTATACTTTAATTTTCTAGGTAGTTACAAGATAGTGGGATTTTTTTTTCATTACTTATTGAAAACCTCACCATTGAAAAACTTCTGCTTAATGAGAAGTGCTGTTCTGGGAAATTTAAATCCTTGTTTCCTGATTCTCCCATTTCTATCTTTCCCTAAGTGATCTCTATAGTCAAAGATGTAATTGAAAAGGGAAAAATTTTAGGTTGACAAGATGAGAAGCAATACTGAGATTCCAGACTACTATTTCTTTGTAAAGATGTAGGGAAAGTTTTGTTCATGGGCAGCAGTTATAAGAATAGACAAAAGTATGTGTGTGTGTGTCAGGGACAGAAGATTAAAATGGTGTTGGAAGATTGGGTTGCAGTCTTGTCAGGGTTTCAAACCATGTTTTCTGTTTTGAGAATACATCCAAACCTAGACCATCAGAAGTTGCCTCTATTAGATTGGAGTTCAATTATATGAAAATATCATCTTGTAATAAGGTTAAGATATTCAAAGTAGTGGTGTTCAGAGAGAAAAAAACAACAGCAATAGCAGCAGTAAAATACTACATTTTTAAGGAAGGGATAGAGAATGCAGAATGAACGATTATATAATTAAGAGTGTATTTTTATTTTCCAGAGTAACGATGATAGATTTCCAGTGTCCAAATTTGATTGATTTTAACAGCTTAGTAGTGCCTAGTCCGGTCAAGTTTAATAGCTTAGGAATTTGGTTTTTATTAATCTTCAGGAATATCAACATTCTCATGATTCTCTCCTCAAGTCTATTTTTATTCTAGTTATATTGGAGGGTCATGAATTTGGGGCTAGCAGGATTGAGAGTATGAGGTGATCATGATGACATGTAATAAGCAATAGTTATTGTGTTAAGGACTTGAATCTGTATCTGCCCTTCATCATGTGGTATTCTTTGTCTGGCACCTATGAAGCTGGCATGAGGTAGAGGAGAGGAACATGTGGTAACTTCAAATTCATCTTAAAGTTCAAAGTAGACAATTTTGTAATAAAGCATAAGGTAGCAAGAGAAAAGCAAAGCAATTTTTAAATTTTGATTTTATTAAAGTATATATTTTGAACATATAGGTAAAGTTCATAGAAAATATTTAATTATATCATGGACCTTGCATTTACATCCCTTTACTCACTTTTTCCAACCTTCTCCTGTGTTCACTGGGGGTCTACCCATGAGACAAAGAGAGCATGACGATCGTCTTTCTGAGTCTTGCTTATTTCTCTTTCTATGGCAATTCCAAGTTCTAAACATTTGCATCAAATATGGTGTTGTTATTTGATGGTGGAAAATAATGACTGATCTATTATGTTTGAATATCAGTCTCATGATCCGGTTGCAAGACATTGTGTGTTCTACTTCCATGAGATGGATGTGTGAATGGCACTGGCATAGGCTCATAGGTGCAGTTATTGCTGTGCTTTGCTGTCTCATTATTTGTTGAACATTTTTTTATGAATTTAAAAAGTTTGGTCATTTTTCCACTGGATAGTTTTAACTTCTTTGTCAAAGATCAAGTGACCATAGATGAGTGGGTTCATTTTTGGGTCTTCGGTTCTATTCCATTTATCTGCCTGCCTTTCTCTGTATCAGTATCATGTAGTTTTCATCACCATTGATCTATTGTACAGCTTGAGGTCAGGGTGAGTAATTCTCCTAAAAGTTCTTTTATTGTTGAGAATAGTTTTTAGCTATCCTGTTTTATGTTGTTGTTGTTATTCCAAATGAATTTGCAAATTGTTATTTCCCACTCTATGAAGAATTCAGTTGGAATTTTGATGGGGATTGCATTGATTCTATAGATTGCTCATGGTGAGATTGCCATTTTGTGCATATTAATCCTGCCAATCTATGACCACTGGAAATCTTTCCATCTTCTGACTTCATCTCCAATTTCTTTCTTTGGGGACTTGAAGTTTTTGTCATACAGATCTTCGACTTTCTTGGTTAGAGTCACACAAAGGATTTTATATTCAATCACTCTGGGTCCTCAGAAAATTGGACATAGTACTACCTGGAGACCCATCTATACCATTCCTGGACAAAGACCCAAAAGATGCCCCAACATATAACAAAGGCACGTGGTTCACTATGTTCATAGCAGTTTATTAATAATAGCCTGAAGCTGGAAAGAACGCAAATGTTCTTCAACAGAGGAATGGATATAGAAAAATGTGGTACATTTATACAATGGATTACTACTCAGCTATTAAAATCAATGACTTCAAGAAATTCTTATGCAAGTGGATGGAACTAAAAAATATCATCCTGTGTGAGGTAACCCAGTCACAGAAGAACACACACGGTATTTACTCAGTGATAAGTGGATATTAGCCCAAGATAAAATTCACAGACCTCATGAAGATCAAGAAGAAGAAAGACCAAAGCATGGATGCTTCAGCCCTTCTTAAAAGAGTGAACACAATACTCAAGGGAGTAAATACAGAGACAAAGTGTAGAACAGAGACTGAATAATAGGCCATACAGAGACTGCCACTCCTGGAGATCCATCCCATATACAGTCACCAAACCCAGACACTATTGCAGTTGCCAAGAAGTACATGATGACAGGAACCTGATATAGCTGTCTCCCGAGAGTCTTTGCCAGAGCCTGACAAATACAGAGGCGGTTGCTTGCATTTGACCATTGGACTGAGAATGGGGTCCTCAAAAAGGAGTCAGAGAAAAGATGGAAGGAGCTGATGGGGTTTGCAACCCCAAAGAAAGAACAACAAAAATCAACCAACCAGACCCCCAAGAACTCCCAGAAACTAAACTACCAATTAAAGAGTATATATGGAGTAACCAATGGCTCCAGCTGCATATATATCAGGATGGCCTTATTAGGCATTAATGAGAGAAGAGCCGCTTGGTCCTGTTTAGGCTTAATGCTTCAGAGTATGGAAATGCCAGGACTGGGAGGCAGGAGAGAGAGGGGAGCACCCTCATAGAGGCAGGTGGAGGGGAAATTGGTTAAGGGCTTTCAAAAAGGTACCCTTCACAATCGTCACAAAAACTATGAAATACCTTGGTGTAACTCTAACTAAGCAAGTGAAGGACCTGTACGACAAGAACTTCAAACCTCTAAAGAAGGAAATTGAGGAGGATCTCAGAATATGGAAAGATCTCCCATGCTCATGGATTGGAAAGTTCAATATTTTAAAAATGGCAATCCTACCAAAAGCAATATACAGATTCAACGCAATCCCCATCACAATTCCAACACAGTTCTTCATGGAATTGGAAAGATCAATGTGCAATTTCATATGGAACAACAAAAGACCTAGAATAGCAAAATCCATCCTCAACAACAAGAAAACATCTGCGGGAATCACTATCCCTGACCTCAAGCTATACTACAAGGGAATTGTGCTGAAAACTGCATGGTACTGGTACAGAAATAGGCATGTGGATCAATGGAATAGAATAGAGATCCAGAAATGAGCCCTCACATATATGGTCACCTGATTTTTGACAAAGAAGCAGTAAACATTCAATGGAAAAAGGACAGCCTATTCAACAAATGGTGCTGGTCCAACATGGCACTCAACATGCAAAAGAATGAAAATAGACCCTTTCTTATCTCCTTGTACAAAGCTCAAGTGTAAGTGGATCAAAGATCTCCACATTAAACCAGATACACTAAAACTATTAGATGAGAAGGTAGGGAAAACTTTAGAACATATAGGCACAAGAGAAAATTTTCTGAACAAAACACCAATGGCTCAAGCTCTAAGGTCAAAGATTAACAAATGGGACTTAATGAGATTGCATAGTTTCTGTGAGGCTAAGGACATTGTCAAGAAAACAAAACGCAGCCAACAGAATGGGAAAAGATTTTTACCAACTCCACATCAGATAGAGGTATACAAAGAACTCAAAAAGCTAGACACCAGAGAATCAAATAACCCTATTAAAAATGGGGTACAGAGCTAAACAAAACGTTCTCAGTTGAGGAACACCGAATGGCTGCGAAATATCTGAGGAAGTGTTCCATATCCTTAGCCATCAGGGAAATGCAAATCAAAACAACCCTGAGATTCCACCTCACACCAGTCAGATTGGCCAAGATCCAAAACCTCAGATGACAGCAGATGTTGGTGAGGTTGTGGAGAAAGAGGAACACTCCTCCACTGTTGGTGGGGTTGCAAACTAATACAACCACTCTGGAAATCAGTCTGGCGATACCTCAGAAAAATGGATACAGTACTACCTGAAGACCCAGCTATTCCACTTCTGGAAATATACCCCAGAGACACCTTAGTACACAACAAAGATATATACACCACAATGTTCATAGCAGCTCTATTTATAATAGCCAGAAGCTGGAAGGAACCCAGATGTCCTTCAGAAGATGAATGGATACAAAAATTGTGGTACATTTACACAATGGAATACTACTCAGCCACCAGAAACAATAACTTGACCAAATTCTTAAGAAAATGGCTGCATCATTCTGAGTGACATAACCCAGTCACAAAAGAACAGACATAATATGCAGTCACTGATAGTGGGATGCTAACCCCAGAGGCTCGCACTGTCCCAGAAACAACTCACAGACTGCATGAAGTCCAAGAAATAAAGAAAACAAAATAAAACAAAACAAAAAAATCTTTATACAACAAGAAAACTTTGACTATTTCCATGTTACATTTTGTTTTCCATGTACTTTATGCTCATTGTAACTATTAAGTTTTCAATTCATACTATCAAACCTTTAAATATATCAAGTACTGACTAAAAATATATTCATACAGTTTTATGTAAAAATTATTTTAAAATCTGAAAAAGTACTGACAAAAATGTATTGTATAATTTTATGCAAAATGCTTAAAATCTGTACATTTATCTTTGTTTTGTAAAATAAAGCTGTTTAAAAAATAAATAAATACCACATACTTAAAGTAAAAAAAAAAAACAATAAACAAAAGCAAAACCAAATAAAATAAAGCTGGGTCATGTGGTATTGTCTCTGTCTCTGTCTGTCAGTCTGTCTTTATTTTCTTGAGCAATTTTCATACTAAGTTCAAAGTACTTGGGCTAATTTTTAGCACTATTTCCTCATCAGCATTTGTGGTTACTTGGTTTCCAAAAGGTAAATTGAATCTCCATGCAGTTTTGATTTTCATTTCTCCATGAAATATATTTAAGCAACTCTATGAAATGAGAATTTTTAGAAAATTTAACAATATGGATTTATTGGCACATACCTCCAATCCCAGAATTTAAGAGGCCAGGCAAATTAGATCATCAGGACTTTGCCTCAGAGGACACAAAGGGAGGCACAGGGATAGCCCACTTCTAAACCATTTGTTTCTGTACTTCTCACTTTAATATTGACTTGGACGTGGACAACAGAGGCTGCTACAATAGTAGTGGAAGAGGAATTTGTTTCCTTGACTTCTCTTTGTAATATTCCTTCCACTCAGCTGGTGACAGGACTCCTCTTGGAGTGAAAATATTATGACCTAATATAAAAATGGAAAGTCAGAGAATTTCTTTATAGCAAGTATCTATATTCAAAGATGTGTTTGATCAATATTTTAAAGTTTGTGTTTTAAATGTTTAAGTTGTAACAGTATAATACCACTCCCCTATCCATTTATGAATTACTTCAGAAAGAAAGCTTTGTGCTTATGATTACTGCCTTGGGAAATAGTGGATCTTACCTCTCTGACTCAATTTTTTGTAATTGGGAGGGTCAAAGCAGTGAGCTGGAGAAAGATTGGTTTTGAGGCTGTTTTGTCTCTTTTAGTTCAAAGCACATTATAGTATGTCATTTTCTGTTTGTTAATGTTTCCTGTATCTTTCTATTTACTAACTTGTTTGCCTAAAGACTATGTCTAATGGCTGAAACTCTATGATTTAAATACAAATTACACTAAATACAGAAGGAAATTCCAGACATAGAAAAAGAAACTAACCCACTCTTACAATCACTAAGCCTTCTGCTAATTAGATGTTTTCTTTGAGATCTTACTGTCTCTTTCATTCAAAAGAATCGTTGGGAAATGATGAAGTGCTGACAGGTGTGGATTTTGCCATGCTGCAACTCTTTTATCTAAAATTATAGTTGCATATACTGATGCCACCAGCTTTACAGCATAAGGGATGAACAGAAGAATGAGTCTGGCACATACTGGATCCCTAATCAAAGTATCTGAAATGGCTTTGGAAATGGTGGGTGCTGAACTGTGGCTGATGGAATAATACCAGCCTACTCTGAATCTCAGCAAAGCCGCTTGACTTAGATGTCTTGAGACAGAAAAATAATTGAGAATTTTTGATATCTTGAGAGCTAGTCCTACTGAGGAAAAATAAGGTTTCTGCTATCATAGGGAATATTTAAATGTTTATTGTTGCATGAAATCTGTATTATTTGAGTCAGACTGTTACCTATAAGTTACAAATTTTTGTCCAGTGATTTGCAGTATCTATTTTCTGCTTATCCTTGTAGGACAATTGTAGAAATTACCACAAAATTTCTGCTGTCTCTTTTATCTCTCTGGTGATCACCATTGTGAAGGATAATTCTAGTATGAATGTCAGTTTTAGTCTACTGAGAGAACATCATTCACTAAAATAACCAATCAGAAGAATACTGGAGCATAATGAAAGAAAATGCCAGACTACAGAAGAAGTCTCTTAGGACAGTAGACACAAAATTTATATTTTATACTTCAAATAAAGAAAGGGAGAGATTATTCTATTGCAAATTATGAATGGCCATCACCCAGGGGCACAAATCCAAATTATCCCAAATACATTGTTAGAATGCACTTATACTTTTGTGGAGTTTTATCATGATTAAACAAATGTAGTTAAAATTGTGGTACTTTTCAAATACATTGGAGGAAATAGAAAGTAGCTGGAATGCAGCAAAATTGCACAATCTCTGATGGTCAGTATCATAGTTTTGACTTGATGGATTCTACAGATGTGTACATCTAAAGTGATTTATCTGTTATATGAACAATAATCAAATTGGAAGTGGGCAATAAATTACAATGTAGAGATTAAGACAATTCAATATAATTTGGCTGTGAACTTGCAATATCAAATTCTAACAATAATTGATACTCTTATTAGTTACTCATCTTCGTAGAATGTGTAATATAAGTATAATTTTTTTTCAGGAAATTTACATCAACAAAAGCCTTTGTGTTCTAGGTGGCTAAGTTTTTCCATTATAGAACAGATGAAAATTTGAGCAATAAAAAAGAGATTTACAATATAAAAGCACACAAATCTATTTAAACAACAGAGAAGCCATTAAAGGACCTAAAGACATGAGTGTTTTTATATTAAGTCTATGAGGCAAAGAAAGTTATAGAATGAACAACATGATGGGCAGATCTGATAGGAGAGTTCAAGAAACCTAGCAATGAGAACCTTCAATAAGTATGTTTTTTCCTTTGGAACACAGGTAATTCTTTTCACTGAGAATAGAGATTGCACTTCTTACCTTGATGTCTTTTCACCTGCTTCAAATAGTTTGTGTCAGAAAGCCCTCTTGTTCCTTAAATTCGTTCGGCATTACATATCAAATATGCATGAGTGGCTTTTCCACTTTCCTTTTCTGTGAGCATGATAAAGTAACTTATAGCAACTTGGAGTGGAAAGATTTTACTTATTTACAGCTTACAGTACACCACTGAAAAATCCCAGGAGACTGAAATGGAAACCACATCTATCATTGAGTAATGTCAATGCAGGAACTCAAACAGAAGTAGAGATAAGAGCCACGGAAAAATGCTACTCCTGGCTTGCTTCTAGATTCATGTTCAGCTTAACTTCCTCCACAGCTTCAAATCAACTGCTTAGGAATCATGACATTACATTGAGCTGGGCAGCCCTGAACCAACCAGGAATCAGGAAAATGAATTAAAGATATGCTGATAGGGTAATCTGGTGAATGTGATTTTTTCAACTGAGGATCTCTCTTCACAGGTTTATCAAGTTTTCAACCATGATTAGACAAGGTAGTGCCATATCCATTCAATCACACCACACTAAGTAGTCAATTGATCACAGATACATATGAAGACTAAGTTGTGTGTATGGGGGGGATTATTGAAAACTCCACCAGGTCCTTCTTAGATTATTTTTCCCCAGTTTTAAGTCACCACGGCCAACATAAATCAAGTGAGTACCACAAGATACTTTTATAGTTACAGAAATTGAGGTAATATTTTCATACATTTTAGTTTAACATGTTACTGCTAATGCTATTCTTTTTTAAAAAAGAAATCTCTGTTTAATGACAGCAGAATTTTAACATACATGAATAGGATTATATTGATACAGGTACATTTTTTATGAAACATTGAATATTTTGGGTAATAAGACACACAAACATGCACACATGTACACACACAGGAACACACAGGCAGACATGCACACAGGCATACCCACATGCATGCACAAATGACTAACCTCTTTAAAGAGTCATCTATTCAAAACTGTCAACATAAGGGTCAATGGTAATTTGCTGCCGAGTTCATTTTTAGTTTGGTATTCTTCTTACAATTCTATGGTTGTTCTTCTCTGTAATGTTTTCCTGTTGTTTTTACATTTTTAAAAAAATTTAAACAACTTTATTTTGAAAAACAGAGTTAAATGTACAGATTTTTAAAATCATTTTTATATAAAACTCTACGAAAACATTTTTGTCCGGAACAAAGTTTTTTTTTAAAGGTTTGATAGTTTGCACTAAAATTTTACTAGTGACAAAGAGCATAAAGTACACGTAAAACAAAATGTAGCATGGAAATTGTCAAAGTTTTCTTGGTGTGTAAAGATTAAACATAATGAATGTTAAATACCAATACTTGCCACAAGGCTACATTTTTAGCTCTTGAATTATTAATGATTTAAGTTCCAGGTGTACCACACTCTGAGAGGGTGCAGTACACTTATTTTTTCTAAGAAGAACTGAGGCTTCCACTTTTGGGCCTTCTTTTTATTTTTCAGCTTTATATGGTCTGTGAGTTGTTTCTCAGCATCTAGTGAGAGAATCATGTTTTTTTTTTTTTTTTTTTTTTTTTTTTTTTTTTTTTTTTTTTGTTTTTTGTTTTTCTTTGAGTTTTTATGGTGCATTATGTTGATGGATTTCTGTATATTGAACCATCCCTGCTTTCCAGGGATGAAGCCTACTTGATCATGTTGAATGACTGTTTTGATGTGTTCTTGGATTCAGTTTGAAACAATTATATTAAGTATTTTTGCATCAACGTTTGTGAAGGAGGTTGGTCTGAAGTTCTCTTTCCTAGTAGGGCTTTGTTTGGTTTAGGCATGAGAGTTAATGTGGCTTCAAAGAATGAGTTGGGTAGTGTTCCATCTGACTCTATTTTGTGGAAGAGTTTGGACAGTATTAGGTTGTTAATGAATGTCTGAGAATTTTCAACAAATCCCATCTGGTCCTGTTTTTTTTTTTTTTTTTTTTTTTTTTTTTTTTTTTTTTTTTTTTGAGGTTTTTGATGACTGCTTCTATTTCTTTAGATGTTATGGGATTCTTTAGATGGTTTATCTGATCCTCATTTAACTTTGGTATCTGGTATCCATCTAGAAATTTATCTTTTTCCTCCAGATTTTCCAGTTTTGTTGAATACAGTCTTTTGAAGTAGGATCTGATCATATTTGAATTTCCTCAGTTTCTGTTGTTATGTCTTCAAGAGTTAAAGCATAGAAGTCTAGACTAAAGATGAATATAAGTTTTATTTATGCTATTTTTCAAGGAGCCAAAGCAGTACTAGTAGTTTAGAATTAGTGAAAGAAATTGGTACCCATAGGTACTTTATTATTATATTGGGATTTTAATGATTGGCAGGGTAAGGGGGATGCTAAAGAGTCTCCTTTACCTATGATGGCCTTTACTTTCTATACAGCTGTAAATATCTTAAACTTCTCATCATCCTGCCCCTATCCCTCCAGTACTACTATTATAGACATTCATGATCATCTCTGGATTATGTAATGCTGTGTATTGAACCCACCAATCTTTCTCATAAAAGATAACCATCCTACAAACTGAGCATTATCTCCAGCTCATTTTTAATTTAATTAATTTGGGGTATTTAAAATATTAACAAGAACATTGTGGTATAAATGTAAGGATTTAATAGCTCATAATCAGAATGTATCATTATGATGATTTTTCTTATAATTATAAATTGCACACTACAAATTATTATTCCTATATAAAATTACATTACAAACTACAGTATAAAGCTAATAAAAGTATAAAATAGAAAATGCTCTAATAAAACACACATACCTTAATCTGGCTGATGTGTCCATCATTATATCTGTTAGCAATCAGCATTATTTGAATTTAAAATGAAATTAATTAAAATGTAGTGCATTGATGTTACATCATATCAGGTATAAAAGCTAAATTTTAATAAAGATGGAGACTACCATATTAGATAATATAGATATCAAATAGTTTTTTCCTCATTGTATAACATAGTATTAGAATATATGGCAAAGGAATCTTTGCTTAAGTCTTTTTCTTTTTCAATATCTAAGTATGCCATTGAAGAAATTTATCACCTTTTCTTGGTTTTATTTTAAAATGGCAGGACCTTTTCTTTAGGCAAAGATATCATAAAGCTTTCTTATATTATAATTTCTACATATTTTCCATTCTATTTCAGCTTTTATTATTTGAGAATTGCACATATGCATATAGCATGATTCGATCAAACTCATATCCATTCCTCTGTCCCCTAATTATCCACTATATCTCCCTTCCTATCCCTCTCTGATGTAGTGTGTTTTCAGCCTTATGAGTCTGCTAAGGGTTGATTGTATGCTCATGTGTTTGGTACCAGCCACTGGAACACAAGTATTCTTTTAGAAAACATATCCCTAAAGATACCAATTTGCCTTACAAGGGAACCATAACTTTCTAATAGCCCCAGAGATTCTGAGGGGTCTTTATTAGTGCCTGCTTCATCCATCCTGGGATCTGGGCTGCACTGGTCTTGTACAGTTTTTCTAAATCCATTGCCCAATAGCCATGTCATGCTCAGCAAGAATTAGTTTGCTACCTGATTCTTAAAAGTTACTCTGCCCTCCTTTGCAATGACTCCACAAACTTGAAGGAAAGGGGACTGAAATAGATGACCATTTTAGGACAGAGCACTGCATAAATTCTTATTCTCTGTACGTTTGGCCGCATGTGGATCTCTGTGCTAATCACCGTTGCATTAGTCAGGTTCTCTAGAGTCAAATAACTTACTAGATGAATATTTTTATATGTTATCGGCTTTATTGGAATGACCAGAAAGAATCAACTTGTATTTTAAGCTGTCTTTTGGGCTTTGTCAGACTTGTGCATTCTGCATATAATATAAGGATTATATCTATGACTGAGTCATTCTGCATATGTGGTTTTATTTTATTTTATTTAGATGTGGAACAAATGGCAATTGACTGGCTTACCAGAAACATCTACTTTGTGGACCACGTCAGTGACCGGATCTTTGTTTGTAATTTCAATGGCTCTGTGTGTGTCACACTGGTTGAATTGGAGCTTCACCATCCGAAGGCAATAGCAGCAGATCCCCTCGCAGGGTAAGAACATCATCAGCAGCATACCTGCTCTTTGTATATTATTATTAAACATGGATGAAAGTATAACATAAGGTTTTGTAGAATGTAAGTCTTTAATTATTTAAAAAGAAAGGTTGACCAGCATTGCAAAGAGAGAAAGGGTCTATGCATAAATTGATACCTCACACCTGGCCTAACACACCAATAATCTTACCTTTACCGAAAATTGTTTGTGCTCTCCAAAGAGCCTCAATGTAGAAGTATCAGGTTAAAGATAGATAATTTCTGAGGGTTTATAAGGAACCCTGAATTTAGTAAATTTCACAAAGGCTCCTTGAAACAAACTCTTTATTGACTTGAATTTCCATTGCATATAGGATTTATAAACAAAATGCAATATAGGTTCAAATGTATTCCAACATAGTTAAAGCTATTTTTAAAATAAATATCAATCTTTATGTCTAATAATATTATGATAGTGAACTCAGCAGAATCAATTTGTATATTTTAGGTTTTTTTTTTAAATTTGTGATTCACTTCATTGATTAAAAAACATCCCTTAAAAGATATTTTTTCTAATAATAGAATTATTAATCATTTACAAACATTTTACTGCTTGTTAAAATGTGATCACCAATTTTTGAATTCCTATGAACTTTGTTCATATACTGGAAAACTCTATGTAGAAATGATTCCCATGTTTTACATACATGTCAGGATAATAGGACAGGGAATATAAAGGAGGCACAGGCAGTTCCCAAGTTCACCTGTTACCCAGAATGAGTCAAGGAGACTGGGGATCCTATGGCACCGAGTGCTGCTTTGGCTGAAAGGACTGCTGGTGTTGAATATGTAAATTGTAGCAGATTGGAAAACTGGAATTTTTTTTTTTTTTTACTGTCATTTCCATAGTCCTCAGGCAGTTCGGCTGAAATGTCTTATGGAACTTATCCTAAACTGCCATAAGCCTCCATTCAATAAAGGGGAAAATATTTACTGAAGAAGCAGCTGTCATCCATATGTGGACTTTTGTCACTCTTTACTTAAAGTCTGATTGAATATTAAGATGCATCATCACAATGGTTCTGATTTTGACAAGAACAGCTTGCACATAAGAACTTTGCTAGGAAGCCTGTGTAACATAACTCTTGAGTGAGGCACTATTTGTGTTTGCAGCAGATGGTTACTTGACTGCAGCGATGCTTCAAAAGGCATTAGTAAAAGAAGTTGTATTTAAGCGGATTTGTTTGGGTGGTTGGATAAGGATAGTAAGAAAGAACTGAGATTTGTAAGGATGGTCTCAGCATTCTTTTGGCATCCTATTTAGAAATGTGGGTGCTTACAAGTTTTCCTCAATCTCAAATTGGCCTTCAGATCTCCTTGTCTGTCTAAATGTTCAGAGGTGAGCTTGCCGACTTCCTCCTTTCTACTCACCACATTCTTCGCCTTTCATAAAAACAGAGATCATGTGATTCTTTTCAATAAAGCTGCCAACTGAAATGTAGCATAATATGAATGTCATCTCTCACTCTTAGCGACAGAATACTTTATGTTTGCAGTCAACTTATTTTTCCCTGTCATTATGAGAAAGAGCCATATTTTGTCATTTTGTCAACAGAATTAGATGTAGAAAGCCCCATACTGTTTGCACACATTCTCTGATAGGTTTCTTGGGGCCTGGAAGCTGCTTAAATGTAATTTTGCTATCTGTCATTTGTCACAATAGGAAGTCTTTTTTTTTTTTTTTTTTTTTTTTTTTTTTTTTTTTTTTTTTTAGTATAGTCTGACAATCAGTTTTTCAGTCATGATCACAGATATCAAAGCAAGAACTCTTCTGCTAGTGAGTAGATACAATTTGCAGCTGAACACTTGAGCTCTGCTCTGAATATTTGAGCTCTGCTCTGCATGTGTAAATATCCTTCTGGATGAAAGCATAATGAATCCTGAGAAAAAATGAAAAGTGTCGACAGTAGGACTTATTTTGGAGAGACTATTTGTATGTGAGCTATGAATAGAGAAATATTACCCTGTTAACATTTTTCTTATTTCTAATTGCTGAGGGAAATACATCTTTCCCTCAGAACGTTCTAATTGTTCAGAAGTAGCAGAATATTAGAGTATATCAGTCATTTGGCCAGACTCTCATGTCCTGACCTGAAGAGGCTTGAACACAATCAGAATATCATTATGTCACAAAGACCATGCAAAAGGAACACTATTTTTGGAGGTGTCTTTGACTTGACTCTTCTACCTCCATTTCACTTATAACTCACAGCAATCCCTAGATTTTCAGCATTATCTTTCTAATTTTATTCTCTGTTGGTTTAAGTTCTTTAAGGTTTGGGTAGAGAAGACTAATGTCAAATGGACTCTCTTATGCCTGGAGCCAATCACAACAAATATGTCCAAAAGATGTTTTTAATGATGATTGCGTATTGTCTTTGATTTTTAATTACTTATTTCAACTTTTTATTTCAGGCTTTCTTTCAGTGGTATTTCTTGGGACTTTCCTCTTCTTTTCAAACTTTCAGCACTATTTCCTTGCGAAGAACCATTGAAAGTGTTTTATTGCTCAGGAACCATTATAGTTAAAAGGTGGCACAGAGGTCATACAACCAACATTAAAAATAGCCAGTCATTTCTCACCACTGCAATTCTGTTTGTCTAGTGCTTCAGAACTACATCTTACCCCATCATAGAGTACCTTTCATTTCCATCTCATTCTTTCTGCTGAATGGTCTCCTCAGTGTGTTTATTTCTTGTAGGCTACATGTAGATAAGATATTGATGACTAAGAAACGAATAGGAAAAATAAGATATTTCCAAGGAATTTAAAGCAATGTGGATTTAAGGCATGGGAGGCGAAAGGCAGCATAGCTAGCTATAAGTACGAGAATGGAGGGGAGAAAATATTTTCCTCACACATTGCTACATTCATAAGAATGTTTATTTTAGATTTTATTAAGCAATAAAGCTTATATAAGCTAAAAAGAGTTTGATAATTTCTTTCTAATATATTGTATATGAAAAATAATTGTTTCACCTTTTTCATTGGAAAAAATTTCTTATACAATATATTCTACTCATGCTACTCCAACAACTCGCAGACCTTCTGACCTCTCCATATGCCTAAGTCCAAGGCTTCTCTCTTTCTTGCTCTTCCTTCTTCCCTCCCTTTCATTCTCTCTCCTTCACAAATAGGCATACTAGCAAAAACTTATTAGAAAATAGTAACAGAAGAAAAAATTTTAAAATAACAACATAGGAGTCTTCAAACTGAAAACGCAAAACAAACCCAACCATATTAAGACAAAGAACAACAACAAAAACAAACTCCCATCTTGTGCATTTTATGTTACATTTAAGGAAGTGTACTTCTATGTATGGATTAGAATAATAGGGCGAAAGAGTTTGATGGGGATGAACTGAGCAGGGGCAAGGCCTGGTTCTTTGGATTTTCTTCTTCAATGTTAGTGCTGAGGTAACTGAGAATATCATGTTTGTGGCTTTAATTTTCTTTAGTTTGTGTGTGTGTGTGTGTGTGTGTGTGTGTGTGTGTTCTGTACCCTGCTACCTCCTTAGATGAATATAATCACTCCACTTTGGCAATTGTGCTTGTGAAGAATTAACTAAGTATCAGTATTACCCACCTTTGACAAGACTACTTTTGAAACCAGGAAAGAAGCCCTACCATTCTGAGATGCAAATTCATTTCCTGAAATTGCTGACTGAAGGAATAACCTCCTAAGAATTTGAAAGTGTACGTGTGCGTGTGTTGTGTGTGTGTATGTGATTTTTGCATACTAATTCTAGATAAGCATAGAGTTCAGAAGTTCACTTAAGACAAACTTCTGGGGAGAAGAAACCTCCCTCCAAGCACTGTGAAAATGATTGTTAGTGTTAATGCTGAGCTTATATTGTAACCATGGCTTCTGATGTTCATCTTCCTGCAAATAAGCACAGACACTAGCAACTCCCTAATTAGCAGCTCTGAGAATTCTCTCTTGCTACCTGAGGTGTCTTGAGCAAAAACAACTATCAGTCTAAAAGCTGGTGCACCTGCAGACTGTGCCCGTGCCAGCACCTTGAACACTCCCTGCTAGCACTGAAACCACTATGCAAAGACAGCAGCTGATTACATGGGTTTATGAAGGGACAACACTGGCAAGGAATATTTGACAGTTTCTTTGACACTGTTTTGTAGCCCCACGCCTTGATGAACTTCTTCCTTCTGGGCCACTGAAGGAACATTCCCCACTGAGCCCCTGAAACTACTCTTGACACCATTCCCCTTGTATTTATAATTGATACAAGATCAAACCTCTAATTATGTTAAATCACCCATCTGCATGGCTGCAGTGGGCCAAAGGAATGGCTTTGACTGATCTGCAGTCCTTCTTAAGACTGTAGAAGCAGGCTACTGGTCTCAGTACATAAGTCTTTGGGGGAGAAACTTATGTGAATTCCTTCTTTGTTTTTCTATGATTATTCTCATTAGTATGTGATCTTGTGGACTGGTGAAGAGGTTACAAAGGTACCAAAAGAATGGAAAAAAGCAGGGAGGAACATGGGCATGGCCTGGCAGCCAATAATCTAAGTGTTGGTGTGGTGCCCCAATGACTGGCAAAGCATTTGCTTGACGTGTGACAACTGAAGTTTACTTTGGATGCTCAGTGAACCTGACAATGCAGGGGCTAAGTGTACAGTGTCTGAACTTATCATCTGAAGATCATCCCTTGATGTAGACAGCAAATACAACAGCACTAGGCCCTGGAGCTCACACTGTCATGGGTCTAGTTGATGCTGGAGAAGTAGCAGAAGTAGACAGTGTTGCTTTAGAGCTGAAGAACTGGTGATTTTGATGCACCTAGTCCAGGCCTGAACCTAGAACATGACACTACACGGTTGGCCTGCATTTCATTCACCTGCTATGATGCATGGCACAGGAGGATGAACTAATGCCTAAGTGATCCTTCCAGCCCTGGGTGACTCAGTGGATCTTCCCTTTCCTGTATTGTCCTAAAAGTGACAGGTTTGGAGACCTGGCACCCATGGTGAACCTTTGATTAGCCACCACATAGAAAACAGCTTGGGCAGGAAGAAGAATAGGGCAAAAGTGGAAACATAAGAGAGAACCTACATAAAAGGAGCTAAGGAAAAAATCCATAGGCCTTTTCCTTCCTTATTCCATAGGCTATCAAATCCTCAGACACAACAATAGTAGAAGCAGACTTAGATCACTAACAGTCCTGAGAACTGAAGCCCATTGCTAGAGACCTGGCCAAGTCATCTTTACTAGACATTGAGAATAGAGTCACTCCATAATGGAGGCTGTGAATCAAAAATATGATTTTGTACAACTTCACCCTCATTCTTGTGAAGGTTTAAGCACTTTACAATTCTACTTTGCTCCCTTGCCCTTTCTTTAAGTGATGGGTGATTCAGCTTTATCAGTTTTTACATACTGCTACAGTGTTTCTGCGATTGTGAGTAGCTTGGAGACATGATGGTGGTTTAGGGTCACTCTGATTCACTCCCTTGGGTGAAAATGTAACCCCAGCTAATGGAACTGACCTGTTTATTGTATAACATCATCCTCCATTTAAAATGTCCCTTAAAGCATGGATACTCAAACAATAAAAACTAGACAGAGCTGGCTGTATGCATAATATATGTGTGTGTATGTGTGTCTGTGTGTTCATATATACATATACATATGTAAAAATAATAACCAAAGAAAAAGAAGTTATCAGGTGAAGAATGAAGAGGACCTTGGAAGGGCTTAAGGGAAAAGGGAAGTGATGTAATTTTATTTAATTAAAACATAAAAAATAAAATTGACATTATTGAAGATTTATGAAAATCTCCACTCCCCCTTGTTATGTTGATATCGATTATTTCCTTGTTGTGTAAGTTTTGAAAGTCTGTTAAACTTTTCTCTAAATTACTCTCTTCACAATTCTGTTTCAATTAACCCTAGCCAGTGTTTGCTTAGCTTCTGAGGAATGCTTCTGAGTTCCCAGCCAAAGCAATGTGCAACACAGAAGGGAGGAATATCAGGAAATAACAGTAATAGCTTAAATTTAAAAAAAAAAAAGTTTGTTGTTGTTGTTGGGTTTCTTGGTTTGTTTGTTTTATTTTTTGGTATTTTGTTTTGATTTTTACCAGACTTGAAGCTATAGATCCCATGCAGCCTCTGGGTTAATGACTTAAGTACTTACTTCAAAGTGTTCTACTTCTCGGTTCCTGACAATTTCTTCTCACACTAATGCTTCTCTGGCTTTGTAACATTATGCTTATTCCTTGAGTGTCGAATGTGCCTGACTGATTTCCCCCCTTTGTCTTGGTTAGAATTGATATGCCTCTCCTTGTAGATGAGTTTGTAGGTCCTTGCCTTTAACAGATGGTGGCCAGCTGCATGGAAATGGACAGGTCAGGCAAGCATGCCTTGTCACATACTGTAGGAGCTAAATTACCTGCTCTAACTGCCATTTTAAGTTCTTTTTTCATTTGATATTCTCCGAATTAACATTTCAAATGTCATTCCCTTTCCACCCTCCCTTTACCTCCCTCCACTTACTTTCATGAAGGTGCTACCTTTCCAAACCACCCTTTCCACCTCAGTGCCTTGGCATTCCACTACACTGGGAAAATTAGCCTTCGCAGGACCAAAGGTCTCTTCTCCCAAAGATACCAGACATTTCTGTCCTCTACTAAATATGCAACTGGAGCCGTGGATCTCTCTATGTGTGCCCATTGGTTGGTGATTAGTCCCCAAGAGATCTGGAGGGTTTGTTTGGTTGATAATGCTGTTTTCTCCATGGGGTTAACAACCTTTTCAGCTCCTTCATACCTTTCTCTAGCTCTTTCATTCCAGTCTCAGTGGTAAGTCTGATGGTCAGCTGAAAGCATCCCCAATTGTATTTGTATAATTCTAGCAGAGATTCTGAGGAGGCATCCATATCTGGCTACTGCCAGTAAGTACTTCATAGGATTAGCAATAGTGCTTGGATTTGGCGGCTGCATATGAGGTGGATTCATAGGTAAGGCCATCTCTGCATCATCTTTTCCTCAATTCCTATTATATTCGTCCATGTATTTCCTTACATGAATGTTTTGTTCTCCCGTCTAAGAAGGAGTGAGACTTCCACATCCTAGCCTTCCTTTTTTTTGAACTTCATGAGATCTTTAATTTTTGTTGGGTATTCAGAGCTTTATGGGCTGTATCCCCTAATCAGTGAGTGCATAACAGGTGTGGTTTTTTTGTAACTAGGTTACCTTACTCAAATAGCTTCTAGTTCCATCTATTTGCCTAGGAATTTCATAAAGTCATTGTTTGTAATAGCTGATTAGTACTCCATTGTGTAAATGTACCACAATGTCTGTATCCATTAGGAGATCTACATTCTTTCCACCTTCTGACTACTGTAAATAAGGCTGCTATGAACATGGTGGAGCACGTGTCCTTGTTATATGTTGGAGTGCCTTTTGGGTATATGCCCAGGAGTGGTATAGCCTGGTCTTCAGGTAGTACTATGTCCAGCTTTCTGAGAAGCTGCCAGACTGATTTTTAGAGTGGTTGTAACAGCTTGCAGTCCCACCAACAATGGAGGAATGTTCCTCTTTCTCTACATCCCTGCCAGCAACTGCTGTCACCTGAGTTTTTGATCTTAGCCATTCTGACTCGTATGAGGTAGAATTTCCTGGTTATTTTTGTTTGCATTTTCCTAATGACTAGGTACTTCTGAGTCATTTGGTATTCCTCAGTTGGGTGTCCTTTGTTTAGCTCTGCACCCCATTTTTAATAGGATTATTTGATTCTCTGGAGACTAATTTCTTGAGTTCTTTGTATATATTAGATGTTAGCCACTACCACATGTGGGATTGATAGAGATCTTTTCCCAATCTGTTGGCTGCCTTTTGTCTTCATGACAGTGTCCTTAGCCTTACAGAAACTTTACAATTTCATGAAGTCCCATTTGTCAATTCTTGATCTTAGAGCATAAGCCATTGGTGTTCTGTCCAGGAAATTTTCCCCTGTGCCTATGTGTTCTAAGCTCTTTCCCACTTTCTCTTCTATTAGTTTCAGTTTACATTGTTTTATGTGGAGATCTTCTTCACCTGAGATTCTCTATTCCATCTCTTGTAGTCTGTTGGTGATACTTGGATCCATGACTCCTGATTTCTTTCTTAGGTTTTCTATCTCCAGGGTTGTCTCCTTTTGTGATTTGTTATTGTTTCTATTTCCATTTTTCAATACCTTCACCTGTTTGGTTGTATTTTCCTGTAGATCTTTAAGTGATTTTTGTGTTTCTTCTTTAAGGGCTTCTACTTGTTTATGTGTGTTCTGCTGGTTTTCCTATAATTCTTTAATAGGGTTATTCATGCACCCCTCAAGGATGTCCATCATCAGGAAGTATAATTTTTAAGTCCAAATCTTGTTTTTCTGGTGTGGTGGGATATCTACTACTTGCTATGGTAGGAGAACTGGGTTCTGATATTGCCAGGTTGTCTTGGTTTCCATTGCTTATGTTCTTATACTTTCTACTTGCCATCTTGTTATCTGTGATGGTAGGTGATCTAGTTGTCTCTAACTGGAGCTTGTCTCTCCAGTGGGTCTGTGGGTACATGGATTCAGGACAGAGATTGCTCCTGGGTGCTCAGAAGTCTGTGGGCAGGCAGTGATTCCTGATGGTTATGGTCCAGCTCTGTCTTTGGGCTGGAACAGTAAGTTCCCATTCAGTACCACACTACCTGCACCCTGAGAGTTCTCAGGGGTCTCTACTTGAATATCCAGTGGAGAGCAAGTGGAAATTTACAAGTAATCTCAGGTGGGAGAGCACTCTCAAGGCTCCTCTGGTTGCTCAGACGTCTGTGGGCAGGCCCTGAATCCTTATGGCAGTGGCCCAGATCTGGGTCTAGGCCAGAACAGTCTTGTTTTTTGTTAACATGTACCCTTAGGCATTGAACAGTCTTTTTTTTAAACTTGGTTTAGCATATTTGACAAGTAAAAAGGTGTTATTTTGTTTCAACTCCTTATTTCCTTTTAGTCAGGGTGATATAATTACTTTTTTTGCAAGATTATTTTCTATATTTAACGTTTATGTGTGCCTGCAGCATGTTAGGGGACACTGAGTCACTGAGTGGTATCATACTGATGACATTTATTATCGTGATTTTTCCTCTAAAACATTTTTATGAAAATTATGGTAGTTTTACTTTGTTGTATTGAGTCACCATTCTTAAGAATCTGAATTTCCAAATACTGAGTGATGCTAAACACATTTGTTTTCACTTATAAAATGATTGTCAAGTGGTTTGAAAGCTTTGTTGCTCTTTGCCATAGCATAGATTATGTTCTAAAAGAGTCTTTGCTAATTGTAGACATAATTGTATATGGTTTCAAATAGTTTAAGATATTCTCTAGTTGTTTCTCACTGGGAGTTCTGTAAAGCAGAATTGGGTAGAAGGCAGGGGCCTTCTACTGCTATACATTAAATGAGTCCCCACAGTACTTGGGTATGACAAGAGACACAAGACAGGTTACTCAGCAATCTTGTCACGCTTAAAGCACAAAAAAGTGGACATGACTTGTCAGATATTAAGGGAACATTGATTTTTTTTATTAGTTATTTTTTATTTATATTTCAAATGTTATCTCTCTTCCTGATTTTCCCTCTACAAACCTCCTGTCCCCTCTCCCTCTCTTCTGCTTTTACGATGGTGCTCCCCAAACCACCTACCTACTCCAGTCTCAGTGCCATAGCATTCCCCTAAGCTTGGTCATTGAGCTTCCACAGTTCAAGGGACTCCCCTTGCATTATATTTCCAAGACTTTTGGGTCATTTAAAAAATGCTAGGCACTGTTTCTTTCTTTTGTAATTTCCCATACCAATAATGGCTTAGGTAGGAAAGTAAAAATCTCAAAACCCAAGCAAATTTTAATTTATGAAATAACACAGGGAAAAGACAAAGATTAAAAGAACACAGTAACTCTGTGATACCAGTCTGCCTGCACATTATCATATTTTAATATATAAAATCAACTTACAGTTCTATCAGGCCATATAATTTACTGAATTATAAAAGAAGTGAAAGCAGCTCGAAGCTTTTATTAAGCTGAGTTATGTGTGGTGCTTCTGTTTCGCTGCAACTTGCAGAGTATTGAACCAATACCACTTTCCCTTGAGCCATATACTTAATAGTTTCACATGGAGAAATCAGCCTCACTTTAGGGTAAAATCAGGAGTTGAAAATATAGTTTTACCTCAAGATTGTTTTGCCATGCAAAAAGAACAGTCAAACAGTGGTGTTAGTTGGTTCTTGGCATCTTTTATTAGTGAAATTAAGGTCTTTGTATACAAATGAAAATTAAAAAAATTATACTTAAGTTAAATAATAACTATACCAAAAAATAAATAAATCTCCATTAGATCCAATAGCAACTTAATGCTTTCTAAGGAAACAAAGCTAACATTTTTCTGCCATTTTATGATTTCAGTTCAAACCCTATCTTAAGAGTCTAATGCAATAAAAACAGAATATCTATATTTGAGTTATATATTTGCAAATGGAGGTATTTGTGGTTTTATCTCAAAATTATTTTCATATACATAAGAATTAACTAACTTATTAATATGGCTATTGAAGATAGGTTATATTTCAGAGTACACATTAAGTTTTCTATGCACGAGAGAAACATGCATCCTAGCATTCACATAAGCAATAATTTGATGCTTAAGCACGATTCACAGAAAGGAGAACAAGAACTTATACTAAATACTTGTTCATTGTGATCTTACCAGCTGGCTCCCAGATATCTAGACACATATATTCCCACAATATGAATACATTCCAGTTAGACCAACGTGCTAGACCTCCAGCTGATGTGAAGTCTTTGTTTCAGTTGTTTTCCTTTAATTTTTTTGTATAGCAATCTGTGAACCTAATGACAGAGTATCTGAAGCCACTACTCCATCCTGCTCTGCATAAAATGACTAACAATGAAAATGCAACAAAATATCATCCTATAGAATATAAAAGACAGACACAGTGGTTAGTGGTCAGGCCATATTCATGGCCAACTTGTTGGGACAAGACTAAAATAACTGAGGCATACATATTCTTCTCAGGAATCTGGAGAGTCATAAGTTACTGGTTATGTTCATTCTTGTTCACATTGTCCCTTACCCGCTTCCTCCTGTGCCTATCTTTCTGTGTGATGTTCTTTATACTTTGTGATGAGCTATATTCTTTTGATGAATGGGGGCCGTCTTCTCCTCCAGGCTCTAGATAAGTCATAGATGTTCTTTCTTTGTCCTTTCAACTTTACATGTATAGGCAAATGAACATTTTGTAAGCGAGGCTCATGGACTCATCAGAATTTTTTTGTAGATGTGAAAGTGGAATCAATTTCTACTGAGGCATTCAGCTTTTGGTGACGACGAGAATAGAGACTTATAAAGAGATATCTGAATCCAGGGAATTTTCTATTAGAAGAAAATAATTGGAAAAATAAAGGTCAGACCACTTCAGAAAAAAAAAATAGAAGGGAAATGTACGGGACTGATATGAGACTGTGTGCTGTGGAATATGAAATGCTTGAGATTAAATGGCATTCTCTCTGATGGATATGTTGATGCTTTCTCTAGGAGGCCTGCAGGTGCTAGATAATTGTGGCAGTAGCAATGATGATGATGAAGACAAAAATGGCAGTGGCAACTGCATCAATAATGGCAGCATAGGTGATATTCACCTCAACAAAACTATCATGGAAACTGAGTGGATGATGGCCTTGCTTTATTTTAGCACAAAATTTAAAGAGAAGTCACTAGTTTATTCCACAGGGATTGATGGTTCACAGCTTAACAGTGATGTCTCAATCTTGAACATTGTGCCTTGAAAAGCTTAAGATAAGTAAAATTATAAATAGAAAGGGAGACAACTTGATGTAAAGTGTGTTTTATTTATATCATCTTACTCCTAAAATATTCATATGCTCATTCTGTGAAAAGATAAGCTGCCCCAAAACAGATTGGAAACATATCAGTTCAAGGTTGTCCAACACAGAAAACTGTTAACCCATGCCTGAGTTTTAAATAATAATTTAAAAAATTATTATTTTTAAAAAGTCATTACTAGTCTATTTTTACTTATCATTTGATTTAATGTTGAATAATTTAAGGAATAGTTTTATATTTATTTTATTAAAATTAAGACCAGTAACAATGCACATGAATGCATTATGCAACAATCATTTTGTACTTAAATGAAAGCAAAGAAATGTCATAACTAAAATCAAAATCATCCTTTCCCAAAGTAGTCTTACCAGTAACATTAAAGTCTCAGAGTCACTTGCTCTAAACCCTTATAATTCACAGTTCTTAAGTAACTTATCTGGGTAGTCACATTTTCCAGGAGGTAATAAAATAACATTTCAATTAAGAAGAGCATTATATTATGCATTAATCATCAGAGTGTTGTTAATAATTGTATTATAAGACAACACCATATAAGACATCCTGCTCTTCCTCTTTCCTTGCTATGTAAATTCTGAATGTTTTTCATGAAGAATACAGTGATCTGATGTGTTTTCCCTGGACTATTTTATAATGAAAGTGAAGACCTTGCCATGTACAGACTTTCATGCTCCAGCTGATCCTGTGACCATAACATCATTTAACACTGACCTTGTTTTATCTTTTATATGGAACATAGGAAAGTAGTTTTCCAGCACATAACTTTGTTTTTTAGTACTTTGTGCTACATCAGAATATAAATTTTGCATTTCCCATTGGGCTAATTTTCTTGGAGGACATTCAGAGAGGAAATTAAAAAGAAAAACTACAGGAATATTGTACTAATCAAAGTGACTGAAGATTTTATTTGTCCTATGCAGTTTTTCTGTTATAGTGATCATCTAGAGTCTTAGAAAGTACATAGAGTTTTCCTTTTGCCTTATGTTCTTTTTTTTATACAAGAAACCTGAACAGGTAAGATTACTTGATTTTGAGTCTTTTGAAAAAAGAAAAACAAAAATACAAAAAAAATACTGCATATTGCATTCAAAATTATAGCTTAAGAGTGTCACTCATTAATCAACATATTTTTCAAAACATTTTTTAGAATAGTCTTATTTTGTAATTCTGGGAGACCCTGATTCTTGAACATGCTGTTTAGGCTATGGCCTGGAGGTCACAATTCTCATGCAGTAGCCTCCCAGTTCCTGGGAGCTTGGGTATATGTTAGCATGCCACACCCATAGCCTATAGTATTATTTATCACATTATTTCCACAGTGAGTCATACTGACCATATGGAATTAAAGGGGAGGTGGATGGGAATTTTTGGCATGCCAACTTTGTTTCACAAGACAAGATGATTTCCCTGAAAGAAGTGAAACTTGGGGTACACACTATAATTGTATTCCTTAGCAGAGAAGAGTTACAATTTCATGAATTGTAAAGATCTTTAGGAAATATTGGACAATTTGGAGCCAAATTATAAGAACTTGCAAACCATTTTGAAAAAGATTGATGGTATCATAAGATGTAGTGGGAGGAATTATGGGTAAGCTGATAAAATACACCACGACAGTGTTACTAAAATGCTCCTGTGTGATACTGCTCTGATGAATACGTTTACCAGATCTTACTGTGGTAGCATACATTAATTGGGGGTTTCCACCTACCCTACCTTCGATTATTCAGTTCCCAAATAAAAGATACAAAATCTTTATATTTATAATTAGCCTTAAAAGCATTAGTGGTGGGTGGATATCAACCCTCTAAGCTATTTTGCCTACTTCTCTATCAATAATCCTGAGTTATAATTTGTCATGTTCCTGTTGGACCACTCTTTCTCCAATTGGCCAGTGCTTATGGCCATGTTCTCATGATTTACCTACCCTTTCCTTAGAGTACCTGTATTCTTTTGCTATTGTCCCAGATAATAATATGTCCCAGGACATAAAATCAAAGAATGTTATGCTAATGTGAAAAAATTCTATGTTCTTGTCAGAATTAAATTCCATAGACTCATTTCTTCTGGGTTTATTGTACATCCATACACCAGTTTATGAGTTATTGGTGAAGCTAAAATTCCTTTCTTGCACCTTATATTCCCTAAATGAAAGCCTAGGTCCCTTAGATAGTTCTACTGCTATTTCAGAGCCAGAATGGCAGAATTCAGGAGTGTTTGAGTAGTTTTCATAAATATATAGTACATGACAAAATTTCCTTACTGTGGTGTTAATGACAAGGCTCTATTTTTCTCGGCCTTCTTGGGTTACATTAATAAGTAGAATTTGTGAGGAATCTTATTTCCTCCCAATTCAATTTCAAACATACAGCAGTGGATAATGGCTGTAAGAAGGAGGTGTGTGTAAACATTACTGTTGCTTGTGGAGTGAGTGTAGATTCAGGCTCTGTGCCTTCTTTTACCATTGTAGACACAGTTTGAGAGAAGGAAATGGCTCTCCACACTGAGAGCATCAATGACCCATCACTGCGCTTTTCCCACAGAGCTTGGGCTCAGTGTGAGCCCTGTGTGGAAACAGAAGCAATACAAGGGAAATCAAGCGACTCTTAGATAACAGAGACTTATGTGAGAGCTCCGTTTTCATCACAAACCAGGGCCAGTTTGTTCCCTGGGGCATGGCAAGAGCACTTTTCCAATTTTTGGAATGTGAGTTTTTGTGGGAAAAGTGTCTTGGTTGTCCCCAAGAGGAGAGTTTTTAGCTAAAAACAATGACTGACATGAGTTACAGAAGCCTTATTACCATATCCCCCAAATGAAAGTGCCATCCAGAGCAGTGCAACATGTGGTGATCATTGCCGATTACTGTTTATTATTGTGCCAATTTTCTTCTCGGTCCTTTTTACTTCTTGTGGTGTAAATTGTAAAGATTTTCAATACTTTGGAAGTTTGTGATTTTAAATTTTATTTATGCCTGGATGTGGTTGATAGTTCATGTCACAAAGTATGTTTTCCTGCAAGTAACTGACTTTCTTGATAAAACTATTTTTAACAGAAACAAATGCTTCCCTATCTAGCACATGGAAAATAAATCATGTTGCAGAACACAGCATTTACAATAAATACAAGTTGTCAGGAAACGTCTATTAGAATAGAACACTGAGTTACACATTTATATTTATTATCAACTGCTAAAATATAGACTATCTCACCTGGATTGAAGACTTACACATACCTTACTTGATAGATGATGAATTCCAGGAGTCCTATCTTCTGTTTTACATTTCTACTTTACTTTTCTTTAAAAACCAGTCTCCTGTGTTCTCTTCTGCTATAATGTTTGTCTCATTACAGTTATGTGTTATCTCTTAAGAGTTATAGCTCAGTTTTTATTGATGCTGTTACTGAGTATCATCTAATGTAAGTATTTGGTCATGATTAAAATCACGTGATGTAGAATCCAACAGAGTCAACTAGACTATAATATGAAGCATGCATACTTACTGATAAGATGTGAAATATGTTTTACTCCTAAAAGTATGTTTTCTTTTTTAACTTTTATAATGCTCCTATAAAATCTATTTTAATAACCAATGATTTAACATTATTATCTTTCCTTTAGCTGTTTTTATCATCATGTCTCTAATATAAGTCATAAAAAAAGGATTTGCTAATAAAACCTTTTTTAAATATCTACGGGATTAGAGGAAGTAGAGAGTAGCTTGGAAAGTAGAAACCTACAATATATTATAAGAAAAAAAATCCCTTTTCAGTAAAAGAAAAGGAGAAATAAACAAGTTTTATTTTGCAAATAAAAATGTTTTAAAACTGTGCAGTCTTTTATCATATAGGAATATTAGACAACTAGGTCTGAGGAATAGTTAAAATATAAAATATTCAGCAAACACATAAACATCTCAGTTATTGTCAGTGACTGTGTCTACACTATTATAACAGCACAGTGGTAAAGTCAAGTCAATGTCTCTTCATAATAATTAACATACATGACATATAGTAAAATCATTCCTCAATATAACAAAAAAAATTCTTGTTATATATGATATATGGTCTGCTCTTGTAAACTTAACTAAAACAACAAAAACATACCAAGACCAAATTGTGTAACTCATATACTCATTGGAACATGGTCAAACTCCCAGTGGCCATCCCCTTAAATAAAACTGAGTTTTTCCTCAACTCCTCAAATGTGACAACACTTCAGAATAATTATCACAATTTTAGGGACACTCTTCAATAGATTTCTTTTTTATTTTATTTTTACTGGATATTCTTTGTACTTACATTTCAAATGTTATCTTCTTTCCCCCAATCCCATCCCCCTCCCCTTCTCCTTGCTTCTATAAAGATATTCCCTCTCCCAACCACCCTCTCCTACCTCACTTCCTTGGGTTCCCCCTACACTGGGAAAACAAGCCTTCACTGGACCAAGGGCTTCTCCTACTATTGATGCCCAACAAGAACATCCTCTGATACATGTCCAGGTGGAGACATGGTTCTGTCCATGGGTACTCTTTGGATAATGGTTTAATCTCTGGGTGCTCTGGTAGCTTGGTATTGTTGTTCTCATTGGGTTGAAAACCTCTTTAGCTCCTTCAATTCTTTCTCTAACTCTTCCTTTACGGACCCTGGTCTCCAATGTATGATTGGTTGTGAACATCTGCCTCTGTATTTGTCATGCTCTGGCAGAGCCTTTCAGATGACAGCTATATCAGGCTGCTGTCAGAATGTACTTCTTGGTACCAGCTGAATATGGGCTGGATTCCCAGGTAAGGCAGTCTCTGGATAGCCTTCCCCTCAGCTTCTGCTCCAAGCTTTGTTCCCATATTTTTTCCTGAAAATATTTTTATTCCATAATCTCCGAAAGACTGAAGAATCTGTACTTTGGTTGTCCTTTCTCTTAAGCTGCAGGTGGTCTGTGAATTGTATCTTGGGTATTCTGAGCTTTTAGGCGTATCCACTTATCAGTGAGTACATACCATGTGTCTTCATCTGTAATTAGGTTACCTTAGTCAGGATGATATTTTTTAGTTACATCCAACTACATTAAAATTTCATGAAGTCATTGCTTTATATAACTGAATAGTACTCCATTGTGTAAATGTACCACATTTTCTGTCCATTTTTCCGGGTTTTCTCCAGCTTCTGGCTATTATGAATAAGGGTGCTATGATCATATTGGAACATGTGTTCTTGTTATAAATTGGGTCACATTTTGGGTATATGCCCAGGAGTGGTATAGCTGGGTCCTTGGGTAATACTATGTCTAACTTTTTGAGGAAATACCAAACTGATTTTCAGAGCAGTTGTATAAGCTTGCAATTATACCAGCAATGAAGAAGGTTCTTCTTTCTCCAAATTCTCACCAGCATCTTCTTTCACTTAAGTTTTTGATCTTAGCCATTCTGACTGGTGTGAGTTGAAATCTCAGTGTTATTTTATTTGCATTTCCCTGATGACCAAGACCCTGATTATTTCTTTAGGTTCTTCTCACCCATTTGATATTCCTAAGTTGAGAATTTTCTGTTTACATCTCTCTCCCATTTTTAATAAGTTTATTTGATTCTCTGGAGTCTAAGTTCTTGAGTTTTTTTGTTTTTTTGTTTTTTTTTGTAAATATTGCATATTAGCCCTCTATCAAATATAGGATTTGCAAAGATATTTTTCCAGTCTGTTGGTATCTGTTTTGTCCTCTTGACAGTGTCATTTGTCTTACAGAAGATTTGCAATTTTATGATGTCCCTCCCATTTCTCTATTCTTGATCTTAGTGCATAAGCCATTGTGTTGCATTCAGGAAATTTTCCTGAGTGCCCAGGTGTTTGAGGTTCTTCCCCACTTTCTCTTCTCTTAGTTTGAGTGTACCTGGTTTTACATGGAGGTCCTTGATCCACTTGGGGTTGGGCTTTGTCCAAAGCAATGAGAATGTATCAATTTGCATTCTTCCACATGCTGGCTGCCAGTTGGATCACCACCATTTGTTGAAAATGCTATCTTTTTTACTCTCAATGCTTTTGGCTATTTTATCAAAGATCAAGTGACCATAGATAT